>NC_135502.1:14253509-14553509 GCF_052857255.1 Amblyomma americanum | reverse complement strand
AACTTTGTCTGCTGAACCACTGAGAAGAGTCCTTCAAGATTCTAAGCCATTTTTAGAGATACAGGCATAAGCCCTTTCAAATCCCTGTGGTGTCCGCCTAATCAACCCTGTGTGGCCAGAGGGTTGAAGAAGGCTTAAGGCGCTCCGCTGCACTGCGTACGCACAGGCTCTGCTTGTGCATCAGCGTGGATGTATAAGACAGGATAGACATCGCCTCCACTGTGTTATTCTAGTGGTGATTTGTGATTTACAACACTATCTCATAGTTTCCCGATTAAGACGCGGAGCGGCAGGTCCTGCTCGAGTCCGCCTGGAGGACGAGGGTCCCACACGACTCTCTTAATTTTTAGGCCATTGTTTGCCCGCGTGGGAACCGAACACTTAAAAGGGAGGCTTCCCGCTTTCTACAATTTCTTCAGAAGGCTCAGAATGCTGCTCTCCTGTAGCCAACAACAATCGCAACCTCTCAATCTCAATTCAACCTCGAACTCTTTAAGAATTTCACCTTCGCGTAAAAGTCAATACATAAATCACAAAGGCAGAGAATATATGGCACGCCGAAGCACGAAAAAAGTAGCAAAACCTGATGTTTGCACATAATGCTGAACAGTCGGTAAGCAGCGTGGCACCTGGTCAGTCGAGAGTGGTTTTTGTTCTACAGTTTGTGTTACTTTTTGCTCACTTCACAAAATCACTGGCGAAAACGTAGTCCTATCTCTTTTCCAGTGTTATCCTTCTGTCCTCGCTGCACGCACAAGGGGACATAGCAGTGGGAAGGCATTGTTTGCAAAATGAATAGGTGCGATCGCTTCACTGAGGTTATGCATCCGCCACTCAGTTTCGTTTCCCGCGCGCCCGACATAGACTCGCAGCAGTTCGCTTTCTACTTCCTAGATGGCGGGCCTTTTTGAACATCCCGTTGCAAACAGTTGGAACGCAAAAAGAAAGCCACCAAGCTGGTCGAATAAAGAAATTAAGGCGGCAATTGAACAACGACGGGTGGCTTTGAGGGAGCATAGAGTGGCGAAATAGGCGCAGCTTTCTCAAAATGAAATAGATAAAAAAATGGGAGGCATATCGTCAAAATAAACTCCTCATCTGGGAAAAAATAAAACGGCCCAGTGATCGCTGGGTGGCTGAAGTTCGCGATAGAATCAGAAGTAGGCCACGAAAACTTCAGAACCGCATAAGCTTTCTGGATAAAAAAAATAAAGAAAGCAGGATGATAATCAATATCCTGGCAGAAACTGTATAGAGGGGACAATGCTTTGGAATACGTTAGATCAGTTTGATAGCTGAGTCATACATTTCTGAAGGGCGAAAGTTGGGCGGGTTGCTTGCTACTTGACATAATGAAAAGGTGCAAAAGGCGCAGGGCGATGAAGGAAGACCAATAAAACAGAGCGCTGGCTGTCAAGTGGTTGCTTTATTCAGAGAGCACGCATGTGTATCCGAGATATTCGCGTGACGTCATGGGCACCATTTTGTGGGGCAGCGCGCAGCTTCATCAGTGCAGTCCGGAGCATGTGGCAATAAGCGTATTAGATATGCTTGCAGCTTTTCGCAGTGGTACATGCACCACTAAATGGCCGCCACTGTGACGTCGGTGCATACTCTCTATAGAGAAAACCCATGAAGAGCAAACAAAAGAACAAAGTGATGTACAGATACAGATACAGTATCTGTAAAGTACTGATAAAATCAAAAACAAAAAGCCCCACGTTCGCTCGCCGGTCATGCATAAGAGTGAGAAAGCCTGCACCTCATACTTTGTTTGCATTGCTCAGGGAGGGAAAGCCAGTACGGATTGCATGAACACAATCTCACTCTTTTAGATTAAAGGCGTACTGAAGAGGAATCTGAACTCGTCTTTTTATCGCAGGAACTCGATCTACACGTTCCGAGCATTCTTAGAATCTTCGAATTACTGTCCTGTGCGGCCGATTTCCCTAATTTAAATCGAATTAATAAACGTCCCGGCTCCCGCCTTTTTTTTTTTTTACTCAACGCTGAAGGTGAAGGTAGAAGGACTCAAACAACGCGTGGAGTGTCTTTCAGCAGGTCCCGTGGCGGCATGCCGCTCTGCCATCGGCGGAGTGATATGTGAATCAGAGTCCAGGCGTATTTTTATCTCTGTGGGCCTAATCTGCGGCTATGTTGTCTGCGACTGGAACCATTTATTGACAGAAACATAAAACAAAATAAAAGTGAAAGCGCAGCCGCCACGGGACTTGCTGAAAGGCACTCCACGCGTTGGCTGACTCCGCCTACCTCCAGCGCTGAGCTAGAAAAGGGCGGTAGCAGGGATGTTTAATCCGATTTAAATTAGAGAAATCGGCCAAACAGGAAAATAATTTGAAGTTTCTATGGATGCTCGGAACGTGTAGATAGAGTTCCCGCGGTAAAAAGACGAGTTCAGATTACTCTTTAGTGCACCTTTAAGTGATGGCTGCGCAACGAACGCGTCCCCTTCTCTCTGAGTGCAGAAGGCTTCAACGACTGCGCTAGACACCCGATGCTCGTTCTTCTAGACTATTATCGCGCGGTCGAAATACGGATAGCAGCGGCGACGCTCTCGATTCCAGCTCGGCGGCTCACCCAGAGCGTCTCGATGCTCTCCAAGGCGCACATCAATTTATCGTCCCGTTTGCCCAATATAACTGATTCCACACGAGGAGAGAATTTTATAGCGCCCCCCCCCCCCCCCTCCTCCGGCTATTCCTGCATGGCATAAACACTTGCTCATGGCGCATGCGGCACCCTCTCTGTGTGCTATTCTTATTCCTACCTGCACGCTTTCTGACGCAGACACAAGTTATCCGTAGCTTGCTCTCGATTGCGAAAAGCTTTTTTACACCGCACCTTCCTGCAACGTTAGCTTTGTGCAGGCCATGCACACGGCATTAACATACGGGATTGCTGTCGTCCGTTACTTCCAGCCATCCATTTTCTCTGATGGGAATTTTAGTTTTTCAGCCACTCTTTCACATATTTATGCAAGAGACTTGCCAGGAAAAGGAGACTCCTTGAAATGGCTAACCCGGTTGCACAAGCTAGCCTTCTTGTGAGGACAGGATTTTGAAAGCAATATGGCTTAATGCACGAGGCTGCAAAACACTGGTTCGTAAGTTTTGAGCGTTCCAAGTTGTAGCCGAGGTTGTAGTGTGGTTCAACACGTCGTCGGGAATTTTGAAGAGTTGGGGAAAGGTTTGAGCTTTACCGTGAAGGTACCCAAGGAAGAGTATATCTAGTTTTTGGACAACATTGTTCGGTTTGGGGAATAATCTGTCTGGGGGAGCACTGCCCTCGGTCGGCTTAGCCGCTTCGAATTCGCTTCGAATGCCACGCCAGCTTACTAAGAGACACGCAAATGGGAATTTAACTTGTTAAATGCTTCAGCTAGCGCAGCTCGACATCAGCTTGACCACATCGGCGCTTTTCGAGCAAGGCGAACGTGCTACGGTAAGCGGAAAGGGAAAAAAAATGGACGTGTGTAGTGCCACGAAAAGTGAGGAAAGGTACCAACCTTGTTCTTCAGCTGAAACAGGGCTTGGCGCTTTCGCTTCACGACGCCAGTTTCGTGAGCCATGGCTCTGATTTCGGCGGCCAGGTGACGAAGACGCTCGCGGGCGGAGACGGAGACTGTGGCCAGGGCGTGGGCGACCGCCTTGGATGCCCTCTTGGCGGCCGACCGCAAGTGGAAGCTAAGGAAGCGGTCCATTTCGTGCACGCTCAGCTGGATGTGGTTGTAGAGCGCTGCCGTGCTCTCGAAGCCCTGGAAACGCCCTCCTGGCGCGAACCTCGCGCTGCTCACCAGGTCCTGGGGGGTGGCCGTTGGCTCCGCCAGTCTCCTCAGGCGGGCCCTTCACACACCGCAGATTCAATACCCTCGGCTTATATTTCTACCTGCTTTGTGATATGCCGAGTTTTACCCAAGAAGAAACGGAATGTATTCATTCTGTTATTTTACTATAAGAATTGTGGGTTTATAGGCGACTCCCTGGAAGACCCACGATTTTTTATAATCTGCGCGAAGACCGACGTTCTCCTGCCATTTTCAAAACTTATCTTGAAGATCCCTCCGTGAGTGAACTGAGATCAAGTTGACTCAAATACCGGACTCAAGACATCCGACAAGTGAGGCGTCGTCCGCTATAGAACGACAGGTCAAACGAGGCGTTGTGAATCACTGCGTGAACGTTGCTCGTTTCCTCTTATCCTTCTGTTGTTCCAGAGACGGCCCTCAAGTTCACATTTGTCTTAAATTTTCGCAGTATAATTCGCAGTCAAAAGGAGATTACGGGCAATTTGTGATGTCTTGGCATTAATGACCGTGCAAGTGGACGTTCAAGTCTGAAAGCAGTGTTAAAAACTATCGAAGTGAATGCAGAACGCAGCAGCAGCGCTGTGTGGACAACGGTCCAAAGTGATCTGGCAGCCGGGTGCAAGTCTCCACTTTTGCTTTAAGTGTAATCACGGGAACAGTTTAAGAGAAAAAAGAAACGCAGTAATCAGCGAAGCTGCCTTACCAGACTGAAGGTTCGGACTCCAGTGGCAGGATGCCGTACATCTCCAAGGGAATCTTGTCGTGTTCGTTCTCCGCTAGCGTCAAAGCTTCCCGGCTGCTATTCCAGGCCCAAAAAGCCGCGCTGGCGCTGAACAGCAGCAAGAGCAGCGTCGGCCATCGCTGCATTCGCCGCATCCTCGCGTCGCTGGACGGAGCTGTTGTCCCTCGTGCGCCGGCGCCTGCCGGAAGGCTGACCCGCACGGGGCTGCCAGGCGCGGCCCAACGACAATGGCGCCCCTTCCGCTGTTTTTGTGCTCCCGGTCCATGTGGGCCACGCGGTAATGAGGCTCCGTAACTGGCGGAAAACTCAGTTTGAGCGCCACCTTTCCGGCCACCCATGCGATTGATGCTACGCAGACGACATTGTCTGGGGCAGCCACTTTCGTATGCAGCGTCAATCGGTACGTCTTACTTTCGCCGAGTGCTAAGCATCAACAACCACGCAGCAGTAGTCAGTCCCGGTTGTCAGGAAACATCCTCCATTGAAGTTACTGACGAATGAGTAGCCTCGTCCTCTGCTTTATTTCAAAGCGCCACCGTTGTGTGTAGTATGGTCCTCAAAGCGTTCCATGCGCGATTCCCGTGGTAGTGAGGCTAGACCCCTAATCATCGAACCATTTGCGTAGCGGTAGCTCGTTTGAGGGTAGGGAGGAAATTTCCAGCGCAGTTTGGCAGATGCCGCATTTTGACATTTCAAGACAAAACGGGTCAATAAGAAGCTAGGCAAATAAGGGGAAACCGCTCAGGTTCTATACTATATTGCATCATTGAGAGGGGTGAACATCTAGGAATTGTAACCAGCAGTGTTCTGCAGATAGTGAGCCGAGCTGGTGGAGTTAAACCTTGATTTGGGGTCAATGCTTCGGCCCCGTGCCAGTTGGTGAGCCGCCGAGAAGCCGTCTTTGCGAGCCTACCTCACAACGTCGATTATAACCTATTCTTGTCCTATTCCAGCATGTAGTCTTTCATGGAGGCTGTACGTGATACAGCTGTCTCTAGGCACTGGTGTGTCTGAAGCATTCTTCAGCGGGTGCGCTTGGTAGTGCCATCATTTTCGTTGCATGGTGTCTTTCTGTATTTAATTAAAGGCACTTCTAGCCTCTTTGGGGGAAGGTTTGGGAGAGAAATGTATACACCAGAAATATGCATGTTGTGGAAATCCTGGCATTCTGCTACCGAATCGCCGCCGCTACCGAGTCGCGGTGTTGTCTCAGAGAGGTGCTGGGTGACTAATCATTGTCACTTGGATATTTCTCCTAGTCCGGCTGACCAACGGAGTTTTTCGACTGTGGCATTTTGGCTGAATTTTGGCGGAAGCAAAGTGGCTGTTGGCCTCCGTTCTCCCCTCCCAAATTTTTTCTTTTCCTTTCTTGTGGTATTCTCGTAGATGAAACACGCTTTTCTGAGCCATTATAACTCTCCCCTCTTGTGTCCCCTTTTTATATCTTTTTAACTTTCCCGTAATTGGTCCTGCTGTACAGCTGCGTTTCTTTATGCGAAATTTTCCTGGTCAACCCGCCCTCCTCTCTACCATTCCACCTGTCCCAGTCCTGCCTGGGCAGCAGCCTTTTCAAGTTCACGTTTTCCACCTTGTCTCCCTCTCCACTCTATGGCATCACACTCCTCGCCAGTTCGGTTTCCTTTTAGTCAAGACGCTATTTAACTTCTGCCAATCATGACCGTCTTGTCCAAACGAAGGCGTCTTCTTGTCGAAACGTTTGCTAAAAGTCTGAGGCTGCTACCCCACCCTTGTTCATTTTCTTTTGTATTGCCATGAATCCCATTACCCTGCCTTCTCTCCTGAGCTAACGTAGTCAGCGTCGCATGGCCTTGCTGTAAGGGTTCCTGAGCAGCCAGATAGGGGCTCATATCGGCGCAGTAAGGATTGAATAACTATTGTTGCCTTGTCTTCTTGAATTATGGCAAGTGACCATCTGCGAAACATCTCCTCGATCGCAGTGCCTTATAAGGAAGATGAAAATGCCAGGTAGTAAAAAGAACAGTAACTTTGCAGCAGTGCTCTAGTGGTTAGCTACGGCGTCTGCCTAGTAGCGGGTTCGAATACCGCAAAAGCTAAATTTTCTTCCGTGTATTCCTGCGAGTTTACCAGTGGTGTGGAGCGACGGATGGACAAACGGACAAAAATTATGGACAAGCTTTATTGGCGGGAACACTTAAGCTCTGCCTAAAAAAGATATGACGCGATAAGGTAATGAGTCAATGCCCATATATGCATAATGGTTTATTCTATACTTAACATTCTCGGGAGTCCTCATTTCGTTCCCGATGCAGTGGTGTACGGGTTAAGCGGTGCGCCACTGACCTGCGATGGCAGGTGCTGCCACCAGTGGGGCTTGTGCGACCCAGGTCGGTCTTCCCGAGCAGCGTGCCGCGATCAGTCATTTAACTGCCACCTGGCGCGGTGCGCACTTTGCTCACAATCCTGTGGGCAGGTTGTGATGACGCCAGGAGGTCACGTGTCCTAGGCGGCCAAACTGCCTCCTAGATTGTTTCTCTGGTGATTTTTTCGCAGAATTCTTGCTCATGCATTAAATTACGAAAAATAACCACACTAAACGGAAAGCAATGACATGAAAAAATTGTTATGAGTTTGTACGACCAAGCACGACACGAAGGATGGATTACTCCAAATCGGTTAAATAACTTACGCGCAGCGTGGCTTGTTGCTTCGCACCCATAGTTCGTGCGAGGAGCAGACGTAGGCCTGTTTTCATTGTGACGCCTTAGGTACGAGTGCCTACTGGTCCGCAGGTCACTCAATGATATCATCGAAGGACACACTCAGTGTTCGATGAGACACATATAATTGCCGCAGGCAAAAAGCGTAAAAACAGGTTATTTTAATTGTTCATGCAATACTCGGAATATAGATGGTCAGATAGCTTGTAGGGACACTTTTTTAATCGCTTTAAACGCTTTTTTTTACGACACTACACGTTCATGCTAACGGTTACTGCCCCACATTGAGTCGTAAAAATTGATGTGATTGTGAATACTTGAAATGAACCGAAACCACGGTGTTCACTGCTCGCTGATGTATATTGAATCTTTGAGATAATTCTAACTGAGTGCTAGGAGGCTTATTTTGTAGCTTATCATAAGCATTCCATTGCGTGATTTCATTGGAATATCCACCTTGTTTTTTGATACACCAGCTCTTTGTATTTCATTGCCGCCGGATCAGGAACACTATTAAGGTTATTGGTAGAATTGTTAGCTAACATAGCGCTAGTTTGATTTGAGTTAAAGATAAACGCATTTTGCACAGACTACAACACTAGTGAAGACAATACTTTCAATTTTCGCACTGTGCCATTTACGCCATGGTCTGATCTGAACAGGCTCGTGTCACCCGCGTAAACTGCGTATACAGCGTCTTGATTTCTGCCTATTAGATCATAAATGTAAGTTGTACGTATTGAATAACCATGGGCCCCGCAGGCTTTCCGGAAACGCTCCATATTAAACGGCTTCATAAGAAGATTGATAACTGCAGTTAACAGCACACTGCATATTCATAGTGAGGTAACTGGGAAGTAATTTTCCGAAATTTTCTGGAGGGCGCACTGATTTATTCTGTGGGTTGCTTTAAATAAATCTTCAGATATTTCTGGAGTAATCGTGTTTTTTTTTCCAACTTTAGCCTTTTTATTTATTTGTTTATTCACAAATATAACTTCTTTGTTGACAGATATCACAGGATTGGGCACAAAAGGTAATACGCACGAAAACATGGCTTTAATTAACTCTCACATAACAAGGCAATTCACTGACAAATTCGGGAAGGGGCAAAGTGCGCAAGGAGCTCTCGACTTCCTTCCATGTTTCGGTGGACACGGGAAAAAGCGAAACCTTGGAAGAGTCTAATAAAGACCTAATATTCAGCGCATTAGTGCGTCGCGTTCTATGGGAGGAACGGCCAGTGAAGGGGGCCTACGGTGGGTGTCCAGAAGTAAGAATTTCTTGTTTCATCCGTAGCTGGACCAATTCAGTAGATGAGCCCTTTCAAAATTGGAATTGTTTAGTGGTTGTAACATTATATTCATGAGAAATTCAGATCCATTTCACAAAAAAATTAAGTCTAAGAACTTTGGCAACGGGATTGATAAAGGCATGTAATTACTAAGCGCATAATTTGCATCCCTTTTGTGATAGAGAACTGCTTACAGACTTTTAATTGCGGAAAAAATTATTGGCAGATTAAACTGCGTTAAATATTGTTATGACGTGTTTAACGGGTTATAATTCAGGAAAAATGCATCTTCACATATACCTATGTCTTTGCACATAAACGCAGACAACATCTCGAAACAAAGATAAAAAATAAGCTGCTGTGTTTATATGTATTTTGAGTTTTTAATCCTTTTTATTAGATTTGTTATTTAGCCTCAGTGTATGGCATGCTCCACCTTTAACAGTGATGCTCCCGTTTGCATAACACCAAAATCTTTCAGTACTTGATGGAAGTACGGTCGAGCCGTCCTATAAGAACCGTAGATTTAGCTAGCGCTCGCTTACTACAAACGTTTACAGTGCTACCGTCAAAATATGCATTGAGTCAATTGAAATTCGTCTCAGATACAGTGATCAACTTTGGATGCACAACTCGTTTATAGCGAAATATGAAGCGTCCTAAACTCCTCCCTGAAGTTGAAAAACTCGCGCTACCAGCAAGCGAGGAGACTGAGGAGCGTCTCTCAGGCTGGCGGCACCACCCCGAAAAGAAATTGCTGATGGCCTAGCTCTGTTAGGCCAGGATATACGTAGCGAAAGCGCGGCGACTTCTGCATCGGAAGAATGCATTCACTAGAGGTGCCTTTATTCATGGTTGATGACGATGATGATGGCCTCTGGCTGAAGCTTGAGCCGCCGTGGCGGAGTGGTAGCGTCTCCACCTTAAACGCTAAAGGCCCTGATTCGATTCCGAGCCTCGACACAGGTTTTTTTTTTCATTCATTGAGTGTGCGGGGGGTTTCAGTGGCTCCCATAGATGTCGCCACCGAATACATTGGTTAGCGGTTAAGCGCAGGCTCTGTTAATGCGCGTTTATACTCCGGCGTAAAGCCCCAACTCGATGCACACATCCTAGGCGTACGGCGGAGCGCCTACGCGCCCAGCGCCGCGCCGTGCCAAGCGTCGAAAAAAGTCATACACCTCCATGCTCCCTGTGCTGGGGCGTTGTCCCTCTCGAGCCGACCGAAGGAATTTCAAGCGTGAAGTAAGGGGATTTGGGGGGCGCTGAAAGGACAACTTAAACCGCGAAGAAACGTTCCAGGAACCTGGGATAGGTTCAAGCCATAAAGAAAAGAGTCCCCGAGAGCCCCCGCCGTCCTCCTATTGTTGTAAACCGGACCCCGCTTCCGACGCACGCGCAAGCGCGCGCGCTCAGGCGCGGATATCTGACATGGACAGATATCTGCGCCTGCTCGCGCCTGCGCGCGCGTCGCGCTTTGCGCATGCACAGACAGGATCCAGCGTACGCCCGTGCGCGTAGGCGCTCCGCTGGTACGCGTAGGATGTGTCCATCGAATTGGGGCTTAACGCGCGCGCGCGCGCGCTGCACGGCGACGTCACGTCGCCCAAACCGAGACCCCCTACACTCCAACTGCGCTTTATCGCCGACGCGTTCGGCGGCTTCGGCGCACTCTGACCGCACTGGCGGAGACTTGGAGCATCTCTCTATTTCGCGCCGAGCGCGCCAGCCGCCGCCGGCTCGGCCAGACCGGTTCGGCTCCGCGGCGAGGCGCGCGATGTGACGTCATGTACCTCCTCGGAGCACTGCCACGGCGAAATCGCAAGTTCGTGGCCAGTAAAGCTTTCGCTTTAAAAACAAAACGGCGCCATCGAAGCTGCATGCAACTGCTGCTCAAGCGCTTGTCAATTGCCTGCATGTGCACCGGCTGGTCAAAACGTCCGAAGTGGAAGCAGAAGTTACTTTTCATGATCGTGTGTCAAGTAACGCAGCGATCTGGGCAGCTTGAATTCCTTGCTGGTCATGCTATGGTATGCGTCGCTTGTCCAGGCGGCTCCCGCTTTTGAAGAGATAACATGTACAGGCAGCGCCAGGAGACAGTGCATCTGATGCATTCTGCGAGCACATGCGCTGCGCTGCTTTCCTCGCTACTTTGACCCAGAAATGATTGAAGATGCTGTCACAGACAGACGTGATCGGACCCATGCAGATTGCTGGCAACGTCACGTCGATGCATCGCTGACCGTTTGCTGACTCGGATGACTACATTCGTGCGTAGACAATATCGCAAAGCCGGGGTCTGCTGGAACCATTGTGTGCAAAGTAGAGCACTGCCCGACCACTAGGAATCTGATTAATGTGGCCAACAAGACACCAGCTGCTGTAGATGCTCGAAGCACGATTAGTTATATCCTGTCCCTGAAGCAGATTTTTGGCAGCAAGGGTCTCTGAAAGCTGAGCATGAGCACCCTGGAGAGCCTGGAAGCGCTGTGGTATGCTCTGCTGTCAAGAATTAGACGCACATGAAGCAGTTTTTGCGGAATGAACGCCACTTTTCGCGGACTTAGTGATTCTGGCTGTAAAAAGGGACGTCCACTTACTACGAACATCGGATACAGCGAACGCAATCAGCGTGACCGTCAGGTTCGTTACAAGTGGGCTCGAACTCTGACAATAATACCCTCAGTTTGGGCGCATGTGGGTTTTGTGGTTTTGTGGATGATAAATACACAGAGCCGCCACTTCTGAGTGACCTCCCCACAGGGTTTTCCGTAACCAGGCGGGATTTCTAAAGCCCACAAACTCGAAGCCGTGACGCATGCCCACGGCTTTAATCGAAATACGGCAGCTGTAGCTAAGTGGCTATGTGTTAGTAAGTAGCAGACCAGCAGTGGCTGAAGTACTAAGGAAGTGTGCACATTACCAAAGAACTTTTCGGAAAGACAACACTTTCACAGCCAAGGCACGTCACCTCCAATCAAATGACACAATCTGCGCTTGTCCAAATAATAAATTTAAGTTATTACGCTAAGGTCAAGAAATCTTTTTTCTGGCAGTCCTCACATCTTGTAAGATCGTGGGTTCGAGTGCAGCCATACAGTAAACATTTCTTGTGCTAAAACGAAGGGCATGTCAGATGAGGCTTCGCGGCAGTCAAACGACTGTATGCACGTATGTCGTGATACAGCTCTTCTGCGTAAAGCAGAACCGAGACTGCGTCCCGAAAGTGAGATCAGCCTATGCTTTCTACAGGCAAAGGTTTGCAGTTTTTGCGATCCCTGCCACAATATTCTCTGGTGCTTAGCCAGACAATGCCGAAAGTGGCCCACATAGCATGGAAAACGAGACCAAGAATACAAAGCCCTGCGAGGAGTCGAGTCAGTCGGGAGCACCAAACGGCCAGCGGAGGAGGTCAGCCGCGCGTGACGGAACTCGGCGTTCATTAATCACCGCCCGAGCGGGTGCGCGCTCTCTGGGCGCCGCATCCGGCGATAATCTTGTTTTGATGACGCTCCGGCGAGCCTCGTACGATGGCCACGCTTCTTGTCGGCAGCTTGTCTGCGCCGCCATCCATCAGGGGGGCGCGTTCTCTCCCCCGGCTCGCTTCAAAGTTTCGGCGCCCGCCGGAGCGAAGCTGCACAGTTGAAAATGGCGTCCAGGCGCCTTGCTCGGCCCCAGTGGTTGTTGTGGAAGGAAAGGCGGTGTAATAGACGTGCGTCTTCCCTTCGGAACAATCACTTCGCGTGCCTTCCGTAAAACAGAGCTCGAAAGTAGCGCTCTCGTCTGCTACAGAGAGGAGCTGGCACCAGTGCCAAGTCGAGATGCGCCTCGATGACCAAGCTAGCAAATTGACTAAGGCAGCATGGTAAACTCTTGTGTTTCTGGCTGAAGTGGTACAGCGTCTTGATAGCAGGCATGCACCTCGAGTTCGACGCTCAGCCATGAAAAGTGTGGTCGATCGTTTTTCATGTAATGCAGAGCTGCTGTGCTCTTGCCAGGTACTCCGTAAGAAGCAAGAAGACCACACACAATGAGCGGCCACGGGTGTTTCTCGTACCTATTGCCAGAAACGGTGCACTCAGAGTTGCTAATAGGTCTGGAAAAACAGGTCTAGAAGCAGTGGACTGCGAGCTCAGCACAGCTTCTAAGCTTCAAGATAGAGCATGTCTGGCATTGAGCTCCGTGCGATTCGTCATGATGCCGGTTTCAGAAACAGACTCCTGCGCGGTTAATCGCCCTTTAGCTTCCAAGTCATCTGCCACGTGGCTAGCTTCGGCTATACATCTAGGAGCTTGCAGCTCTTTGAGGAGTCGCTTCAGTGTGACGGACGTTTGTTTCTACGACAAGCGCGAAGTGCCCTGTTAGGTCGGAAGAGAGAAAAAGACTGTATCTACGGGGTTTTTTTTTAACGTTTACATATTTTTTTTATTACAAATACGAGAGATAGGTCGATGCGGTCTCTACAGGTGAGTTGTACAGGAAGGTGAACATTACGCACGTGATAAAGCTTATTGATTATACGATTATTTACTACAAGTGACAAAACTTTTTTTTTTACTTTAGGACAAATATAATATATAAGGACAACGACCCAACCTTTGTGAATGACCACCTCTGCCCTGAAAATAAAATCTTGCTAGGCAAGACCATTCAATTGAAAAAAAAAAAGGCTGGAAATTTGCCTGGGTTTCAAATGGCAAAATCTTGGCGAGGAAAGCAGACAATTCGAAAGTCGTCCATGTGACATGTGAAGATGATCTTTCAAAAATTATCTAGTAACTTATTCTCAGCCGCAGATACTTCATGACAGAGACATGGCGTTCGCGAAGAATGACAATAGTAGTTTGCACATATTCCACAGCAATATACGCAGTATAAGAAGGAACTTGAACTTGCTGATTGCCTATCTTTTTCAGTACAAAAAAAACATGATGATGTCATTGCAATATCTGAAACTTGGCTCAAAAAAGGTGAAGATGTTGTTATTTCTGATTATCTCACAATTTCTCATCCACGTGATTCGCTTTCGCGCAGTGGTGGTGTAGCCCTTTTTGTTTATACCAGTCGCACCTACACAGCATTGCCCAATGTCTCCTGCAGGACATCTGATATCGAAGCCTTATTTATCAGACCGGACAACTCTTTTATCATATAGATGTCGTGTATCGACCACCCAATTCAGCTGTAGCTTTATTTCTTCGAACTCTTGAATCTATATTTTTCACTCTAGTGTCACGACACTAAGGTCCGGTTATAATTAGTGGTGACGTTAACATAGACACCAGTCATACAAACCATCGTGACTGCACGCATCTCCTAGAGTCCTTTTTTTTTCAAAATCTGAACACTGTCCCGACGAAAATAACAAGTACATCCGCAACTGTTATTGATCATGTTTTAACTAATATAACCTCGAATATTATTGCCGGGGTATGCAACCAACCCATTTCAGATGATCTCACCACCTATATAACGGTCAAAAGCGTCATAAAACCGAAATTAAATCACGCCAAAGTCAGTACGAAGATTGACTACGCTTTGCTGAGATAAAATATCCAGTTAATTGACACTAGTACCATATACCACGATGACGTCGACATTGAATTCTCTAATCTAGTTGACACTCTTACTCGCGTTAAAACTAGCAGCAGTACGAAGACGACTGTTCGGTCATATAGGGTGCCCATCTCACCCTGGATGACGGGGCAGATTTTATCGGTATCGCAGCAGAAGGACTTTTGGTATCATAAATGGAAACAGCATAAGGATAACAGCTATTTCTTGGGTCAGTACAAAAATATACGCAATAAATCCGTGTCACTAATGCGTACACGAAAAAAAGAATACTATACACGTTAAATCGAACAGAGCTCCGGTAACTTAAAAAACTCTGGAAAATCGTGAAAAGTGTTATAGGCAAGCCACACAAACAGACGTTTCCTGAAGTGGTTGGTCAGAATGTTGTAAACAGCTTTAATTCATATTTTACTGCCGTTGGAATATCTTCAAGTACCAATGTAAATAACGCTGATATAAACTCTTTGTTACCAAGCCCAATCTCAAACTCCTTTCGTATGGATGACATTGAACTTAACGAGATACACTCAACATTAACAACTATGGATAGTAATAAAGCTGCATGTATAAGATGAAATTACAGTACGCATGTTAAAAGAAGATATTGATATTCAGGGTCCAATATTGTGCCACGTCTTAAATCACTCACTTCAATCCGCCATGTACCCAACGTCGCTAAAAACAGCCCGAGTTGTCCCAATATACAAGGACGGTGATAGCTCAAGCCCTTCTAGTTATCGACCAATATCCGTGCTCAGTGCCATTAATGTACTTTTAGAGAAAATCCTTGCGAATCGAATCAATAGCTTTACACAGAAATACAACATAATTTGCCCACAGCAACATGGCTTTCGGCCAAACCATTCAACCTCATCAGCGGTGCAGTCTTTAGCTCACATTATAAACTGTGCTTTAAATGACAACAAACTTGTAGCTGTAGTCGTTCTCGATTTAAAAAAGGCTTTAGATATGGTCGACCATTCTATCCTTTTGTACAAGCTAAAGCACTACGGTTTTAGGGAACGGATTTTCGGTTTGGTTTCTAGTTACTTCAATGAACGTCATCAGATAGTTGTCATAAATTATGTCTCATCGCCACCACAACGTATTAATAAAGGCGTGCCCTAACGGTTTGTTCTGGGACCAATGCTTTTTTGCTATACGTTTCCGATCTTCCGCGTGTATTAAAATTGGAGAAATGCTGATGTATGCAGATGAAGCCGCTAAAATAATTACAGGCAATAGCATCGAGGAAATATAGTCCAAAGCAAACGTAGATTTGGAAAACGTCTTTAAATGATTTTCAGCCAACAAGCTGACTGTAAATGTCAAGAAAACAAATTATACTATATTTCACTCCCGTAGAAAACAAGTAGATGCTAACTCTGTAAGCATTAGCATTAGGGGGGGGGGGGGGGGTCACTTACTTTTGCACACGACTTAATCCATGGTGTGATGCAGCTTCGGTGTCGCGTGGAATAAAAGCTTTTTAAGTTATCTTATAGACACGAGTCAGACTCGAACCCTCTGAAAATCCTGTTTGTGTCTTTGAGTGCTCGATAGTTTTGAGTGCGTCTGATTCGGCTAATCTTTTTTCACCGTTATTTGGAGTAGTCTGCCAGGCTGACTAACAGGCAAACATCTCCATCATTGAAGCGCGCCGCCTCCTCCTCCACTCCTTTTCTCGAGAAAAGCATACGGTGATTGCGACGAGAGTAATCTGCATTTGTGCCGAAGCAGCGGTTTTAAAACAGGATTTCTTTAATGGCTGCTCTTCAAGGCTTCTTGTGCACAGTTTTCGAACAGAAAATGTACTAAAAGAGCCCGTACTTTCAGCGCTCACAAGAGATAAGAGCAATGCAACTAAACAGATGCACTTGCAGTCTCCCCGTGGTTCAACCTGATCACTATTTATTCATGACACCTGTACGTCGCTGTCTGCAATCGCGTTTCTCTGAAGGGCTAATCTTACGAGTTGGTAACATCAAATTGATAGGACGAACTTCCTTTTTGATCTTTCGTCCTCACGTTCTTTTTTTTTTTTTGTCCTCTGCCTCTCACCTCGCTCAGTTGTTCGAGGAACAGCGGACGTGCGCAGTTCCAGTGGATGTCTGCGCTTTCGCCCTGAACTAAAACCATTAGGTGGGAGCCAATTCAGCGGGCGCGGATCAGACTCCAATTTTTCTCTGCTGGAATTGCGCGGCCTTCCTAGTCACTAGTGGGAAGCGACGCTCGCTTTGTTCGACGGCGAAGTTTTACGAGGGCGCGATGGTGTTGAAGAAAAAAAAGAAGCCCTCAGGAGGACGCTTCTTTACAGGAGGAATTTTTTTGTAGTTTTTTTATGCCCTGGGCCCCTGTACAACGTTTTCCAGCGCATCACTCTTTTTGCGCTTTCGGACTGGGAGTCTTTTTTGCACAATGAACCCAGTTATCGTCACGACTCTATATGCACGTTTGTTCGGCATCAAAACCGTATCCGTACCCCATCTCTCAGCGCATGTCGCATTTTTCCTCATTAGAGAAATAATGATATTTATTCAACTGAACTGTCTCCTAGAGGTTCTGGCCGGTGGCCGCAACACACTACTGAAGAGTCCACTCCTGTTGTGTATTTCTTTCACGGAATTCTTGGTTCGCTGCGGTCTGCAACAGTTCCCCGTCTCTACGTCCATCTTACCGAGATACAGACTGACAATAGACGTTTTTTAGCGTACCGGAGACGTACTGCCGAAGACGCATACCGGTTTACGGGACGCCTCCCGCGCAGGCGTAGTGACATGCGTGCGGCCAGGGGGGGCCACTGCGCCTGCGCAAGAGGCATCCGGTAGACCGGTATGCCTCTTCGGCAGTACATCTCCGGTACGCTAAAAATGTCTAATGAGCGCGAAACTGGCTACGCGCGGAATCTACCCATGCTGCAAACGCAACTGCCACAAATATGCAAGTACAGAAGCGTGGGCCACTTGGTCGCTGTTCGTTCTTAAAACAGTGCTAACCAGACAAGGACACAGGATGAGACTTACGCACTGGCGCTGTCTTACAATAGGTTTTTTCTAGCAGATGGGCCGCTTACGTCTAAGGGCTCATTCACACTTGAGAGTCGCAGTGGTCGCGCGACTGTTTTGGTCGAAAAGCGACAGTCGCGGGCCAGTCGCTCGCTGCTCGATTTTGCAGCCTCGCGACTGCGAATCGCAAACCGCTGAACCAATCAGTGAGCGAGCCGAGCTTTCGGCAACGACGCCGCTCGCGGGTGCGCTCAGCGACGAACTGCGCTATCTGCTACTCGGCTGCCGTAGTCGTCGATAAGCCTAGCCGGTTTCACATTGATGCCGCAGCAGAGGGCGTTTCAGAACTGACCAGCGCTGTAACCAAGATGCTACTTTCGTTACGGCTTTAATGTGAACCCCGTCTCATGATAATATAAAAATATGCTCGATTTGCGCGACGCCTTCAGCAGCGGAGAAAGCAGACGTCAGGCGATCGAGCTGCTTGGGCAACAGCAGCAAAGCGGCTTATAAGAAGAAGTTTGCTTGTATCCAGCAGCTCGGTATTGGCTAACAACCCTAAAAACTGATTCATTTTTTAATTTCGACTTCCCAGAGCATGGTATGAACGCGAACAAACAACATACTAGCGCATTTTTCTCACGCTAGCGGCCGGCATCCAGGCTGGCTGGCAGTCCGCTTGTACGGCCGCGATTTACTCAGGTCGTCGCAGCACATTGCTAATATCGAGGGACCAGAGCACTTTCGAGGGCCAAGCGCGAGCGCAGGAGACGCGGCCAAAGAAGACGAAACTCTCGAAAGCGCGCGAACGGTGTCATTCCCAAGAGTTCTCATTTCAAACTAGAATCGAACGAGAAGGCGACCCGCAGGTCGCCCTTGGAAGTGTGTGAATATCGGTGTTGTCCACGGAGCTCCGTGGTGTTGTCGAACTGCGGTGTAGTCGCAGCCGACTGCTGGTCGAGCGACATCTGTGGCTCTCAAGTGTGAATGAGCCCTAAGACCATTTTTTCCAAGAGCGCCGCCGTATTGGAGGGTGGCGCAATCTAGTGTCCAGACCGGACAGACCGCCAGTCTCACATGCGTGATCGCATTCGCTGTACACACACACTAAGCAGTGTGCAGGTGGCACAAGTCAACATTTTGGGACTTCCGCATTCTTTTGTTTTGTGTGCTAAAATTCCGTACTGATAGGAATAGCTTTTCAGATAGCAGCGACGCCGTTCGGTGAAGAATAGGCCGGAACTTGGGCGGATTACCGACATACCATGGTTGTCGATGCACTTCGTATAGTTCTCCAGTTGATTTTTTCAGCTTCTGGTTGTTGTAACCGCAGCCAGCAACAACGCGATTTTCGAATGGTGCGAGAAATGAAATTTGTTGAGCCACAGATAAGGTGGCTAGAGCCACCCTACCACAGCGGTGAGGGTACTCGCGTTTTGAAATTTCAAAACTGATATGATTATTACTAACGGCCGGCTACTAGTCGCTTATCGGCAATAGTAAAAAATTTAACTATTAAATTTAGTTATTCACTTTACTGATGAACACAATTTGCCTGATTTTTGACGTCAGCAAGCACGGGTGTTACTATGCCGCCGAAAGCTTCTGTTTACCTCAAGAACACTATTTTTAGAAATTAGTCACGAGCTTCCTTGGAACACTTGATATATGCGTTCGTTTACATTGCAAGAAATGAATGGCCGGACAGCGCTCTCCTGCCGTCAGTTTTCCTCTCATTTTTGCTCTCTGTGCGCTGATAACATCATAATGAATAAATCCCAACTAGGGCAACTGTCCTTTCATTTCCGCTAGCCGTGTGCTTCACGTCCTTCAAGCTTCGATAGCAGATGCCGCGGCTAGCAATATCTTTTCCTTTTGTTTTATTTTGTTTTGAATAAATTGCTAAAGCCCTTTTTCTGCTGACACACAATCGCGCCACCATCTGTTTGTAATATTGCCACAAAACGCGCCGGATCGCTGGCCATGGTGTTGCCCTTTTCGTTTGCCTTCCCCGATTCTTCAAGAAAGGAGGATACGCGCAATAAAAATGGCGTAATTTCCCGCTCTTACCTCGCACGTAACTTCCCCGCATTTATGCTGGTGTACATGAAAAGGGGAGGAAAAGTCGCAGAGTTCGCTAGCGGTTTTATCATCTATGCAGTAATCTTAAGGCGCGAAAAAAAAGAGGACTGAACAGCTCTTGCAGGGCGCTATATCAATTGAACTTAGCTTATTGTCTCAATATTGGCCTTTTCTACCTCTTAAAAGCTTAATTTTC
The DNA here is from genome assembly GCF_052857255.1 of Amblyomma americanum. Classification (NCBI taxonomy): domain Eukaryota; kingdom Metazoa; phylum Arthropoda; class Arachnida; order Ixodida; family Ixodidae; genus Amblyomma; species Amblyomma americanum. Next base: position 14,534,088 of record NC_135502.1, on the reverse strand, counting down.
AGTGAAAGTAGCATATTTGTCTTAAAATACAGTAATCTGTGGGTACAGGTCAGCTTTTGTCTTCAGTATCTCCTTTAATATCTCTGTTCAGTTTACCTCCAGGCGAATGCAAGCGAAATCTTGCTTTGCTAGATGTCGGCACGATGCCCTTTTGCATCTGCTTCAGTGCTCTCAGTCTAGCACTAATATGCTGACCTGACTGCTCTCTACACCTGCTTCCCCGGCACTATACGTAACTTTGTGCCTCACACTTGTTCCTGAGCCAAGAATATCGTGGGCTGCCTCTTTTTCACCAAGATCGTTCTTTAGTTTTGCCTGTGAGTCCTCAGCGCCTACTGACAAGCATCCGAGGGTATGCGAACGCAGCAAATGAGTCACAATCTTTACTCTAGGCGCTGAGAAAGAAACTAGAAATATGGAACGGCCATAGGCATGGCCGTTTTCGGCCATTTCAGTCGCCCCGCATCGCCTCTCTGAGGAGTGCAGCACTTCAAGCGGCAGTCTTTTTCGTGAAGCCTGCTTTTTATTATTCTTTTTTGTATGCCATGATCGCACATACCTCGCACTAATCCCAGCTCGAGCAGTATACCTGCAGTGCAGCTTGTGCTTGTGTCCTTCTTGTCTTTCTACTAACAGTGTCCATCCGTGCATACTCTGAACCATCCGGTCGGGTGCACAGTGAGCTAACATTTAACATCTAAAGCTGCAGTAACAACTCTTGTAAATGGTCGCACTACGCCGTGCTCCCCCTCAACTAGACTCTAACCTTCATTACCTCGCCGCGCAAGCCTGCCACCTCCCCCCCCCCCCCCTTTTTTTTTGTGGGGGAATGGAATGGTTCTGCAGCGGCCTAACGGCGGAGGTTCTGCAGAAAAAACAAACTCATAGGCGATCCTCGGTGAATCGTTCGAATGCATGAGCAGCTAAAAGCTAGTTATATCCGAGGTTGACACACTCAAGTTCGTTATAGTCGAGGTGTAACGTGTTACACTTAGGTTCGTTATATCCGAGGTCAAGATACGAAATTTCGTTATACACGAGGTGGCATACTTGTAGGTTCGATATTTCCGAGCCTAACACACTGAGGCTCATTATATTCGAATTGGAATACCAGTGTTCGTTATATTTGAGGTTAACACACTGAGACTCATTATATCCGAATTGGCATACTAATAAGCCGCCGCGGTGGCTGAGTGGTTACGGCGCTCGGCTGCTGGCGCGAAAGACGCGGGTTCGATCCCGGCCGCAGCGGTCAAATTTCGATGGAGGCGAAATTGTAGAGGCCCGTGTACTGTGCGATGTCAGTGCACGTTAAAGAACCCAAGGTGGTCGAAATTTCCGGAGCCCTTCACTACGGCGTCCCTCATAGCCTGAGTCGCTTTGGGACGTTAAACCCCCATAAACCAAACCAGGTATACTAATGCTCATTATTTCCGAGGTTAACACACACCAACGTTCGTTATATCCGAGGTATTAAACTAAGTGCGTATATTTAGTATACTAAGCTCGCTCGTAGCCCGGTGGGCAGTTGGCAGGAGGGCCACCTGCATCTGGCTTCTGACAGGCGGGGCTCGCCATTTCCGCTTGCACTGATCCTTCTGATGCTAACGTATTAATCATCACCGCGATTAACAGGTGCACATTATCGCATGGTTTACATTTCAGCGAGAGGAGTAACAAGGGCTTCGACGATGGGCGTTGGAGAGATTCTTTACCATGCGCCCGCTATGTAGCGCACGTGCGCGCAGCATAAAACCCCGCTGCTGCCCACATGTCGTCGGCTCATGGCGCCCACCTCACCGCCCCAGTGGACACTGTATACATTGGCCTCGCATCCTTGGGCACGTCGTTTTCTCGTGCGGAGGCCAGGGCTCCTGCCACGAACACTTTGTCCGCTGTCAAGCATTGCGAGCGCGAACCCCGTGTCCGGCCTCCGGGCGCGCCCCGGGCCCAGTCAGCTGCGAGGTCGTCACAAGCTACGAGGTGCGGAGAATGCGGCGCAGAGTCGCACCGGCGCACAGGGAAGAAGCTGGGCCGGCTGCGATCGAAGCAAGTTTCCTGGCCAACGTGAGGGCGGGCCGCTTCCCCTCGATTGATCAGGACGGGCCGGCCGGTCGGGGTCGAAGAGGCGCCTGGAGAGGGAGGCTGGAGTGGCCGCGTTATGAGTTTCGGCCCGGGCCACCTTCCCTTTCCGTGCCACTCGGATGTTGGTGAAGGCAGCCCGTGTTGCTGCTGCTCTGGGCGATATTCGGGCGTCCGATTCGAGACGAGAAAAGTTGCCGATCGGAGTTGGCCTCCTTTTTCAAGCCTTGTCGCTCCAGGCTCTGCCTGCATGCCCACACGTTTCGGCATTCCGCTCTGCTGGCTGCATGTCTGCGCCGGAATGTCGGATGTCGTCCTATTTCCACCGTACTTCTTTTATGCTCGGACACACAACATAAAAAGCAAAATCACCGAACATCCTGTTCCTTTCGCTTCTTGGGCCTAGGGCATACCGTGCCTTCTTGAAAGAATTTCGTAGGTGGCAGCCAACAGAACATGCCCTATTCCCGACGAGAAAGAAAATATAAAAGAAAACCAAGACAGTCTTTGATGCCTCCATCACGGCGCTATAAAAGAAGCGTTGAAACGCAAGCGGGGTCTCCTGCTCCATGTTTTCCGCCTGACTTCTGCTGCGCGGCTCTGGCCGTGGGTATTCATGCCCAGCGCGACACGACTTGCGCGGCAGAAGAGGGTACGCTGCGACTATAGAGGGCGCCTATGATGCGTGACGCGCCGTCTTCAAGGCAGCTTGCACAGCTGCCTGCCGTAGAGAAAGATCTGTAACGGTGCGTGGAGGGGCGAGACATGACAAGGACACGTCCAACGGGCTGGGCATATACACGTAAAGAAGTCTCAGATTTCGATCAGTCTTCAACAGGACTTGACTCAGAAGTTGGAGCAATGACGATGAAAGCATTTTCACAAAAATCAGAGCCTCGGAGAGAGCCTCTAAGGCCGAACTATGAGCAGCCCATAGTGAATTGCTCTGCGCTGTATGCATAAACTAATTACATTAGAAGATGGTAATCAAAAGACGGCAAGGTCTTTCGGATGTACGACAAGCAGGATCTCGATAAAATATCATGACTACGTGACATGCATTTTTTGCTTGTGCTGAATTTTAGGTGAATGTCAGTTTTTGAAGATCATTTTGTTTATCAAGACATCGAAACTTTTCGTAGCATTCCTGTATTGAAGAAAAGCGGGCAAAGTTTTTTGTTTTCATCACCTAAATATACACAGTTCGCGTAAAATCAAGCGAGAATTTCGCATTTTTTTTGTCTTTTTGAAAACTCGAGTTTGTTCTACTGAGCTCTTCTGAAATATGGTACAGTGATTGTGGTGATCTTGTTCATTTCTACGACTATAAATGTGAAGCTGTATGCAGAAAAGCAAAGAAAGGCGGGGGTGTTGCAATATACTTAAAAAAAGTCTTCGCTATGAAGCTGTATCGGGGTACACAGCTCAAGATTCAAACATTGAGTCACTGCAACCGGAGCGTTACCATTTGGAGTAATTTTTGGGCCACATACGGGTTCTATTGAAGAATACTATTGGATTTTTGAATCAATATCGGTCAGTTCTCTCGGTTGATATTTCGTGTTGCAATTATGGATGACTTCAAAATTAACGTCCTGAGACTGTCTCGAGCGCTAGGTAGGTTTAGTGACATACTGTCTTCAAATGCTTTCTCCAGTATTATCAATACTGCTACCCGCTTCACTGATCACACTGAATTATTAATAGACCTAAGTCTGACAAGTTACGAATATGTTAATAAGCTAGGTGGCGTCTTTGCTAGCGCTGTCTGCGGCCACCTTTCTCTTCCATTTTTTCTACCAAGAGGGCTATTCGTTGATTTTTTGGGCGCAGACACAACGCACATTACACCAATCACAATAAAAGATAGCAGTGAACAGTTACGACTTCGAATGGCCTCTGTAAGCTGGCACCAACGTTCAGAAATTCGAAACGCCAATAATTAATGTGAACGTTTCATAAAAGAATGATTGAATTTTATATTATAGCGTTCCCCTACGTAACAATAAGGTAGAGCAAAAGGGTAAGGAAATCTTGGTTCACACGCGATAGTAGTAAGAATCGAAGCTCGATTTGAAATATTCTTTTTCACAAGTTTTTATTATGCTGTCATAAATCAACATTTGAAGAATATAAAGAAGTCCCAAATATTGGGTAACGGTATATACAAGGTGCGCATTCCGCTATTACTCAAAAAAAATTTGCTAAAATTTACTATGATCCAACAAAAAAATCGCATAAATTTTTGTCAATAAAAATCTTCCAAACGCATCGCCTTAGTGTATCTTCGTTGTCGGTTTAATTCATACTCTGCGCCTAGCCTTTTTCCTCTTCCAAGAATCTGTGGAAACAAGGGATGAGCTCAAACTCCGTCAGAGCTTTTAACAACCAGCTTTCGAGAGATATACTATTATATCCGCTGCTGAACGAGGTCAGTTTATGTATAGTAGGGATGCTTAGATCCTAAATTAGGTTGCGGACGTTTTAGTTAAGAATTTTCTTTCAATAGCAACCGCTCTTAGTTTTTTCTCCGTGTACTGCACAGTTCCTGCTGCAGCCGGTGCCACGAGGCCACGACACGATTTAGAGCAGCGCCGTATTTCAGCCTCTGTGGCGTCCAAAATCTTGCACTCCTGGGGGAAGAGGAGACCACTTGTGGACCTGCCACTTGCGCGTCTCGAAACAGTGCGCGCGAAGCGTTCTTAAATATCAATTTTGATCAAATTTTCGAAACATTCAGCCCGCGAAAGAAAATAACTTTACAATGTGTTCTCATCTTTGTTCATTCATCGCGGTGGTTATGTCGAATTTTTATCGAGAGTATCCATTCGACTTGTCCAGGGAACCTCGCATATGCGAAGCCTGAACAAAACGCAGATGATGTCCGTCCTCATCCAATAATATAGTGTAATGGTTTCATTGAATCCGATTGCTAAGTTAAAAGCGCATCTTTGAGGTGGCTATTTTGCATACATGTAATCTTTATTCATAAAATTCACACACAGGGCAAGTGAGCGGCACCGCTCCTTTTGCAGAGTCGCCGTTGGAGCCGCTCGCGCCGAAAATGTTCACAGCGAAGAGTGGGGACTTATCGCTGGCGCAAATGGACACAGCGTGGCTTCTGAAAGGGTATCGGTTTCAAGATGGCGAGCGAGACGTCGAACACACATTACGCGCGCCATTGGTTCACTTGCAGAGATGGGCATCATTTGATGCCTCTCCGAATGGGATGGGGATAGAGAATATGCACGTCGGCGAGGCGAGGAGGAGGTGAAAGGACAAAAGTCTTCCCCGCGGCCAGAAAGCAGGGAGTCTCTTTGTTCCCGCGGTGGAGTCTTAGGCCGCGTTGGCAAATGGGGCAAAAAGGAAAGAACCCAAGAAAAGCATGCGGGGGAGGCCCATTGTCTGTGCTTTTTCATTGTTCTCCATTCTCATTCCCGAAGGCCGTTACCGGGCTTGCCAAGGGAAATCGTTTCGAACGACCCCCCCAAGCTTCAGCAAAGAGCGGACAGGCGTTTTGCCAGAGATAATGCCTTCCCATTTTCCGCTGCCTCCAAAGGGCCCAAGGCGAGACGTCCGTGTTAGCGCCGAGGGGCGGAGAGGGGGGGCGCGGCATCGACCGCTGGCCCTCGGCACTTGCATGTCTCATCAGCCGCGGGCCCCGCTGGGCGTTGCTGCAGGCGGGCAAAAAACAATAAAAAAAGTCCCGTGCCTCCTTTCACAGATCCGAGAGGGAAGAGTTTTGCGCTGAATCTCGGGTCACCAGCAAGCGTCGGTCAAATCAAATTTTTCGCATTGTCTTACTAAAAATGTGGTACTGCTGGCGAAGCTCACGCTTGTGCAAGTAGATACTTCAGGGAATTAAGACACAACCGCGCATTCCGGAAAAGTTGCACGAAAAGAACTTCCCCGGTTATTTTAGAAATGTCACCGGCGCAGCAGCCCACAGTTATACCCCTGTCACACGGGCACTTTCGATCCTCATTGAGTCAATGCTCATCGAACTCAATGCAGATCGACGGTTGTCACACGGCCACTTTCAAGCGCAATCGAGCTCGATCCTGCTTGACTCGATGCCGATTCCTCAAGAGTGCTTGAGGTTCCAAGCACAATCGAGAACTCTCGCTCTCATGAAGCTATAAAAATAAACACAAGTTAACAAAACCAAACCACAATTGTTGTTGTTGTGATTGATTAAAATGTAATACAGAACATTTTTCAGGTACTATGCCTGCTTATATGCAAACATTTGAAAGTAATCTCGACACCACGCTCCAAGCTTCGCCGTCAGTGTAAACAAAGATGGCGTCCTCCTGCTCGTCGGAGCGGAAACTGTGGAGCGAGCGCGAGACAGCCGCTCTCATCGACTGCTGACAGTACCGCCTAAATGATTTGCGGCGCCAGAAGAGAAACGCCGCAGTCTATGCAGAAATCGCGGAGGCGTTGCGGGCCCTTGGGTTGCATCGCACAGCAGCAGAGGTGCGCCACAAAAACCTGGCGCAGATACGCAATGTACAGATTTGGCTACGGACTTGGCTGCCGCTGCCCCCGACTGCACAGTGTTGCCGGACATCGCCATGTTATGGCTGTCGGCGGAACATTTGGCGCCACCTAACACACATGAGGGAAACTTCTCAATGAGCATTGAAACTGCCCGTGTAGCACCGGATGTTTCGAGCGTGCTCGAAAATCTCGATGCAGATCGAGCTCAATGAAGGTCGAAAGTGCCCGTGTGAAAGGGGTATTATACGCTCCCTGTGATGCCAATAAATTTAAAAGGCAGCCGCAACCTTCATCACCACCGCGCCGCCACCACCCAAACAACTCTAAGCGTTTCTTGGCTTCGTATCTGGAAAGTATTTGTTCGAGCAAATGCTTGGTGTCTTTCGCATATAAGGAAGAAATAAGCAGCTGATGTTAATTTCAGTTTCCGAGACGCGATAACCGCATTGGAAAAAACCGCTTGCAAACTGCAGGCTCATGCTTGCTTGAGTCGCAACGCAAAGGGCGACGAATGCTGTGACGCCGGCCGTGTGAAGAGGAGGAAACGCTCAGGTACTGCTCATGCAGGCGGCTCTGCTCAAATGCGTCGACTTCCCAGCGTCGCCCGTCCGCGTCGTTGGCTTATCGTGAAGTAAAACATTCGGAAAATGTAGCACCCGGTTTGTGTTCAAGCCTTCGCGCCGCTGTCAACCGACTTCAGCTTATTCTAAGCGATTTAAACAAGGGCCTTGCATAGCAGCAATGCACTAGTGGGAGAATGTAGGTACATGTTGTACGATGTGGGTTGCAATCGCCATCCGTTCAAGTGTTCGGGTTTATGAATGTGCAAAACTGATCGACGCTTAATTTTTCTCATTATCGATTGTTTTCGTTATGCAAACAGTGAAGAATATTTGCTGTGTATAGTGCGTATAATGGTTCACGCCTCGAATGAAACGCAAACATAAACGTGATCATAGTAGAGGTGCTGAATACCGGCGCCACAGACTCATTTCGAAGGCGCAATGATGCTGTGTCTCTATCCTACCAGTATTTCCTTTGCAGCCTGATGTTTTAGGGTTGCCTTTTATTGCTATTTTTACATTTCTTTGCGGCTCTTAAAGGGACTATGCAATAAATTAATTGAGATTACGTAAAGCAGACGAGAGATAGGCATTTCATCACTCCTCACCCCAACGCAAGAATTTTAAGCTAGCATCAATAACGCCGAAGATATAGACGATTAAAAATTACGCTCCTTCTCTCCCCCTCAACTCGTACACGCGGGGCACATTGAAAACAGCTCTGGGACTGGGCCCCGCCCGTGAATACGTCATCCGCTGACGTTCCTTTTGCAACTTCCGGTTGTCGCTCCTAGCACCCCAGCAGCAGCCTCGGCGGCGTGATTGCGTCGGGTTACTTTGCTTGTCGTCTGTTGTAGTTAGCAGTAATGGACCCGGACCTCGAGGCGCGACTGCTCGCTCTTACGGCCGCGATGGGCATCGAGCCCTATGCGTTCACACCGTAGCGGCTGAACGCCAGCGACGACAGTAGCGACTCGGCGAGCCACTGCGAGTGGCTCCGGAACTCCCGACAGAAGGAGACGGCAGAGGAAAATTGAAACCATATGCGCGAACGCAATGCCCTGGCTCGGGCTTGCCTGAGAGGGTCGCGTGGCGGCGCGAGCAGACGATTTTCACGGCTACCGGAAATGTGCCCGTGACGTCTTGGTTGCCGTGGCTCCAGCGAATGACAGCGTGTGGTGGCCTGCTGACGTCATGGGCAGAGTGACGTCTTTTTTCACGATTTTAGTTTCAAAATCGGTCACTAGGAGCACACCAATCGGCCCGCGAATTAAAAAAAAAACATGTTTTTTAAAAATTAATAATAAATTGCCGGCTCAGTTTTGAAGACTCATACTTGGTGTGAATGCTTCTTAGCATCATTTCTAAGCATTGAAAACATTTGCAAGCGACTTTTTATTCATTGCATAGTCACGTGGTAGAATGCCTAGCCAACGTCCCTTCCACTTCCTTTGACGCGCATGATACATTTATCATTGCGTGCCGTGTTGCAGGGATAAGCTGTACTGTCTTCGGTGCAGCTGCACGTTGTTAATGTTCACAAGTGCTCAGAATGGGACGGGGGCAGTATTTTAAGGAAATTTGCGCCATTATAACAAAAAAACTAGCCTCATCAGTTGTCTTCGAGTTACTTCATCACGTTGCCGCCTTGACGGCCGCTTTCCACATGCCAAATTTTTATTTTCTCTTTCTTTGCCTCCGTGCTGCTTCTTTCGCCTTCAATAGCAAGGGGGTTCCAGAGAGGCTCATGAAAGCTTAATAACCTCTCTTCGCTGTCGAGGCCGCGTAAAGGAAGGCGCGCAGAGCTGTACAGAACGTCAAAAACTCTAGAAGTGATGGCTCAGGAACGGGCACCGATATTAATATGCGCTGCCGCCTGCAGGCTGGTACGTATGTGTAATTCATATCACAATAACCGCTCACCGAGGAGCTGGAAGCAGCAGCTGCTTCTCGGCGTTCAAAGGACCCGCACCGCCGCCGCCGTCGGCAAAGCCGTTAAGTGTCCACAGATGACACGTATCTGCTTCCTTCCTTCTCGGCCCCCTTCAGGGTGCCCTTCTACCTCCTCTTTGCGGCTCCTGCTCTCAATCGATTGTGCCTTCCGCTTCTGCCGGTGGCCCAGCTGGTACATCATAGAAGGCGACATTTTTAAGTGCTATTTATTGCATCAGAGTGTAAAGGTGGCATGATGACTACATAAGTGGGTAGAGGCAGCCTAATCCAATAAAGTCCAGAAGAGACCGATGATGGTGCCTCAGTGCCCAAGCAGCCCAGGACGCTGCAGTGTTCTGCGAGACACCCGTAGCTGTCAGGGGACGGATTGTTTCTGGACTCTTATCGCCGCCGGGAGGACCCACAGCACGTGGTGAATGTTTCCTTACACTTTTCAGGAAAGCCACACGGGACACGCGGGCAGGGGAAGCGAGACTCGGAAGAGAGTCAGAGTTTCCATCACACTGCACGCTTCTCCTCGATGAGTACGAAAGGCGTACACTTCAACAAACGGTGATTTAATGATCATGCCGAACAAATTTCCGCTACATCTCGCCAAATTGCATCCGATCCAAGAAGCTTACAGGCAAAGCACAAACTCCACCGCACGGAACTCCTCATAATAGCGATATATTCTTGGGCCACAGCACCGAGGGTAACTGCATTTTCGAAATTCCAAGAACTGATCAGGATACTGCTTACGCTTGGCTACACGACTCTTCGTAAATAAGCGGATTAGCACGAACAGCTAAAAAGTTAACAAATCAATACTAGCTAACAAGCCTACTATTTTGGATGTCTTAGCTGAATTCTGATGTGCCACAGCGCTTACAACGCTGAACTGAAAAATCTGCTTGTATAACTCAAGAAGCGCATTTTTTCACTATTGGAGAACATCTTCGTTGAAACACTCGTTGTACTGAATTCACTTTTCCTGCGGCGGATTCCAAGTATGCTCTTTGCCCTAAGGGAATTATTAAAAGAAGCTTTACACAATGCCACACAGCCGACAAACTATGAAATATTGAAAGATCCAAGAAAAAAAGGTGATTCTACAAAACGCGGCAAATGTAAGGTCTTAGCAACAGAAAGTGTTTTTAAATAGGAACCTTAAAAATGTAAAAAAAGTGACAGGAAGCGGTAGCTACTTTGAGTAGCCGTCGTTAAATGTGAAAGAGAAAAAAATCAAAAAATGAATGCAATGCGACCATACGATAGCGTGAGACAAATATGCGTTAGTACTATTGGGTGCACATTTTGATAAAATATATGTTGGGGCCGTGATATACGTTTTCTATATATTCGTTAGGGATACTTGGGAGACTAGCTTGCAACTTCCATCGGGCGTATATGCCACCGTGTCTACCGAGAGAAACACAGCTGGCGTACAATGTGCCGCCAATGAGCGCCCTCCCCACGCCTGAGTATAGCCCGCCAGCAGAGGTTACGTCAGCCTTGCTAAAGCGCCCCCGTTTCCTCCTCGGCCCACATCAGCTTCAGCGTCTAGAACACGTGTCTCGGGGGAATAATATCGTAGGGGACAGGAAGGGACCCATTCGGAATATTTAGCTCGGTTTCCTGGGTACCCACTGAACACGCCAGCCACGACCTCGCGACTAGCGAAAAGATGCGCACATGAATATAAAATCAAATTAACGAGGTAGCCGTCTTGATTCCATTAAAAAAGTTTGCATGGCAGTAAAAACAGACTTGTGGCTGTACCCAAGTATGGTGGCTCCAAACGACAATAAGACTGGGCTGCTCAAACAAAGGCCAAGCTGTTGTAGAGGTTTCTCTAAAAACCCTCTTCGCGTCATGGTGTACCGGCGACGAAACAACAAAAAATGGTCTATGGTTTCGTGCTCACAACAAAATACGCAGACGGGATTAAGCGCCAACCCAGACCTGTCCAAATAAACATTTAAGAGTGGGATTCGGCAGCGGAGCCTTGATAGAGATACCTCAACCTGCTGTCAATGGCATTATTGCCTGCTCCACGAATACCTCAGGTGTAGGTAATCATCAGATCTTAAAAGAGATCCAGTTGTCATTCTTAACAAATTTTGTCGCCGGAACCTCGCTGCTGTAATGTACGCTGTAGCCGGAACGATAGGTAGCACGGGGCCATTGAGGGACGCCTTTGCCAGGCAGTCCGCAACTTCATTGGCTGTCACACCGCTATGACCTGGCACCCATATCATGTGAACAAGGCTCAAATGCGGAGGGAGTAATAAATGGAAGGTGTTTAAGATTGGCGAATCTACAGCCGAAGCAAGGGACGAACACAACGAGAGTTTGTAATGACAGCCACTGAAGAGAAAGCTGGCTCTAGTTTGCGAAGAGCAAGCACCACCGCTAGAAACTCCGCTTGGAAAATTGGGGTGTAGTCGGGAAGCCGCACAGAAAAAGACCAATCTAGAAGAGGGCAATATATTCCCGCCCCTGTCTTTTCATCACATTGGGAGGCATCAGTAGCTATCGTTAAGGTAATAGGTAGGCTTTGTAAATGGTCTTTTAATAATCCATTTAAAATGCGGGGTGGTAAATGCTTGGCGTTTATCGGGAAAAAGTCATCACAGAATTTCTACAGAGTACCCACTGTTTTTTTGTCGGAAGGATGTTATACAAAAGAACATTTAAAGGTTTAAGCAAATTTTGTACCACAACTACCTGCAGGGTATGAAATCTAGGCCAGTGGACTCCAAAAAAGGAAGTCGGCTGGCAACAAAAAAAAAAAAAACAGACAAGGAGCGGTGTAAATCTGATTCATATATATCCTTAGGTACGCCTGAACAATGAAGAATTGAAATCTAGATGATAAAGGAGGAATACGGGCTTCAAGATAAAGCACGTTATTGGCCACACATTTTGGGAGGCCAAGGCACAACCGAAGCGCTTCCCGCTCCAAAAGAACGAGCGGGCGAATTTTGTAAGCAGCCATACCAGAAAACAGCACAGATCCAAATGACAAAATTGGTCAGACATACAAAACATATATCAGAAAAAGTGCATCTCTCCGCATTCCAGACCGGGGATTACTTAATCTACGCAACGTGCCCACAGCACGAGCCCCTTTCGCTGCGACATGGTCAATGTGGGAGTGCCATGTGAGGCTGTCATCATAAATTCATAAATTACACCAAGGTATTTTAATGACTTAACTTGAGGACTATTTTGTCGCTGGTAACTGAGATACAGATGAACAGGATCTTTCATTTGAAAAATCGCACTTGTTTACATTTAAGATGTGACGTAAGTCACACAACCAGCTTTCAAGCAAATTCAGGTTCGATCGCAGGCGCATATAGAGAGATTGAATGTCAGCTGCAGCAGTGAAAAATGCAATGTCGTCCGCATAGATGAACGTGCGAATGCTTTGATGGCTGGGAATAGAGCTCATTAGAATATTAAAGAGCACAGGCGACAAGACTGCCCCTTGTGGAACACCTCTGGATTGTTTATATCTTCCAGAATTCACACCATTTAGGAAACAAAAAAACAGTGTTTTCAAGGAACGCAGATATCCACGCAAGTAAGTAATTCGGAAACTGCAGAGTAGATAATCTTTGCAATAATATGTAGTGTTCTACGCTGTCATAAGCTTTGGCAACATCTAATATCACCAACGCAGCATGCATTTTTTGGTGCCGCACAAGACGAATGCGACTCTGAAGATCGGTGTGAGCATTCCATATGGAACATTTTTGACGGAAACCAATTTGACAAGAACTGAGGATATTATTACAGTCCACAAACTCCGAAACACGTAGGAGTATGACCCTTTCAATTTACTCAACCACGTTCGATGTCAATGAAATGGGTCTAATATTATCCAGAGAATAGCCACCACCATTGTTTTTAGGTAAAGGGATCACTTTAGCGATTTTCCACTCAGGAGGAATCCATGCATGTTTGATTGAAAAATTAACCACCTGCAATAAGGGACTCCTCAAAGAGGATCCTTAACACTTTTGATGTTGCCCTATCAGGGCCAGGAGCAGCAGTTGGTAACCTCAACACTATCGGGGAATGTTCGGGAAGGGTAATAGGGGGGACATGCTGAAACTGGTCCACTGACGCCACAAACGCGGAGCGCAAAGGAAGTACAGAGGCGAAACGCTGCTCTAATCCTTTGGCAACTGTCTTAACTGTTTCTATTGCTTCTTGCGGGGTCAAAACACATGAGGGTGAATTTTCTGAAATAGGAATATTTTTTCGCGATCTTAAGAAACCGAAAAGTGCGCGATGATTTCCGTATTTTGATAGCAAATCAAAATGCTCGGATTCATAATTTTCTTTCGCATGTGCGACTGTGCGTTTAAAAGTAGCCGCAATGAACTTACAATCATGCCAATTTTTTGGAGACTGATTGTGTAGGTGCTTCTGCCATGCAGCCTTTCTGCGTCTGTAATCCCGCGAGCAATCTGCATTCCACCATCTAGGTGAAGTGTTCCCTCTTGATGTACGTACCAAAAATTCGGGATTCTCTCGGCATTCCTCAATGGCCAAGCATATGCCTTTTGCTGTATGTTCTTCAGCAGAATTAACCACTGAAGCAAGAGTGGAGCGCAAAGAGGACTGAAACTGGTCATAGTTTATATATGACCTCAGCTGAGAGCACGCCGGAGTTAAGCGGCAATTAACTTTAAAAACGATAGGAATGTGATCGCTAGACGTTCCACAGTCCACAGTCGACCAAATGAGTACAGAAACACAAGGGATGGTGAAAGTTTAATCTAACACAGATCGAATTTGTGCGCGGAGAAATGTGGCCGAACCTGAATTCATAGACGAAAGGTTGTTATCAGCAACCCAATCCCAAAGGCGCTTACCACAGAAATCTGTCTTAAAGCCCCACGACACATGGTGAGAATTAAATCCACCAGCGAAGAGAACTGACTTCTGACAATTACGGAGGAGGAGATCTAGCAGCCTGGTATCCTGCACACCGCAAGGAAAATAAACATTTACTAATGAAAAGAAATGGCACCCTAGAATTTCAGTCTAAAGCCAATAACTCACAGTCTATAGTAGAGGACTGAAAAGTAATCTTAGCCCTGTGAAAAAATTTAGAAAACACTAGCATGAGTAAGCCTCCTCCTCTTGAGTGACGATCTTGTCGAAATGAAGAATAATTTTGCAAATGGAAGCGTTTTTCAGATGTAAGCCAAGTTTCTTGTAAAATAATTATGTCTGGATTATGTTAAGATGTAAGGTACAGTAAGTCTGTTGAAGCTTAAAAGAAGTGAGCGACAGTTCCACTGGAGAACTCTTAACACCCCTATGGTTGAGAAATCCGGGAAGCAGCAACTGCCTGCCCTAAAACAGTTTTTCGGCTTAGAGCCACTCTGTTGCTTCTTTGATTTTGGCTGAGGATGTGAAGAAGAAGGGTTAGACATTGGGGATCCGCTGCGTTTGAGGATTCACGTATCCGAATCCACCATCTCTGCATCATGAATAATTGAGCATCATCTGGATTAGTGGACCGAGGAAGTGGAGAAACAGCAGTAACTTGTTCTTGGGGCTGAGACTGCTCAGGAAGGAGTGTTGGGTCATTAACGAAAGCATGGCTGACTTGGCAGAACTCATTCCTATTTGCATGGCCTGGGTAATCTGCGTTGCCAGAGCATTAGATGTGCACTCTGTGACAGCGGACACTATCCTGTCAACCATCTTAGCCATAGAGGTTTCCACAGCAGCCACTATTGCTTCAGAAATAGAGGAATCTAGTGTCACTCCTGAACGGGCTGACACGCCTGCATAGCCGTGCGCTCTCTCTTTAATTTCTGATATTGCCTCGCGCCGCGAATAGCGTTTGCGGTCGGTTATGTCTAGAATTTTCAATTCATGATCCCGAGAATAACAATCCATAGAATTTGCAGCATAAGATCCATCACAAAGGCAACACTTCTCGTTTTGATCGGAGCATAAATTTGCTGGATGGGGTCATTGCCGCATTTGCTACAGCGCAAGGTAGACTTGCAGCCGCGAGCACTATGGCCATATAGCCAGCAATTGATGTTCTGCAGTTCGGAAGGGGATCTACACGGAAGATTAGGGGCCAGGCTTTTATTTCTGAGGGACAGGAAATACCCGCAAAAGTGGCAATTACCGTTTCCGTTGGCACCCGCTCATTGTTCACCTCCCGGCTACAGCGATACACAGCAACAACACCCGCTGCAGAGAGAAGGTCGAGGGTCTCAACTGGAGACAAGCAAGAGTCCACACCGCGAACCAAACTTTTTGTGCAGGCCAGATGAGACGGAATGAAGCTGTTTACCGACAGGGACCCAAAAGAAGAGCAGTTCAGAAGATCCTTTACGCACGACAGGTCTGGGGAATGGCACAGAATCCCGCCACGTCCAAACTGCCTTACCTCAGTGATTGCCTCATAAAGGGAAGCGGCCGCCTGGGCAGCAGCTCGAACAGGCCCTGTATTGTTAATTTTGATAGAACCACCGTCCTTTGGCGCCAGCGCCAGAGGAATGCCGCGGACGCCGGAGCGTTGAAAAGCTTCCAGAGGCATCTCATGAGGTGGTATTGAAGCCAACCAAGGGGATCTCCCCTGGCCGGGAGACTGCGTAGACATTACCTGTGATTTAGAAACTCACCGCATGCGTTATCCACACAAGAAAAATGTGCAAAGGCACAGGGGGAAAAGGAAAACAGGACTAGCCGCCCAATACTTAGCCAATCCCTCGTCTTCCTCCTTCCTCAAACGGTTAATCGTTCCTGCAGGAAGGAAGGAAGGAAGGAAGGAAGGAAGGAAGGCCTCAGACGTTGCTGGCACATACCCTTTACGGGGGAGTGGCCAAGACACAGGCGTCGTCGTTCCTGCAAACGAGGCTTCGAACGTGCTTCTTCTTCCTTTTGATGGCGTCTCGACGGCTTTGTTTTCACTTTTTTTCCGTTTCCTTCACTGTAACCACCCAGGCCTTATCTGAACGCTGGAACTACTGATAAAGTAGAAGAGGAAAAAGTGTGTGGGAGCAGAATAAAGATGCGCCACCACGGGTTCAGCAGACAATCCGCATTGATTGACAGCAACTTACTTACGCCTTCCGAAAGGAAAACTGTCCAAGCAAAAGTGCACTCTTGCACTAGGGGGAACGGAACTTGGTGGCTAGCGTAAACACCACCACCCCCGTCAGCCATGCTACGTGCACTGCAGGAGAAAGACCTCCCCAGCAGCTGACCTTCCACGAGCCGTGTCTGTCGCCCACGGCTTCGTTTTCCTTCCTTCGGAATCCACCCTGCCACTCCGGCAGACTTCTCTCGCTGTAAATCTCCCCCCTTGTTATTTGGTCTTCTTACTTTGTCCTGGGATATAAAAATAGTGCGAATTGTTGGTCTGCGTGCTTGTTAGCGAGCAACAAAAATAATCCAGAGGAGAAAGGGATAATTGAAGAAGAGTGGCTTGCAGGGGCAGTGGGAGTGT
Organism: Amblyomma americanum; assembly: GCF_052857255.1. NCBI lineage: Eukaryota > Metazoa > Arthropoda > Arachnida > Ixodida > Ixodidae > Amblyomma > Amblyomma americanum. The sequence continues at coordinate 14,517,510 of NC_135502.1, read as the reverse complement.
AGTTCACGCAACAACCAGCTAAATAAGAACGCGTTCACAAAATACGAAATGCACACAGACGGCTCTGGAACACAGCGAAGTTCACTGCTTCGAAAGAGAGAAGGTCTGCGCAGTAATGCCCCTTCATTAGAAACGAGCTTGCAGGCCTTATATTAATGTATCGCTGCGTGGAAATACCCGATATGTTCTCATCACCTGAACACCGGCGGCGGAAGCGTTCTGAGCTGCCGGCGTAACGACCAGGTAAGCGCAGCAGGAATATTAGTTGGGACGGCGGCGAGCGAACGCTACTTCCGAAAGATATTTCGCTCGTGCCTCGGTGAGTCCGTAATCGCAAAAGTAATTCGCGGAACGCGCGAGCAGCGTACCAGCGACATGCGCGGGAAGCAGGCTCGTCATGACGTTGCCGTAAACCCTCTCTAGTCCTTCGTATCGACAGGCAGCTGTGGCGGTCTTTTTTATTTTCTGCCCTCGGTTATGCGCTTGGGAACAGCAAAATGCTTTTCTTCCCCATCACTCTTTGCTCGGGAGCACCCTGCTTCCGTGTCGCCGCCTTAACGCGCCTCAACGGGTTATAGGGCCGGCGTGTGAAACGAGCTCGGCCAGCGAACAATACCGCGCCTCTCGACGAGCTCGTAATCTATCTTTCATGGCCTGCCGTGGCATTCTCTCTTGCTTCCAGGTCTTTTCTGAACACCTACTTGTCACCGGGTTAATACGCAGTGCTCGTAGTCTAGCGGCGGCTACCACTCGTCGCACTTTCATGCAATCTCCCCAGCTCCTTCCGCACAAAATCTCACCAGCACCCCCTCCTCAACAATTTTTGATTGCAGTCGGGGCCTTCAATTTATTTTCCTTCCTTAGGCGGCCTCCTTCAAGCGATTTTGTTGCCTTCGTTATTCTTGGTAAAAACTACATGCATTGTTTGTATCGCCGCCGCGGTGGCTCAGTGGTTATGGCGCTCGGCTGCTGACCCGAAAGACGCGGGTTCGATCCCGGCCGCGGCGGTCGAACTTCGAAGCAGGTGAAATTCTAGAGGCCCGTGTGCTGTGCGATGTCAGTGCACGTTAAAGAACCCCAGGTGGTCGAAATTTCCGGAGCCCTTCACTACGGCCTCCCTCATAGCCTGAGTCGCTTTGGGACGTTAAAACTACATAAACCAAACATAAACCAAGCATTGTTTGTAACGAGTGGCCCCATTGCTTCTTTAGCTTTCGCATATGAAATCACGAGGGTTTCCAAGCGCAGACAGGCAGAAGAAAAGGCAGATCCGAGGCACTTCACCGACTCCACGGGCAGGATGAAAACGGCATATACGTAAACGCGACCTTTAGCTGTAAACGACACCACTATCGGGGCAGAAACTCTCGAAATAACAACAACAAGAGGCGGAAAAACCGAGAAGGCTGAAACAAGAAATGAATGAAAGATGAACATCATTTCAGACTCACAGTCGGCGTGTCACAACCATGGAACAGGCATGATAAGCCGGAGCGCAGCTGAACTACGCCTAAAAACCAAAAATTAAGCATCTGGATCTATTAGTGGGCACCTGCTCACTACATATTGCCAGGGAAGAATTGCGCATACGCTTGCCCGAGGAGCAGCAGGCCGGTTTTCGGATGCCTGTAAATAGTGGAAGTACTCAATACTGACAGAGAAACTCTGAATTTGAACACAGCAACCAGACTGTATAGCACCCCTCTAAACCATGCACTCAACCGGGCCCAAGAGATCATCCTCAGGCAAATCCAAACAAACACGTATTCTAACCCAGTGCGATCGAACCTCAACTACCTGCTGATGTATGATTAATGATAGATCCACTCAATCATTCTCGTCTACTAAGATCACTGATCAGATGCCTGTAAAAAGTCTTTCTAGCTATTATTGCACGACTCCTATCGTATTCAATCCTGTATCGTATAAAACCTGAATCAAAGCAAGAATTTAAAAATAAAAACTAAAGCATCATGTTGAGTAGACAAAATGAATAAGATATTCTTACATAGTACTGAGGAATATTGTTCAATCATGCTACAATAGTTTTTTTTCCACAATCATATAACTCTGGCACCATACCGTGCGATTAGAAAACTGACAAAGTAATTCTCATTCACACAGCAACAACAGACGATCCATATAATACCCTCCCATTTACTTACATCGATACCATAAAAAATTATGGAGCATATAATATACATGCATTTTTTTCTTCAAAACAACACTTTATTGCAGTTATGCATCATTGATTCCGTAAAAAATTTCTCGTGTGGCACGAAGTTCATCTTCTTGACTAATGATTTGCGTGTTAAAAGAGCAAACCATGCAGTGTTTCTTCACAAACTAAGCATTCTAAGAAAGTAATTGATTGGATCCGCTCCTTCCAGACATCTCGCGTTCAATTTGTAACCACTAATGATAACTTGCCTTCAACTTCAGTTGGCTCCGGGGTTCCGCAAGGCTCCTTGATAGATCCTTTGGTATATCGAATTTATGCTAATGACTTGCCCGCTCACATTTCCTCAAAAACTTGTTTGTTTGTGGATGAATGCGCGTTATATATCAAAATAAGTAATCATTATGATATTATCGCTGTTCAGGCGGATCTTACTAACATTAATCCGTGGTGTCGTACATGGTGCATGGAATTAAATATTAACTTATGTAAGTCTGTGAGTATACTCCTTACAAACGTGATACGTTCCGCCTATTTGCTTTGTTGGATTCCATTGCGATTTGTAACGTAACGTCGAAACCTGGGGGTTGAAAATGCCAGTAATATATCCTGGAAAACGCATTGCTCCCATAACCTTCAAGGCAAGCCGCACACTTGGATACATTCGCGGGAAGTTTTCTCTGGAACCATCATCGCTAAAAATATTACTGTACACAACTTACATTCATCCACAGCTTCACTATGCGCCATCAGTTTGCGATCCCGGGCATGTCACCCGCATACAGTTTCTAGAAGCTACACAAAATTGCTCAGCCCGATTCACAATAAACAGTTGCCAAAGGGCTGCCATTGTCACTAACACGGAAGCATTCCTACACCTCTCCTTGTTATCCACCTGTAGAAAACACCTCACTTGCGTCTTTTTTATAAAATATTTTCTCACTACTCATATTACGCCCTCCTTTCAGGTTCAACCACCGCCACAACACATTACATGTTGCCGTAACCATCTTCAACATTCCACATAGCAACACTGTTAGCTTTTTATACTCATTTCTTGATTGTTTTTCTTTTTTTTGGGGGGGGGGGGGAGGCGGGGGAAGGAAATGGCGCAGTATCTGTCACACATCTCGGCGGTCACCTGAACCGCACCGTAAGGGAATGGAGAAAGGATGGACTGAAAGAAGAAAGGAAGAAACAGGTGCCGTAGTAACAATTCCGGTGCCGTAGTAGTAATAATTTCCACCACCTGGATATCTTTAACGTGCACTGACATCGCACAGCACACGGGCGCCTTTGCGTTTCGCCTCCATCGAAACGCGGCCGCCGCGGTCGGGTTTGAATCCGGGTGCTCCGGATCAGGAGCCAAGCGCCCTAACCACCGAGCCACCGTGGCGGATTCGTTTCTTCCTCAAAGTAGCAAAGACTAAAATAACTTCGTCGCGTCACTTACTAGCATAACTAGCACTGATAAGTTTAAAAGTGCTGTCCAAGGTTTTATCTTGCAACTTTTTGTAACGATTGACACGTTGTGTGCAATAACTGATTATTTTTCAATATGTTTTTGTATGACATGTTTTGATCTTTGAAAGTTATGACGTCATTCTGAAGCAGGCGCTGGCTCCGCGTCATGAGCCGCTATGGTTTGAATGTATACGGGCGTCTCTGCAAGCTATGCTATCAGTCTATATATGTCTTGGCTCGAAGATGATGTCAAGTGCCGTGCGCTGCAGTGTGTAGCGAGGACATTAGAACCAACAGCTGTGCCATGTTCTTCCTATTCCCATTTGACGAAATGTAAAGCAAGGAATGGGATCCGCTCGCGTTGTGTGAAGTGAATAATAATATATATAAAACTAGAAAAAGGCGTAACCGTCCCTTCACATGATCTAGCCAGCCCATATTACAAGAGCATTGAATGCATACTTATTTATTTTATTTACAGATACTGCAATTCACAAGAGATTTTAGCAGGGTGGGAACATAAGCACCAAAATAATGGCACGCAACAAAACAAAGTGAAAAACAAAGCACACTGCCTGGTCACTACAACAAGCGTCATTTTGCAACGCAGTGCACTGAAAAATAGGCAAAAATGCACTGCAAGAAAATAAAAAGGCATATATGAGCTTTGGCGCCGTCAGCAGATATTGGCGGTAAACAAAGAAAGGAAAGGTTGAGTCACTATCGTATTATTTAGTTTATTCAAGTCAGTTACTGTCTTGGGAAAGAAAGAATATTTAAAAAATATTTTTTTTTACACAGAATAGTGTCATATTTAGTTGATGCTTCTGTATACGCTAAGAAAATTGATTTTCCAAGGAAGCCTACAGTTCCCCTGCTTACAGCACCTCACATCATATTTCGACTTCTGCTATGTTTATACTGTTATGCTGGACTTCGTTTTTGAGGAAAGGAAATGGCGCGGTAATTGTCTCACAACTCGGTGGACGCCAGAACCGTGCCGGAAGGGAAGGGAGGAAGGTGGGAGTGAAAGATGAAAGAGAGAAAGAGGCGCCGTAGTTGAGGGGCACTGATAATTTTAACCGCCTGGGGTTCTTTAACGTGCACTGACATCGCACAGTACACAGGCCTCTAGAATTTCGCCTCCATCGAAATTCGACCGCCGCTGCTGGGATCGAACCAGAGTCCTTCGGGTCAGCAGCGAGCGCCACAACCACTGAGCCACCGCGGCGGCTCGGGCATCAGTATAGTGTATAGCGCGTTGCATGTATGGTGTACAAACAACTAGGTCCAGGTCTCACGCTTTTAGCACCATTGCTTTGCTTATGTATTTTCGAACAAGCCGGGATTACTTTTCGTGTCATTCGAAAATAATAGAAAAAACCTGCCTTCTTTCCTTGTTATACCAAATGTTTTATTGTCCCAGGTTTTTTAAGACGACGACGCCGGATTTTCTGAGACTCGGGGCTCTTAACGCTATCGCGTTAAAAACTTACTGAGTTGTCGGAGTTTATTAAGGCGAAAGCCTTTATGTCCCATTAGCACAAAAGCCGCCATCCACCGTCCTTCATGGCACGAAACTCCCCAGTTACGTCACCTTGCTCTCGCATGACGTAAGCAGTAGACCATAAGATAGTGACGTCTGCAACAAATAAAAAAAATTCTTCCGAACATACAGGTAAGTAAACCAAGGACCTTCAGATTGCGAGGTGAGCACGCAACCTATAAGCCACAAAACCGCGACGCTTATTGGCGAATAAAGGGGAACCTAATGTATGCGCTTCCTTGCGGCTGTGTGCTAATGGGTAGGTGTGCCAGTAGAAAGAAATGAAGATTTAATAAACCTTGCAACGCAGCTCACAATGAGACAGGGCTTTCGCATTCAAAACATGTAAGCAGTCTTAAGTGCCCTCCATAATTTTTTTTTTCAATGCCTATATACCGCCGACATTGCTCCCATTGATACTCTTCAGTCTGTTACTGCGCTATCGCAAGTAATAACGCAAGGCGCAATCATTGTTTAATGCTTGTGCGTATTTTTCCCGCCTTATACATTTTTATGCCATTATCCAACCAGCACAGGTGTTGGCTAGAAGGAGGCACGCAGGAAATCATCTGCTTTAAATGGACTTGTTCATGGGCGACACAAAAAACAATAAAAAATATTGCGAACCAACTTCAGTTTCAGGAAAGAAAACGTCATATGCGAAGCGTAATTTGAGCGGCCAAACAGCGTTAACATACAGCGCTACGCTCTCTCCTAGCTTTCTGACTCAATTCCAGCGAGAACATTGTGCCGCCATTTCAGGGCGCTATAGCACTGGGCTCCTCGCAAGCAAAACAGCCGTCCTGTTTGCGAGTGAAGCCCAGGAGTAGCTAGGAGGAGCGTCGCTCCATGAATAGCGCGAAACGTGGTTGCGTGCACATGCAGATGTCAGAAAAAAGAGGCGCAGGATGAAGTCGCCAGAGCAACGTGCAGTTCAGCAAAAAGGTGAATCATGCATGAAGCCTGTCCTTCGTCAGATTGCATAGCCGAACGGCGTGCACGACGAGCTGAAGAACAACGCTAAGGAACGGAGCGCCAAATCCGATCCATGGAGTGGATATAGCGAAGCGGCAAGCCGAGGCAGAGCGGCGAAGACACTATCATCTTGTTAAACGTAATGCGAAAAATGATGAAAAGCGAGAAAGAAGAAGCCAATGATGAAGTCGCCGAAGGAACCTGCAGTCGATACTGGTGTAGATGTGAATTCAGATACCGTCGAACAGATGGAACGGCGACTCGCATATCAACGAGCAGCTCAGGCGGCTTATCACTAGAGGAAAGCTGAGGAAGGGCTGCAAGAATATTTGACTGTAACTCGATTTTTAAACTTACAAAAAGCTAAACAAACCTAAAGGCGTGCTAGCGTACCTAGGTCGTATTTTGCATAACCATATAAACCGGGGGCATTGTTTTTCAAATGCCTTGTTGCCATGGCCACGTTACGACGCGCCAGTTGGTTTTCCTGTGGCCGATACGGAAGAAATCGGGGCTGACGTCTTGGTCGGCTGGACAATGACATGTATACCAAGTTTCCTACCCCTGACAGGGTTTAATAAGTATATACATTTAGAAGATGGTAGCCAAGTACTGCACTTGGCTATAAAGAGAGGCACCATTGCCTTTCTCCTCGGCACTGCTAGATTTTGCCCTACATCACGACAAACCAACATTTCGGCGTGGCGGGGCCAAGAGTCTCGAGTGCGTCTCAAAGGTTAAAGAGTAGGTTAAGACTTGCATGTATTGACCACAGTTTTAACGCTTCTTCCTTCGCCTTCCTGCTGCCAGGCCCGGCTCGTCGACCGGCGTACTTTTCGGGCTCACTTAGGAGGTTTCTGTGTCTGAATTACCCAACAGGGGTGGCAGTCCCAGAGATGCTCTATCAAAGCGCTCCACGTAGTTCCTGGTCACCTGTGAACGTGATCGATGTAGACAGCTCTGGAGCCGGCAGGCGTTGCCGATAACAGCGGTAATGATGAGTCTGAGCGAGTGGATCTATGGACGGAAGGGTGTTCTTTGTTCTACCGTCAGGCTCCATCCGGAGCACATGATCTCCTTATCGAGTTGTGCAGAAAGGAGCTAATTTCCGCCCTCGCAGTTACCCCACTGGTGGAGCGCTCTTCTCGATGTAGGAGGGGTTGTCGTCACCACTAGGAGTGTTTTTTTTTTGTTTTTATCATCGCCTTATCATTTCATACTTGCGAGTGCAGCTGCTGCTCGGGAGCTTTGAACAGCCAGCCTCCTCAGATGATTCAATGAGTGTAAAACTGAAAGTTTGGGCTGATGAACGGGACGCGGTCGTTGTCGCGCTTGACGTCTTCGGAGGTGTACTGAAATCAAACTTACGCCTTGAGAATTGATAATTAGGATAGCAGAGACGACCAGTCGCACGCCGACTTCCTCGGTCGACCTCTTAACTAGGGAGCCAGTTATGCCAGATACTCCTCGACTGGCCAATAATGCTGGGGCCGAGGTAGGGGTGAAAGCGGGGCTTGTGCGAATGTTGGCAAGGATATACGAAGGCAGTGAATCAGAAAACGAAGCTTATAAAAATATAAGCTAAACTGGCCGTCGCAGAAACACGTGAGGGATTTCTTTCACCCCCTCAGAAAGGCACGCCGCTTGGATGAAGTTCGCACCGCCGCCGACACGGCAGCAGGGAAGCCAAGCCAACTGCTCATTTTTTCCCACCGGCCTGCATCGCGGCCGAGGTGGCCCCGAAGAGAGGCACTTAATCAGGAGGACGCCTCTCCCCTCCACCGCCCCACGCAGCCCGCGCACTGACAACACGGACGGAGCGCCTCTCGTGTACGTATTGCGCGGGCTCTCGCTGCCGCTGAGCAATTGATTGGGGAAGTGCAAGAAAGAGTGAAGAGATAGAACGAAGACGCTCGCCGTTGCTGCCTTTGACGCAAAGGGCCCAGTCGAATGAAAGGCGCATCGAGAGAAAGAAGAGCGGGAAAGATCGCGGCAGAAAGAACGTAAGGACGCTGAAAACGCATAGGGTGGGATCGAAGGCAGCACTCGAAAAGAAGCATCGCTTCCGCTCTTTCACCGGAGGAAGTAGGCTCCAGAGATGGCCGAACAGCCGTCCCGTGCGAAGGACTGCGAATCAATGGGCGAGAAGAACAGACCGCCCGTCGTTCGTTCAGATTACCTCACCTGAAACGAAGGACGGTTGAGGCGACCCCTCGCACGCGGCTTCCCGGCTCAATCCAAACTGCTGATCTGTTCGATGAACTGCTGTGTTCTGCTCCAGTTTTGGAGCTGCAAGCTGCTGATGCCAGCGGCAGCTTCCTTTAGTGCAATATCTTCACGCAGAGCACACACTTTCAGCAGTACATACACAATATATATTGTCATATTGACCATAAATATCCTTCTAAGCCCTCTCCTAAAGAGCTGTATGGGTTCAAAGCAGGGAGAATCGCTGTAGTCAGTTTCACCGCATCGTGATTCGCATGATCTTTGTGGTTGCTTTGGTTCGATGTTGTAAATAAAAGAACGGGTAAACGGACCTGCAGACACTAGTCATTGTAATGACAACATCATTAAGAACGCTTTCCAGAGGTGTCTGTGTGCCAAAATGCTCTGTGACACTAGCGAACTGGCAAAATAACAACAACAAAAAGTGCGAATTAATGATCCATTCGAAAAATTTTATGACGAAAAGCAATTTTTGGCAGTCTAAGAAAAGAAAAAGAGTGCAGTATCTGACCTGACACAACTACTCGCAGGAAACCCAGCGAAGCCATACGCTCTTATGAGAATCGGCTCGAAGTCAGAGAGGAAATGGATAAGTTGTTAAACGAGTAAATGTCAAGTCCATGTCAAGTCCAAAATTAACAATAAGTTGTTTATTTGGGAAAGCTCTACAAATAGAAACCTTTCTCGGATGTCCTCCTCTGCATTGTTTCAGGATTATTTCTCCAACTATTTCACTTTAATTACTTATTCATAATCTTAATGTATTCAAGCCTCACTTTATAGACACGGCTCATTAAGGAATAATGAATATAACCAAGGAATGGCAATTCCCCTTCGAAGCTCTAATAGAACTCCAGATATTTGATGCCTTGATAAAAAAAAAGTTAAATTTCTCTAGAGTGAGATATAACGAACCTTATGCAAACACCAATGGCCATTTCGCGCTAAGTATGCCCGTTGTTTGAGCCGAAAAATCCTCGAAATTTCACGCATGCTGAATGCAAGAGCTAAAAATAGAAAGGAACTAATCCGGAAACAAAGTGCCAACCGCGGTGGGCGTCAGTTAGTATGACAATCATCTTAATTAACAGGACGATTCACTAAATGTCATGAGTTTGCCTTTTAATTAGACAAATTCCGGTAGTTAGCGTCAGTGGTGAGTTCAAGCCCACGGAGATAACGATGCCACGTTAGCTTTTGAAACGAAGATGAAGCACTCTCCCAAGCTACGCTGAGCGAGGATATGCGGTGATTTCTCCCGTACAAGAACGAAATAGCACGTGAGGCAGGCAGGAAGTAGAGCGCATACGCAAAGACCAGTGGTGACATGTTGCACCGTTTACGATACACAATTCGAACCTCCTGCGCTATGGTATCATGGTATCCACTTTTATTTTTGTGAGATTCATCTTTTATTGTTTAAAGGGGGTCTCCCGGGACAAACCAGTGTGGTACTGAGGCACTACCGAAGCACTGAATCACAGAAGTCACTCCAGAGTTGAAGGCGGAGAACGCCAGCTCACGACAGGCGGTAACAACCTCTAGATAGAGAAGGTAGATGAATGGAAATTGATGTGACAAGTATTTACAGGGGCTAAAAAGCATGCGACTTTATGCGTGGTCATGACAAGCATAGATGAATAAAAACCTAGAAGCCAGCGTGACGTTACATGGCCAGGCTCGCAAGTCATGTGCAGATGAAGTCGCTTCCTCTTTTAGAGCGCAGTTCTTAGCGCCCGGTTCTGCGTTCCGCTTCGTAGTCGTCGTCGGCGTTGTCGGTATAGCCGGTCGTCCAAGTAGCAGAACGAAACGCCACCTGGGAGGCGGCTGCCACGGGAAGATCCCGGAGGGTGGCCAGCAGTGTATACCCTGTCACCTGTCACCTGTGACCTGACATGTGGCAGGTAGGTGATATGAGGCAGGTGGTGTGGGGCTTCTTGAAGTCTATGAATATTAAGTAGCAATGATCAATTCCACAAATATGGGCATTGACTCATTAGCACTACCGTGTCATACCCTTATGTCCTCTCCATTTTTTTTTTTGGCGCAATGTGCGTGTCTTCCACACAAATTAACATGCCTCTTTATGTAAGTCACGAGAGGTTGCTTGGCAAGAGAGACCTGGACAGCAAGCCCAACCAGTTGCAGCACCTGCCATCGCAGGGCAGCGGCGGATTGTTTAACAGCTGCACCACTGCGCCAGGAGTGTGTGAGGGCTCCCAAAGATTGACGAATGTTAAGTAGGGGATGATCAATTCCAGATATATGGGTTTTAACCATCAGCGCGATCGCGTCATACTCTTGTGTCCTCTCCGATTTTTTTTTGTGCACTGTGCGTGTCTTCCACCCAAATTAACAGGCCTCTTTATGTAAGAAAGCATAACGTATGCACGTCCATTCGGATTTTTCGGGGTATGAGGCTAATAGCGATTTCGCTCTAAGACCAGGAGCCCCATCAAGATGCTGGTGCCACTTTGTCAATGCGGCACCACATGTCAAATTGTGGCAAACACATGTCAAAGACAGCATTTAAGTAGTTGTATGCCCTGGGCGAATAAAATGCTAAGTCAACGTAATTGCTATTTACTCAGGAGAATAAGCTATTTAATGGGGTTTGCCTGATTTTTTCTTCAGCTGACGCATCGATAGATTTCCTTTGGGGGCTGCAATGCTCTATAATGCGGTAATATTTTCCTACGTGGGAATTTCCTTTTCTGATATATAATTCATTGCAGTCTTACTATGAGCAAACTTACTTTCAAGGTGGCGCTGCGCTTGCTGCAGTATTTTTATTTTGTTCCTGCTGAAGGCATAGATGGCAGCATAGCGCCTCACCTCACGATGCAGGGGCGCCTATTAAGGCGTATCCTCAATTGCTTGAAGCAGCGAATGATAACGCATACAAATGTCAAACGCCCTGCCACTGGATTTCATTGATGTGCTGACATGATTGCTATACTTTGCTCAAGGTTTCACAACGTATGCAAAATGCTAACATTGGGTGATTTTTTACCAAAAGAACAAGAGCTCATGCGACGTTTGGTACAATTTCATGCTGGCTGTGCCGTGAGCACCACTTGTCTCACTAAAGCAAACGTTTGAGACTATAAAGTTCTCACAGAAATCTTGCTTGGGCAGGTGATGGATACATTAAAATAGAAGTGCAGTGATGGCATGTGAGGCAAGCTTATTCGGAACTTTAGCATATTTTTTTAAAAGATCACGTCTGTCACATACTTTTCGTAATCAAGGCAGATATGCAGATATAGCTGCAAGGTAAGGGAAAACAGCGCTGGAGTAAATTAGCATCCATTGATACTGGGGAAGGACAAGACAAGAAGGGTTATAAACGATAGGAAGTGTGAGTGAACCACTTATATATCCTTGTCAGACCTCGAGCACATTATAATGCGCGTTAGGTTTTGGAAGTATTTTCAAAAATCTTAGCAGTCTGCAGCAGACGTGCCATCGGAAATGAGAGTACTCCCCCTCGCCTGAAACAGCCAGACATGTTATGAGGCCTCACTCAAAAGAGACATTCAGTGAGGCAGGGCACTGGTTGCGATAACACGTAGAATGTCGAGGTAAAATTTAAACTGTGGAAATGCTTTCAAGAGCTATATTGGTCATCTTGCAGCAGCGTGTCTTTACAGTAACATTAAAGTTTGGTTAATAGAACATGCAAGCGTAAAAAATGCGCTCGGAGGAGGCGTTATGGTTTGGCAGCTGTTGTGTTGGTGATGAAAGAATGCATGTCGCCATGCAGGTATGCAGGCAACCGGCGAATCGCTTCAAAAAGCTTGTATTTATTTATGACGCGTTGCATACTGGGGCGAGCGAATGTGATGGCCTGGTGCTTTCCATTCGCCGACGCAGATGGCCTGTCCAGTCCTCTAAATCCTGGGGACAAAAATGCAGGTAGCAAAGAACTCTTCATCTTTTCGGCAGCCACGTCTCTGAATGTTACATTGCGTCAATTCACCGCCTTCTCGCTCCAGGTTCTCTCGGAAACCTGCCGCGCAATGTCCGAAATATTTACGGCATCAATCTGTTTGTCAAGAGAAACCACGGCGCATTATTAATGCGAAAGCATTACTTGGCTATGTCGGCGAGGTCATGCCCGCAAAGCCGGGTACCCACTGGTGACAAAATGGGTACAAGCTTTCGCCTGGCCTGGCGCTCGCCTTAATCAGGCTGAAATGCTTAGGAAACGGGTCTTTGAGCCCACATTGAGCAAAACGAGAAATACCTTGTCCCATGGCGCTCTTTGGCCGCAGATGACCATGCGCCATAAAAATTCACTATCATCATTATCATGTCCGCAAAATGTGCCGGCAGCAGTTGTGTCGTTCTCATAACCGATAGGATAAAAGGAATGATTGTAATCGATAGAGGATGATGTGAGGGTGATGTGCGACAAAATTTGGGTCCGTAGGATGACTGGTTAAATAATTAGACCCAAAAAATAGAAAAAACTGTCAAAATAGACCGGGCGTCGATATAGTGAGTGGATGGGAAAACAACCGTGGATGGCAAAATAGAGGAAAAATAGACAAAGGAGTGGAAATAAAGTTTGAAATGGATTGAAATGTGTTTGATAAGTGATAATTAATCGAACAAAATAATTGATTGGCATACATTAATTAGTAGTAAAAGTCGTTGGACGGCCGAATAAGCTGTACGGGGATATAGCAGGTGGACAGGAAAGCAGCAATCGGCCCAAATTTGAATAAACCCAAATGAGTGAGCTGAAAGCGGGATATAATTGCAGTAACTGTGCGAACCTTTTTCTAAAATCATCCCTAGAGGGAAAAAAAAGCAGCAAAGAGAGGCGACCAGTTAAGTTCCTTCACAATTTTTTGCCCCTATCAGTATGCACATTCAATTTTGGAGAAGACTGCACTCAGCGGTGTAACGATAGTTCTGAGGAATATTTTTCTGAACGACTTCTGCAGCCGAGCGCAGCACACTTCATTAAGTGGCGTCGGATAAAGCACGCCTGTCTTGTTCTGGGCGTTTCGGCCTTCTCACGCCGGCACGCGATAGCGAAGCAGCTGAAGGAACTAGGAGAGATTTTTACAGTAGCTTCCAGAAGGGGCCTGATTTGCGCGCGTCCGTGCTACATCAGGAGCGCAGGCTGTGTGCAGCGAGCAAGCCGTATTTCTCTTAAACGGCTCTTTCTGACGTTATTTGACGGTGTGCCGACTTTGGTGCTCGAAGGGTTGCGCTGCTTCGTGTGCTTATCTGTTCACACTGGTTTCTGTGTGCTCTAGCGCGTGATATCTTTACAACATGGTCATAAGCAAGAAGAAACTATTCTTTAAACGAATTATTTAGGTCTCCGTTGCTCCGCCCCATAATACTTTCGTTGTGTTGCTGGCGGCTGGGAGAAAAAAAATGATTTAATTTGCTAGGACGAGACGGAAATTATTTAGGTTCTTTTCCTTAACGCCACTAGTAAATTGAAAGCAAAATTAGAGCTGGCTTTACCTCTTTCTTCTTCCTTATGCCCATATCGTAAAGATATCGCGCGCTCTGGTAGGCAACAAGCAACGCGAACTTTTCTAGAAAAGCACAGGAACCAGCGCAACCTTATGAGAGTGTGCCAGCTAACTTTAGCCATAGTTTAAAAATATGCCACGGCAATCTAAGATGACGGGGCCAAATTCATGTTGCGGGCTATTGTATGGGACAAGCCCTACTATTTTTGTATCGTGCTTAATTGATTAATTAGTCGCGATTAATTAACCACCTTCGTAAGGAACGAAGATAGTCGAAAAATTGCATTGAGAAATTCATAGAACGGTCCGCAGAACGTCCGAATGAACAGTTTCTAACTTTCCATCTATTACGTATTAGTTTTTTTTTACGCTGACTGCAAATGCCCGCGAAATAAAAAAGAAATACCCCATGACATGCCCGATTGCTCGCCGCGATTGCATAACAGCTGTGTTGGCCCAAACGTGTCATCTTTCCCGAAGAACCATTGTGCGACTTGCACAGGCAACTGCGCCATGCTTAACGTTTTTTTTTTCGTATTGTGCGTGAGCAGTACTCGGAAATCGTTAAACCACCGCAAAGAAACGGCAGAACATGAGAGAAGAAAACAGTACATGCGCCCTCTGGAGTGCTTGCACTGAAAATCTCTGCACTTTCCTATCGCTCCTGTAACGATATCTATTTTCATTCTGTCACAATCTTGATATTACTGCGGGGTCGATAGGCACGCCTAGTTAGTGTCTCCTCCCTATACGCAACAAGCTAACAAGCGAAGGCAGCTTGACTGCTGCCATGCATTTGCATCAGCATGCGGTAACATAAGGCTCATGCAGTACATAGTTTCGGAATATGTTAAACTTAATCAAAACAATCTAGTTCCATGTCACTGAAAAGAAGGATGCCGTCGTCTTGTATCTCGTTTACTCTAGCCACCTAGAGTCGAGACACCAACTAATAGATCACTTCAAGCAAGATTTCCTCGTTTATGCCGCCGCCAGCCTTTAGTAAGCATTCCCAGCGGTACTCTAGCAATGAAGATTTCCTTGTTTCTTCACACAGTGCACTTATGGAAATCTATAAAACGTTGCGCGAAAGAATGGAAAGTCGGATTACGTTCAAGACTGTCATACCGGCACGGACAACATCCCTTACATTCTTTTGCGCCTTGAATGCTGCCGTTTGCAGATGTGCTTTTAATTTCCATAGTCGTTAAACTAATTTATTACTCATGACGACAAATTATTCACAGTCACAAGTGTTACTTGCGTTTTGCTGCATTTTTCTTTTCCATTGCTTTAGCTTTTGCTGTGCTTTGAGTCGTGTTTTATACTTTCATTTCTTGAGCCTTCTCAAGCAACGATAAGAATGTGCACATGCCTCTCCTTAAGTAATGCCTCCCAGCCTTTGGGAAGAAAAAAAAATAAAAAAATCCAAACTAATGTAACCGCAGTCTGACCATGGGCATGGTATGTGAGCTCATAGTGTTCTGCATCACATTACTCGGGGCAAGCGCATGGTCGCTCCTAGAACAAACATCGTCCGACGGATAGTTCCATCTGTGCGACCGCTTGCCAATTCCGTTATATGAATTTCGGAATGAAATGCGGTCCCTTCACGGGGAAAAGGCAACAGCGGCGCAGTGAAGTATGTGTCCGTCAGCAAAGTCGCAAGCGGGCATGGTGGTTCAGGGCGCGTTGGACGGCTCCGGATGGTCATCGTCCTTCAAGGGGATGGTGCCGAAGTCTAGGGACTTGCTCCGATTGTACAGAGAGGCCGTCGAGGGTGCGGGAGTTGGCGGAGGTGGAGGCGCGCGCTCCTCCAGGCTAAGCCTTCTAGGCGTGATGGCCGTCGATGGGCCGCCGCGCCTGACGAGGCTGGTGACCGACTCGTCAGGGTGTACGACTGGCTGCTGCTGGGGCGCGCCTCCCGCTGCCGCCGACCCTGCCGCCTCCTCCGAGACGCCGTCGAAGGAGAACTTAACGCGGCCCCTGCCGTACAGCTCGACCCGGGTCTCCATCGTGAGGCTGGGCTTCTTCCTGACGCCCGTGCAGAGTGGCATGGGCGCCGTGGTCGTGGCGTTGATGTTTTTGCCTGACTGCAGCGTGCCTCCGGGTGGCATGAGCGAGCCCCGACGCAGCTTGAGGTCTCGCGAGATTTTAATGTAGCGCTCCATCTCTTCCTTGGTGACCGAGGCTTCGCTTTGGTCCGGCTGTGCGCTCTGGCCCGCTTCGGCCAGCTGGCCATCTGAGGCAGGCGCGGCCGCCGACAGCGCCGGTTGCTCGCTGCTCGGGGCTGTCGCCGGCGCGGCCTGCTCGCTGCTCGGGGCTGTCGCCGGCGCCGCTGCTGGTTGCTCGCCACTCGCGGCTCCGCTCACGGGGGCTGGTGCCTCGTTAGTCACGGGCGCCGACTCCGACTTGGTGGCTGGCACGTCGCTAGCGCTGCTAGACATGGTTCTGGGGCCCTCGCAGCTCCTAGTATGCGTCCGCTTCCTTCGTCAGTCCAAGCGCGACGCCTTCTCAGCAAAGGCTAGCGGACAGAAGCAGGAGCTGCCCCAGTGCCTATCCGTGGACGCCCCATGGCAGTCGCCTTATCCTGCTGTTCTGCAAAGCATAGCGAGAAAACAACACTCACGAGGTTTCCATGTCCTTGAAATAAGTAAGGAACGGTACAACAGCTTTGCCTTAGTTTTTCTATGAGCAGTCATAGATAGATGTCCTAAGATCCTATTTGGAAACCTAAGCGGCGGCAGTAAATGTCAAGCTAACTTATAAGCCTACAAGACATTCATAAAGATCATGACCATGCTTGTTCAAAAAAGTGTCCATTGTGCTCTGAACAAGCTGAAAAATCACGGGGAGTATTACTAGTGCAGCTGGTCGGCCGATTTTTCTACTCACGGATGCACAAAAAAAGACGAAAATAAATGTCCACAGACGTGCGCGAAAATTGAAGTCAGCACTAAGACTAGCAAAGATCTTCCGCATTCGCGCTAAGTATTTGACAATACCCCTGACGATTTTTCGCAACAGGCTGGAGTTAAGCACTGGAGTAGTGTATAACAAAACCAGTGGCATGGGATGACTTTGTGAAGCGCAGGTCAGTGCCCAAAATATGCCATAAAGCCACCAAAACAACAGGACCTGATAAGACCTCGACATGCAGATGTGCTGTGCGCAGTTTAGCCCAGTGGACCACTGCGATTGAATTCTCGCCACTATAATAGCGAGAGAATGAACGATTAAGTGCGCAGTGCTCTTCTCCGGTTCCCTGCAACGGCACGTCTGAACGAGCCTGAAGCCTTCCACTAGTGGTACTCTAGACAGTGGGGCACACGTAAACATGCTGCTCGGCTTCTGCTCCAGCAGCACAAGTCGTCGCCTGAAGGATTTTGGGACACACCGCAGGCAGCCTCTGGGCATTGGTAATCTCTACAAACGCTCCACGTCTGTAGTCCAGCGATAGAAAAATCGGCTGCAACTTACGCACCTCTGATGCGTGGATCTCATTGGATGTCATGCTGGCGCTGATCCATGGCGTTGCGTGGCATAGCAGGACGCGAAGACGGGGGCTGCCAGCGGCGTCCTGCAGGAAGGCGACACCGCCGCCGGAGCCCTTGTTTACGCCACCATGAGCGCGCTTCGTTTTTCTCCGCTACGTCATCCTCCTCTTCGTCACCATGACTATTGCTCAATGAATAATGCGAGTCATTCACTTCCCCGTGTTCACGTACATTTGTACGGGCTTGTGCACCACAGCAAGGCGAAATGTAACAATTGCCAGTTGGTGGCGATGGATGGAGTGCAAGAGAATTCCGTTTATAAAACCTGTTTCAAGGGGCACGAGCAATAACAGGAATGCCAAGCAGTCCGATGGGGAGCGGAACGAGATGCTAACGCCTATACTTTATTCTAGCCTGCTGACCGTCGACAACGGAATGGTTACCGCAGCTGCCTGGTGACCCTTCTAGGAAAACCAGCACAAAAGCTGCCGGTGTGCGTCACCTGAAGCAAGACAGCGGGCATCTGTCTTATGGTCACGTGGTGCCACAGATATCAAGGAGGGCGGCAACGGACAGAAGCTACTTAAACGGCCTCGGATCTTCGACAGATCGCAGTCCGACGGGGAGCGGAACGAGATGCTAACGCCTATACTTTATTCTAGGTAAGCGGTTTTTTCCAACAACTCAATTGCTTGAATTCTGTTCACCTCGTCGGACTGCGATCAGAGTACTTTGGCGTACTGTTTTTTTCCCCTCATCATGTCTCCTATTTCCATGGGTTTTTGTGGTGTTTGTTCAAAACTAGTGCCTGATGATAACGGTATGAACTGCAGTGAATGTAAGAGCTCTTATCACTCTGGAAAATGCTCTGGGATTACAAAGAAATCCTTGAAAACACTGAACAGATCAATCTGGGTGTGCCGGACATGCATGTCGTTGAGGTCTGCACATCAGAAGGATACAGAAAATTCTGATACAGACAGTGAAGATGAAAGGAAGCAACCGGCTATGAATGAGCTCATGAAGGCTATCCGTTCGCTAGATGAGAAACTTTCCAAGGTTAGTTCTAGAGTTGACAAGCTAGACAAAGCTATACAGTCACAGAGCTCGAAGAGTGATTCAGTGCTTGACCACAATGAGAAGCAAGGGCAGGTAATTACGGGCATTGAGACTTCGATGGAACTGCTCGCCTCCAAATATGAAGAAATGAAGGTGTCTGTGGCTTCGTATTCAGCTGAGGTTTCTGCCTTAAAGGAGAAATCAGAGGAGTTGGCGGGATCTCTTGCGGGGCAGGCGGCCACGCTGAGTTATCTTAGCACAGCCTTGAATGACCTGGAAGCCTACTCGAGGCGCAACAACATAGAAATTCATGGTCTCAAGCTTGAGCAAAATGAGGACATTGACGTTATACTGAGGTCACTAGCAGGTAGGATGGAGATTCCAGAGACTACGCTTCAGTCCATAGAGGTGGCGCACCGACTACCTGCCCAAAAGGGAAAGATGCCAGCTGTGCTAGTAAAATTCCATTCACATACTGCTCAGGAACAGTGGATAAAAAAACGCTACGCACTTAAGGAAGAGGATGTGTACATTAATGAGAACCT
Source organism: Amblyomma americanum (assembly GCF_052857255.1). NCBI lineage: Eukaryota > Metazoa > Arthropoda > Arachnida > Ixodida > Ixodidae > Amblyomma > Amblyomma americanum. Next base: position 14,498,515 of record NC_135502.1, on the reverse strand, counting down.
GCCTGCCCAGACAAAGAAGTTGTTGTGGCAAACTAAACAGGAAGCAAAGAAGAACTCGTACAAGTTTGCATGGTTGAAAAATGGCAAAATCTTTGTGAGGAAGATCGAGGGCTCTGGAGCTATAAGAATTGAGAGCGTATGTGACTTTGATAAGCTTGAGTAACCATGAGTGAGGACTTCGGCTCATTTACCGACTGGAATGCACACAGAAGTAGTTTGTTTAACTCCCAAGTCTATTCTGCTCTAGATCTTATCCATATCAACATAAGGAGCATCAAGAAGCACTGGAATTTATTAAATATCTACTTGTCTGATTTGCTTGGGTACCTTGATATTGTACTTTTGACTGAAACAAATGTTAACGAGTATGAGTCTGATACGTTTATTCTTCCAGAATTTCAATCTTTCTCTTGTTGCCGTGACTCTGGTAGGGGTGGTGGCGTATTAGGATTTGTTAAAGAATGCTGGCACGTTGAAAGAGTAGCTTGTGCTTTTACTGCTGCGGAAGTAGTAGCTCTTTCACTCAGTTGCAAAGATGAGACATTTATTGTGCTAGCAGTTTATCGCCCTCCGAACTCAATACTTGAAGTATTTTTCTCTGAACTTGCGGAATTTTTAACTCACCACGATCGAATTAATGTAATAATAGCTGGAGACCTTAATATTGACATTTCCGAAATAAAGAAACCCGGTGTTGAGTGCTATTTAGATTTACTAGCTTCATATGGAATAGAAAATATGATTTCTAGTTTTACCAGGGAAGAGGTCATGGGCACCAGAATTACTCAGTCGTGCATCGACCATATAGCAGTCAGACTCCCGAATAATGTCGCCAACGCTGCAGTAATACGAAGAAAGGTGGCGGATCATTATTTCACAGTGCTGTGTGTTCTGGCGCAAGAAAGGGAAACGCCGGGTCAAACCGTTAGAACGATAAAAATAGTTGATAACAAGTGCTTGGATGAGCACGTTCAAACTTTTGATTGGAGGTCTCTGCTAAGTCAAACTCACATTCACGCTTATAACTCGTTAGTAGCCAAGTTTGATGAGATATATGCCAGTTCCACGAAGGAGGTTAAAATCAAGTTAAGAAATCCAGAGAAGAAATAGATAACGAATGATATACTTACACTTTCTCATGAGAAGGAAAAACTATGGAATGACTATAAACAAGACGTCGAGAATCTTGCCTTGAAAGAGCAGTATAGGGCACATCGTAATAAGCTTACTGCTATGCTGAGGCAAGCAAAGAAGCAATAATTTTCTGCTGAGTTTTATAGGTGTAGCAGCAATACGAGGAAAACTTGGAGTCTATTAAATGAATTATTAGGTAGACAGAAGAAATCTAATTTGGATGAGAAGTTGCTCTGTACTTTTCTGAAAGCAGATCCTTCGACCATTGCAAATTCTTTTAATGATGGGTTTGTATCATCCATTAGGGAACTTAAAAAACAAACTGTTGTTTCTACCATTCAGTACCAAGGCAAGAAAACAATTAATTCTGCTGCTTTTCCTCCTGTTGATCAAGATGAGTTGTGGAACCTTATTAGGACGCTACCAGACAGCAAACCACCAGGCTACGATAAGATTAGACTGCGTGATTTGCGAAACAATTACTCTAAACTTAAAGATGTACTTTTACATATACCTAATGCGTGCTTCAAGACCGGAGAAATACCATCAGGTCTGAAGATCTCAGTACTAAGACCCATCTACAAGTCGGGAAAAAAGACAGATCAAACAAATTACAGACCAATGGCCATACTTCCAGTCATTAGCATCCTGGTGGAAAAAATTGTGCACCAATATATGACATGTTTTTGTGAGAAGTATTCTTGTTTGAGTACTACACAGTATGGTTTCCGTCGTAATATTGGTGCGGTTGAGTTTCTCGAAGATTGCTGTGATTTTATCAATGGTAACTTGGATGTTAATCAATGTGTTCTTGGATTATTTTTGGATTTATCGAAAGCGTTCGATACCGTGGAGCACTTCGTTTTGTTACGTAAGTTGGAAAGTATTGGATTCCGTGGTCCATACCAATAATTTTTTGCAAGTTACCTTTCGCACCGTAAACAAGTAGGGAAAATTAAAGAATCATTTAGTACTTTTTCTCATATTCAGTACGGCGTTCCACAAGGTTCTGTTTTGGGACCCTTTTTGTTTAATGTTTATGTAAATGATATGGCTAATCTAACATTAAATGCAAAATTATTTCAGTATGCTGCTGATACAGCTTTAGTGATATCCCATGAATCAAGCCCACTCGCACTGAAATTACTTCAGTACGATATCAGTAAAATAGTAGACTGGTTATCTGGAAATCAAATATACATAAACATAAACAAAACTGTGTTAATGTGTTTCAGAAATCCGCACAAGAATGTTGATCTTACCCAGTCGGTTATTCTGCATGGTATCCCCGCAGGGGGGCGCTTGCAGCTTGCAGGCGTCGCGACGGTGAGTGGCGTCACCGCGGGTTCCCGAGCATCCGCAGGGACATCCCCGCAAGGGGATGATGGTGAACTGTGCATCACCACGGACCCGAGCACCCGCGCCTCGCTGTGCGTGGCATCGCCGTGTCCGGGGAAAAGGGGATCCTGGTGGTTGAGCCGATGCCGAGCGTTTGGACCCTTAAGGCCCCTTGGCGGAGGCAACACACCACTTTGGCCCCAGCTTCCTGCAGACGGCACCTCCGGCCTGACCCGACCGGGGGGATTCGGCAGTCGCCTTTTCCTATCCTCCTCTCCATCTTTCACTTTCCTATCTCTGTCTCACAACTCTTCTATATCCTACTCACTTCTTGGTTTTTCCTGTTTTCCTGGCGGCGAGGGTTAACCTTGTGTGACCAACTACCCTGAGTTGAGTCATATTTGGTTATAGTTAAGGTGTACAGCTGGCGTGGGCAGGACTTGCTGTCAAGTTCCTGTCCCGTCCCCTTGTTGGACTCCGTGGTGGGTGGCTGGCACCATGACCGAAAAACTAAATTTTTTCATGGCTTCACCGTTATCCAAACCTGATCGCTCTCTAAAAAGAGGGCGGAACGAAGCAGCTGATTTTTTCTCATAAAAGGTACAAATATTTTCAAAGTTCCACGTAATCCACAGTGAAAGTGACGGAATACAGGCAAGAATAATATCCCCATTCCTTGTGTCAAAATGCTTAACCGATACCTTGGGCCCTGGCTACAAGGTCTCAAAAATGTCCAGCGGCGACTTACTTCTTGAGCTGCGCGACAGCATCCAGTGTTCAAAACTCTCCAACATTGCGTCTATAGGGGACATCTCTGTCTCAGTAACCCCCCACCGATCTCTAAACACAGTCCGAGGTGTAATCTCGGAATCAGACTTTATCCATATCACAGAAGCTGAAATGATTGAAGGGCTTACCGACCAGAATGTAATCGAGGTTCACCGAATCAAGATCCGCAAGGATAACAAAGAAATAGATACCGAACACATGGTCCTGACATTTAATACCAGTACCTTACCCGAAACGATCGAAGTTGGATACTTGAAAGTCAACGTCAGACATTATATACCCAATCCCCGCCGATGTTTCAACTGTCAAAAGCTTGGCCACGGCTCACAAAGCTGCCGCGGCCGCAAAACCTGCGCGAAATGCGCTTCGAAAGACCAGCATTCTGAGGAATGTGACGCAGCACTGCGCTGCGCAAACTGCGAAGGAGACCATGCAGCGTACTCCAGGGCATGTCCGTCCTGGAAAAAAGAAAAGGAAATAATTACCATAAAGACAAAAGAAAACATTTCATTCAAAGAAGCAAGGAGGCGTTTTGCGCTTACGAACACATTCTCTTTCACAGCAAAACCCAACTTCGCTGATGTGGTGCGCGGGGGCGTAGCACCACACAGCTCTACGGCACCTGCCGAGGCTGCTTTCACAGAGCCAGTGGCAGGGCCATCCACGCCCCAGGCAGGGACAGCGAAGGCTGCTCTGCCACCCTCAAAGCAGGGAGCGCCGGTCCATGGGTCGGCATCCCGCAGGACCTCCCCCCGTCGGGAGAGGCCTGAAACTAACACAACCGCGGGCCCTCCGCGGTTCTCCAGCACCTCGGTTGAGGTGATGGATACAGCACCCACTCCGCCTCCACTACAGAGGCGGAACAGCTCTCTTGAGCGGAAAAAAGACAGGCCCCTCATAACGGGCCCACCACATAAGTAAATCTCCTTTCATTTTCTCTCAAAAACATAAGCATGGCTTTTTTAATTCAATGGAATTGCAGAGGACTTATGCGGAATTATAGTGACATAACACATATTTTAGGGTCAATGTTACCCATAGTTTTGTGTCTTCAGAAGACCAATCTTGGTCCACAACATGTACATATCCTGAAACATTATCAAACTTTTAGACGCGATCGCGAGCAGGCAAATCGACTCTCAGGAGGCGTCGCAATTGTCGTCCAAAGCGGCGTCCCTGCTCGAGAAATCAAGCTCAATACAAAACTTGAGGCGGTTGCAGTCAGCATCGTCAGCTATAAAACACTAACAATCTGTTCCGTATACATTCCTCCACATTTTACATTAACAGTTCATGATCTAGAAGAATTGATAGATGAACTTCCAGAGCCATATCTGGTAGTTGGAGATTTTAACGCTCACTCCCCTTTTTGGGGAAGCGAGCGCTGCGACTCTAGGGGGCAAACAATCGAAGATTTTATCCTCTCAAATAACATCTGTCTTTTAAATACAGGAAATGCAACTTATTGTTGCCCAAGCTCGGCAAAAATGAGCTTTCTCGATTTTGCTTTCGCATCACCATCGCTTTTTAACGATTTTAAATGGGATGTTTTAAATGACCCCCTTGGAAGTGATCACCTACCTATTATCACCAGCCTCTCATCGTCTACTGCAGTCATCCCCACAAGACCACGGCGCTGGAAACTTCACCTCGCCGACTGGTCACTTTTTACAGCAAGTGCCACACTAGAAAAAGAATTTTGTGAAGATCTCAGCATAGACGAAATTAATGGAAAATTTACTACATGCATAATATCGGCCGCTACACTAGCCATACCACAAACAACAGGCCTCGTACACAAAAAACATAAAGTATGGTGGACACAAGAATGCATATTGGCAAAAAAACAACAAAATAAAGCTTGGGGCTCTCTGCGTCGGTATCCCACAGCGGAGAACTTGATTGCCTTTAAGAGGGCCAAGGCCAGAGCGCGATTCGTTCGGAGAAACGCCGAGAAATCCTCGTGGCAGAAATATGTGTCCTCTATAAACAGCTCAATAACCTCAAAAAAAATGTGGGAAAAGGTTCGAAGATTCAGTAGTGACCATACCGCTTTCACACTTCCTCTATTGACTACACCCGGGACACAAACATCATTAGAAGAACAGGCCAACATACTAGGTGAGCATTTTGCTGAAGTTTCCAGTTCGTCCAATTACACAAACACGTTCCAGAAGCACAAAGCAATAGCAGAAAAACAAAAACTTCCATTTGCAGCAGGTATGAACGAGGACTACAATCAACCCATCACACTCCAGGAATTGATTAAGGCATTATCTTCTGGTAAAAAGACAGCAACAGGCCCAGATAATGTGCATTACGCTATGCTTGCCCATCTCTCTGAGGCTGCCGTGCAGGCATTGTTGAACTTCTTTAACAAAATATGGATGACTGGCAGAATACCTGAGGAGTGGAAGAAAGCAATAATAGTACCTTTTCTGAAACCCGGAAAACAACCAACAAGTCCTAACAATTACAGACCGATAGCCCTCACCAGCTGCATCGCTAAATCTTTCGAAAGCATAGTAAACATTAGACTGACCTTCACACTTGAATCTCGTCGACTCTTAGATTTACATCAATGTGGATTTAAGAAAGCATGCTCGACCACTGATCACCTTGTCCGCCTAGAAAACACCATCCGAGAGGCGTTCATCCACAAACAGCACTGTATCGGTGTCTTCTTCGATTTGGAGAAGGCATATGATACCGCGTGGAAGTTCGGCATCCTCCATGACCTAGCAGATCTAGGGATCCGCGGCAGGATGCTGAACTGCTTGAACGACTTCCTGACTAACCGCACATTCAGAGTCCGTCTGGGAGCAACTCTATCAATGACATTCACCCAAGAGAATGGCGTACCCCCGGGATGCATTTTAAGTACGACACTCTTTATAGTAAAAATGAATTCTTTGGCCAAAGTAATACCTAAGTCCGTAATGTATTCAGTTTATGTAGATGACATACAGATAGCATACACTTCATCCAACATACTGTCCTGCGAGAGACAAATACAAATCACACTAAATAAACTGGCTGCTTGGGCAGAGAAAAATGGATTCAAGTTCTCCCCTCAAAAAACAGTAGCTGTTTTATTCTCATTACGACGAGGCCTACAGGTCGATCCCAATCTGTGCTTGAATCAAACCACACTGCCAGTCAAACAGGAACATAAATTTTTAGGCGTCACTTTTGACAAGAAACTTACATTTCTGTCACACATTAACAACCTGAAAAAGAAAGCATCCCAAGCCCTCAATGTATTAAAGGTACTCTCGCGAAAACGGTGGGGGTCCGATAGAGCATGCCTATTGCAAATATATCGCTCTTTGGTGCGCTCCAAGCTGGACTACGGGTGTGTGGTATATGGTTCGGCAAGAGCATCCTACTTGAAACGACTGGACCCTGTTCATAATCTTGGTTTGCGCCTATCAACTGGAGCTTATAGAACATCCCCGGTAAAGAGTCTTTACGTTGAAGCTAATGAGCCCACACTAGAGGATAGAAGAGTCACACTAACATGCACGTACATCCTAAAAACCCGTTCTCTCCCTAAACATCTCTGCTATCCCATTGTTACCAAGTGCCCATCTAGGAGATTATTAAATAATAAACCACATTTTATCAGGCCACTAATAATGCGCTTTGAAGATAAATGTGAAGACTTAGCAGTGCTGGACGCCCTACCTAATATTGCACAAAGACATGAATATCTACCACCATGGTACAGCCTTCCTTCAGTGTGTGACTTCACATTGACACACGTAAACAAAGAGAAAATACCACACGAGCACATACTGCAAGAGTTCTTTGCATTACAAGAAAAATATGACACACCGAATTTTACACTGATGGCTCAAAAACAGAAAGTCATGTCGGAAGTGCAGTAATTCAAGGAACAAATGAAAAAATGATACGATTGCCACAGTATGCATCGGTATTTACTGCGGAGTGTTATGCCATCCTTGTAGCTGTAGAACAAATAGTAAAACAAAACATAAAAAATAGCATCATTTACACCGATTCACTGAGTATGCTAAAAGCGCTGCATTCTACAAACGCTGCTGAACCCATAATAGGAAAAATCATACATAACATAGTTAAAATTACAAAGCAAAAACATAACATTATATTCTGCTGGGTCCCTAGCCATGTTGGAATTTTAGGTAATGAGAGAGCAGATGCTTGCGCAGCACAAGCTAGAATTGGCCATATAAAACAAGTTAACATACCACAGAGAGATTTTTCTAAATTACTGCACAGTAAACTCCGGAATAAGTGGCAGATTGCATGGGACGAACAAACAAACAACAAACTACATTCTATAAAACCTGTTTTGGGAGAATGGAGATCATGTACACATCAGGAGCGTTTCATAGAAGTTATTTTGTGTCGACTACGCATTGGACACACACACCTTACTCACAACTTCTTACTGACAAAAAAAGGCAAACCTCTCTGCGAAATGTGTGGCGATGAACTCACGGTAAACCACATTTTAATTATATGCAAAAAACTGGAACAACTGAGGAAAAAATATTTCACAACATTGTACAATGAATACATCCCACTACACCCCATGTTACTTTTAGGAGATCAAGCACTGGTTGATTTTTCCAGCATTTTTAAATTTCTCAGAGAAGCGAATGTTTTATACAAACTTTAGATATAAAAAGCGTAACCTTTAACAAAAGCTCTAACCGTGTGTTTGGCGCATCATAGCCGCAGTTGCTTTTGCGCCATTAAAATCAATATAACTAACTAACTATTCTGCATGGTAGCAACTGTGCCAAATGCGAATGTTCGCCACTGCACTACTCGATCAGTGTTAAATATCTTGGCCTATATCTTGATTCCAACATGTGTTGGTCTTTCCAAATTGACTATTTATTAAAACGACTCCGTGCTCTTTCTGTGCAGCTTTATCGTATCAAATACACTACACCTATAAACTCGCGTCAGACTTTGTATAGATCTTTAGGAGAATCTATCCTTAGATACGGTGTTTCAGTGTATGGTTCGTGTGCACCTTGTAAGATTAAGAAGGTAGATAGTTTCCTGTACAGAATCTCCACTAATTTATTGTATGGCACTGCTTACGAGAAGTCCGACCATAACACCAGAATGGTTAAAGCAGGAGTTATTCCTCCGCATGACTTGTACTTGCAGGTGGTAGTTCTGAGAAACTACTTTTCAGCACAGTTTAAACAGCCAGATAAAAAACCAGAGTCGCTTAGGCACATAGCGCGTTATAAAGTTCCAAGGGTTTATACACATTATGGTAAAAGGACACGACAGTTCTATATACCCTACCACTTTAACAAACTACCTGCAAAGGTGTTTGTGATTCATTGACAGCTGTGAAATCTGGACTGCAAGCGTGGTTTGAAAGTTTTAAAGAAAGGAAATACTGAGTTGCTTTCTAATTTTTATCTTGTTTGTGTTCTATTTATTAACTCCAGATTTTCTTTGCGTTACATAATTATCAATCGCTAAATTTGTTGACTGAACTATATGTAATATTTCGGCTTTGTGTTATTGCTAATTTTTTTTTCTTCTTCTTTTTGCATTGTAAATTGTGCAATTTCAGCGTTTTGTATTGACCGCATGCTGTTGTGACTGCCGTGGCCCGCCCACAAGCGCTTGCGCTTCTGCGGGCACACGCTATGTACTGTATATACATATCTTGCAATAAAATTCCTGTATTCCTGTATTCCTGTAAATGTGAGTGAGCCCATCGGCGCGTTGTATACGTCCGCGGCCTTCGGCCGAGGTCCTCGCTCGGCGTGTGGTGAAACTCCCGTTGCGAGGTGACAGTTATGTTGCGACTTGAGCCAGTAAAGCGACCACAAGGTACCGTGCACTGCCAATCAAAGCGTCTGTCACTGGACAGTTCGCTATACTTTACTATGTGCCCGCTCAATTGAGCGCACGTGAATACATGTTCTCCGCAATGCCACACTGTCACATTCACCTTTGGAAGTTGCGCTCTGGCGTTACATATTGTCACATTCTGAGCAATAATTAACTGCGCTCGGAAGGCAGCAAATGCATAGGGTATATCAAGGCAGTCGAAAACCCTGTGCCCGGCGGTGGTGCCACTTCCGTGCCACTATATCCAAAACTGAAACAAGACACTGCATCTTCCTGACCCCATGCGTACCTATCCTGACCGCCTCGAGAAGCCTCTTCGTCGAAAAAGATGTCAGGCTCGCAATTCGTAGGGCGTCTTAAGGTCGTTTTCATGCAGTTAAGAAAATGACGGACGATTTATCGTGGCTAGGCCAAATTCAAATTTGGTGCGCTAGCATTAAGGTTTCAGTTTCGATTCGAGGTACTTTTTTTTTTTCAAAGTAGGGCAGGCTTCATAAAAAGATTGACGCGATAGTGATGACGCGATACGTGATAGCGTTAATGGGTAATTGATAATTCTCGTCTTTACATTCTTGGATCACAGGGGGTCTTTGTATCATTCCTGGAGCAGTGGTTCAACGGATAAGCGATGCTCCATTGCCTGCGATGGCGGTGCTGCCACCGGTGGGGATTGCGAGACCCAGGTCTCTCTTCCGGAGTGAACTCTCGGGAAAATATATTCATTTAAACTGCCTGCCGCCGCGCTGTGCAGTTTGTTCACAATCCGGCTTGCATACTGCAATGAGGTCACAAGGTCACGTAACCTAGTTACCCCCCCCCCCCCCCCCACCTATGTTTCTTCAAGTTGTTGAGAACGGCGTCAGCAACTTTCGTCTAGAAGCAGCCAGCACCTCTGTTTCTCCTGGGTGGTTCCGAGCATCCCCTGTCTACTCGACAACGACTACTCCCACGCCTGCCGCAGTGGACCACACGGAGAGTACCCGGGTGTCATCTGGCTCCAGTCACTGTGCTTGACCATGTCGGAGTGCGGCCGTTTTCGACCCAAAGTAACGATGGTCTGAAGTTTGAGCACAAAAGGGCCCAATTCTCTGTGTCTCTTCAGGCGTCGACAGCCTCCTCGGCAAGCAAGCGGGCGTTTCCCTGTTGCCGCGGCCAGTCTGAAGACAAAGGTCTCGTTTCCGGTGGTTACCCTCCGGCGTGCCTGCCTCGCGCGTCGGGCGTTATGAAGCACAGGTTTCGGAGCACGTGTCGACCTCCAGCTGGCCATGGATCACCACGTGCTGAGCTACCGCAGCCTACGCCACTTCCATGGCATCCTCCTCTCCCTCATGCTCAACACGTGACAGGGGTGCGGGGGTGGGAGATTGAGCGCAAAAGTGAACGTGACAGACCATTCCGTCCGGGGCGAGGCCATCCTCTACTTGGGGTCTTTAGGGAATGAGAGCCCTGTATAACTCGACAACGCCTGGGGCTGACGGACTCCCCCGTTCGCTCTTTACGGTGTGCATAATGTAAACAAACCCAGGCGTAGTCTCTTGCGCCCCACCCAACATCTTCACTCGAGGGCACTTTTGCCGTGGTGGATTGGGCATTGTCTTGACCGAGATTTTGTCAAACAGGCGTGACCACAAGCCCCACCTCCAATAAAGGTCAAGCAGGCTTCAGACAAAGATCGGCGAAATCGCTGAGTGCGGGACGTACGAAGATATTTCGCCGGAGCATGAGTTGTTAATAAAAAGGTGAGCTTCTGTTGTTTCTCTGAACTGCTGCTTTCGTTCCACGTGCCCCGCCCACCCACCGACGAAGAGGTCTCGCGCGAAGGATGAACGCTTCGAGGACCAGCCCGCTGTCAGCTGCATGAGAAGGCTTCATGGCGCTGAGAAATTGCTGAATTGCGCTGAGAAATTGCGCTGCGAAGTAATTTAGCATTGCAACTTGCCTGCATTGCCCGGAATCGGCGAAGTGCAGTGATCTGCGGGCAGAACTTTCGTCGAGGTGAGCGGAGCAGCAGATTTCACTGGCTGTGCCATCTGGGCTATAGCGAGACCTACCCCCGATTCCAGCTGGGGCGTTGGTTGTCTTGCAGCTCGACAGATGGCGCAGCTTCTTGATTCGGCTATTCCGCACATCTTGACAAAAATTGTGCGCGCCGAAGACTGCAGTTTTTCGCCAATTCCGGGCAGTCGAGGCAAGTTCTGATGTTAAATTATTTATCAAAAATGCAGACTGCCATAAGCTACCCTGTGATTGGTGCTTGAGCTCAAATAGACCGGTTGTTTGCGCAGGAGAATTTTTTACAACCCGGACTGATGAATGCACAACGCCCTGTACGCTCATATCAGGCGTCTGTAGCTTGGAAAAAGAAAAATTATTACCGCACCCGCAAGAGACAGGAAGAAAGCTGCACTGACTGGAGAAAAACATCAGTTGAAAAATTGTTAGTTGAAACTAAAGTAAGGAATAGACAAGGGCACACCATTTAATGAGCAAGGCTGCGGTCTTTGAGATAGTATTCTGAGGACTTTGAGAGAGGAATCTCGGATGATGGGCGATAATGATACTTGTGTTGCGTAGGTCGCTCTAACTTCTTTGAAATGTTGCTGGCAACATCTACTCAACCCATGGGGCATGTTTGCTCACAAGACTGAGGAAATAATTCGGGGCTCGTTTCGATACCACCCGTCGCATGCTTGGCTAATTTTGCACACAACGGTGAAGAATCTGCTATCCGAAATATGAGAGCTGGTTCGATCGTTGTAAAAAAGAAGCAAAAAGCACTTTGACCACCTTCTCAAGATGAGACTGTGCAGGTTGAGTGCGCAAAACAAAACAGCCAAACAAATACACACAAACCTGTTAGGTTTGCTCACCGCTCTACAAGTGACTCAGCCATCTCGATTGCAAAGTATGGAGCGTCAAACAGTCATCACCATCAGCGTGACTACGCCCACTGCAGGACAAAACTCACTCTCAGTTCCCTCAGATCATTAACAAACATGGCAATAAATGTCTTTCGGCGTTTTTACAGCTCAAAATATGGCTCTTCTGCGGTGTCACTACTGTATGTACACTCAGCATTCGTTGTGAAAATGACAGCTTCGAAGGCTGCCCTCGGTCGACATTTAGCTAGAGGTCTTCGTATCTGTCTTGGTGTCCCTCGTGCGACTGAGAGCTCTCTATAGACCACTGGGAATCGCCAGCCTCATTTTCGACCACGAACTTTGTGGTGACATGCCACCACCTGTTTGTTTAGGCAAGACAGCAGACCAACATTTCTCTCCATCACGTTCTGGACGGCCGATGTTTAGCGCACATTCACGCAGCAGTACAGTGATGTTGGAATTACCTTCGTGCCAGTGAACGCAGGCCACTCAAAGTCAACTCTCGTCCGTGGCCGCTGGATCTTGTTGCGCACCGGCTACAGCGCGTGCGCAGCTAGCACACGGCATTTCTGTACGCGCTTATGTACGCGCTTCTCTATGTTAATGCAGCTCCAAAGGCAACCACCTAAGCTTAGCCCTGAGCCGACGCATTGAGCAAGCCCTGAAACAAAAATTCGACGACACGCAAAGTAAAGCCCCGGAGTCTTTTTTTTTTTTTGCTCTGAAAAAGAAGAGTTCGATCCCGACTGACGTCAGGGAGGTTTGCTACTTTTAGCGATGCGCTCCTTTGAATCGGCGTCTCGCGTTATGTGTGCGCAGTATGCTTCTGGCAACGGCGTCGCGCGTCATTTCCCGCTGTTTACCCTCGAGTCTGCAAAGCGCGCTCTTTTTCCGGCTGCCGCGAGCACAATACGCGGTTCTTGTGATAAATGGCCCGGTCGTCTGTCTTCCATTGAGTTTTCTATTAGCGCGGCAGAAACACTGCGTCCCTCTTTCACGCGGCGGCGGTTTCATTGAATTTCGTGCTGCGTGGCTCGGTGCAGAAGTGCGGCGTGCCAGGAGCGAAGGCGCCACAGCGCTTCTCCCCCGCGCCGAACGAGGTTTCTCCGGCGCCACGGCGTTCTGCTGCTTTTCCAACAGGACTGCGTTCGCTAGCACCTTTATTTCCTCTCCGTAGAGTGCATCGCCTCTGTACGAGGGGACGGGGAGGTTTCTTTGTGCAGCGTGTATGGGTACTCTGCGGTCACTTCGTTGCGTTAGAAATGAGTAACAGCGTCAGTAATGAAACTGTCTCACTACCTGCAATATTGTGGTTGAAGCAGGTACCTCTAAATATGCACAGTTTCTTCAGACAGTAGCCAACAGGAAAGCCGGAGCAGAGATTCTTGCATGATTAAACAGGATCCCCCCCCCCTGTAATAACTTTTCTCAAGTGGACATTTTTATCGTGCATGACTTGTTATTTCAAAAACTAGTTGCGCACTAAAAATAAAAAGGCGGGGGGGGGGGGGGGTGTAGGAGAGGATTATGCCGCCGACTTGCTGAACATTTTTTCTTTCGTACCATGAACGCGTGCACGCAGCCCACACCATCAATTGTTTGCCGTACCTAGAATTGGCGAACTGCGTTGTTTGATTCACAATACATGAGCGACTCACTTTTACAAAATCGCTTTAGGTCTCAGCGTAGCGAGCTTGCTTGAATGCGAAAAAGTGCTGAAGAACTCACCCTTCCTCTCGGGAGGATTGCGCCTCTATAAGAACCCAAAAGACGTTTGCGAAGTTCCTACCCAAATATTTCCAGTCTTTAGCACGTCTTTATGCACTGCAGAATGCTTCGCGGCACCGCTGACTGCCTTGTGGTTTCGCTTGGTACGTTCCAGATCTCTGGGGTCTCTCGTGAAGGTCTAGCTGCTAATACATTCCACCTTTTCGTAGGGAGTAGGCAAACTTCCAGACTGTGATAGGAGCAATGCAGTCACCAGGTGGTTGCCAGATGTTCGACGCGCTGTTTCTACGTGCGCTGTCAAGGTTGGTTTATGGCGTTTAGCGTCCCAAGGTGACTCAGGCTATGAGGGACACAGTAGTGAAGGGCTCCGGGCAATTTAGGCCACCTGGCGTTCTTCAACATGCACTGACATCGCACAGAACACTCTAGCGCTTCGCCTCCATCGAAATTCGATCGCCACGGCCGGGATCGAACAGGCGTCTTTCGGGTCAGCAACCGATTGCCATGACCACTGAGCCACCGCGGTGGTTTCCGCGGTGTAGAGGCAGCATCGTGGGATGCACGCGGTCCTACAACTGCAAATCCTGGTGCAGGAAACTAGTAGCAGTTGCACCGATGATCTGACGAACCACTCCTTGAGAAACGTAACAGTGCTTGCACTTGGACGCTCATTTGACCAATGAGTTGGAAGCAGACGTTTCCGCAATAATGTGAAGAGTAAATATAAATCTGTGAGCATAAACCAAAACTTCGGTGCAAGCCAAATGGACAGTGTTCACCAACGACGTGGCTGTCATTTTCGGGGAGAAAAAAGAAGAGGCAACATTTTCGCCACCAACAGCCACGAAGCGAAATAAGTTGCTTGCCGCAGTCGAGAAGTGTGGCGTCAGGTTCGGTGCTATCGCCGTAACTGTTTAATATAATCATGCGAGATATCCGTGTTAACCTGGCTGTCAGAGTGCAGTGTACGCGGACGACACGGGATTATTCGTTTCTGCTAAGCATGTTAATACTCTGTATCAGATGCTCCAAGCCTTTCTAAACGCTCTATAGAAATCTGGCACGGCAGTCTAAGGTTGGTTTGGAGTGCATATAAGAGCGCCCTACTTGTTTTCCAACCGCCATACCTACCCTCTTTTCATCTCCTTGCTGTATCGCTCCACCACAATCTCACTGGTTGATTGGGTTAAATACCTGGGTGTTACCTATGATCCGCAGTTAGAATGGCGACTGCAAATTAAAAACGATCTCCTCGAAGGTGAGCGCGCTTTTGTCAAGTTGGTGTGAGCCACACACACACACACACTCTCTCTCTCACTCTCTCACTCTCACTCTTTCTCTCTCTCTCACTCTCACACACTCACACACAAGAACACTTGACATCCGTCGCGAAACTTAGCTCTTTCTAAATAAATCTTATGTAAGGCCACTACTTGATTTTTGTTGCGTTATCTTTTCCGGTTCCCCAACGTAGAAGCTTCAATCTTTGTTCCTTTTGGAGAGACGTGCTCTGCGTCTTTGCCTTCGAGTACCGAAAACAGTGGCAAATGATTATTTGTCCTGTAGGTAGACGCTTCCACAGATTGTGTTCACAAATTCTCTGCTGTCAAAAACTTCGGTCAGAATCCGTTGTATAGTAGGGCGTCACAACCTGCGGACAGATGCTGCAGTCGACTTAGACTACACTCTCCCCAGCAATACAAAGAATTTTTCTGCCAATGTGTTAAACGGGCTTGTAGAGGAGTATTTGGACAAATTTCCAACGCATACTGAAGTTAATCATTTCGAGCCCCATATTATACGCCATATTTTTTTTCAAGTCTTTACCGATTTAGTAGGCCTTACAAAAGATCCCTTGCAATGTTTCTCACGTGATTATTCTGGCTGACAGCCTTTCTGTCCTGACAGCACTCGAAGGCTCTTGGGACGCTTTCTGAGCCGTTCTCTTAGTTTTTTTCATACCACCACACGTTAAAGAAGTGCGTTTCCACCGTGTACTTGAACATTGCGGCATTTCTTCTAATGTGCTGAATGACTTTTTAGCAAACTCTGCCCTTCAATAATCTGTGGTCCCATTTATTCCACACACTGTGCACTTGATGATAGCCCGCTTTCAGCGTTTCCTGCATCTGCATTCCTAGAGTCACGAGCCTAGTCTTTGAGCGCCCGCTTCTGCAGTTCACAGCAACGCCAGGTGTCCATGACTCTCTTGTGCTGCATATTACTACGACTAATTATTTATTTTTGCCGATCGGGTTCTCTCTTTAGAACCATTGTGAATACTGTGGTGAAATTGAGTCACATGATCACTTTATCCTCTCCTCCCGGCGGTTTGCTTCTATGAGGAGAACTTATTTGGAGATCACCTCACTCGATTGGGACTTCCACTTTCACTTCCGCACCTCCTCTCCTTTGGGGCAAGTGCCACGTGAGATGCCCTAAAACGAGTGTGTGACTCTTCACGTGATGACATCAATGCGTCAGGGAGATTTCTTTGTTAGTTATAATTTTTAAATTATATTTTTAAATGAAACTTACACCAATGACTACAAATTAATTATTCAGTGTGCTTCTTCAGTTTCAATTTTGCAACGCACCGTGGCCAACTCCCCACTGAGGTAATGTGCCACTCCAGCAGATGCCAACAACAACAGCAATAGCGCAGGCAGCTCGAAATTGGCCCCGTAGGCATAGAACACGTCACCTGCGGATGTTTCGTTTCCGCTGAACTTCCTGCACGCGCCTCATGCGCTCAGTTTCTGCTGTGCGGGGAAAAAAACCACCTGATTTCCTCGCGCCGAAGGACTTTTTTAGAATTACCTTTTCTTCGTTGCAAAAACAAATATGGGATCATTTTCACCGTGGCTACGACCTCACGATTGGAACCTCGAACGAAAGAATAGTAATTAGCAGTTAATTAGCTAACATTGGGTAGTTTTATCGCGATTTCTTTATTAACTGATGTCCCGAGATTCTGAGAGTTTGTTCCTGCAAATGTTCCACTTTTAACGCTATAGTGTTAAGAGTCCCGTTCAGCGGAGAACTCGGAGTCGTAGTTTGGGTTGGCGTTTCGAGATTATCCGGATTAGTCGAGAAGGTCATTACGCCACACGTGGAGCTGCGGAATAGAAAAGTAATTAAAACACTAGATAAATTGTGGTTATAAGGACGAAACATGCCTCAAACGTCATTATGGCATTTAAGAATTTAAATTAGATTAATTGCGCTCAATGGAAAACTGGAGTAATTAGATGGGAATCAAACTTGTGTCCCTTGGGCTGCGAGTCCGAAACGCTACCCCTAGACCATTGAGGCACGTTCGTTCGACTTGGTTTAAGAGAGACCTTGTATGTCTTGTCCGACAGTGCCCCTATCTGCGAAGTGATATGCAAAGAGGACCCTAGGCAGCTGAAGGTGCCCGTCAATGCTATCGCGTCATATTTTTATTTTATTTCAGTCAGCTTCTTTTTTGGAATTTTCCACAGTGCTTGATGATGCACCTGACATATAGAATTAACTCAGTATGTATGAGCAACACACAACACGGTGAGCAATAGTCGAGAGGGCTCTCTTAGATGGCTTGTCTTTAGACAGGATAACTTATTTTCGTCAGTCTACAAGAAGGTTTGCTGTTTTTGTGGAAGCGAACTTGAACAGTTTGACGTTTCAGTATTTCGAGGAAGAATTGAAGAGGACAGTGAGAAAAAAAATACAGCATCTTACTGCTAAACACGTGCTTACATTATTTAGAGAACGTATACTGGCCCACTAATTACTGGTCCGACGTGGGACCTTTGAGTCATCGCAATATTTTAGCGCAAATAAATTGCGCGAGTGAGATCAGGCGTTGTCCACCGAGAATGGCAACGAATTGAAGGAAAACACAAACGTCCATCAAAGATCGATGAAGAAGCTTGCTTCGGGTCATTCATCTTCCGCGGTGCAGTAACGAGCGTATGTGCGTCGGTGCACTCTCGCTAACCACCCTAAGATATAGGCTGAGAAGCCACAGCAGAACTGGGGCTTATACAGCGAGTACGGTCGTCAAGGCACCGGGGAGGTCCCACTCTGACCCCACTCTTCATCCTGAGCAGGTGCTGGGACGTCGTGAAAGCGGCCACCGACTCCTGTAAAGCTGGCGGTATGAAATAGCTTACTCCTCATAGGCAGCACAAGGTATACGCTGGAAGGTGGATGAACAAGGAGAGCTCATCTACACGTGTCTAAAGACTGCTCGCCCCAGCAACCTGGCTTCGCCCTTCTATCGTCATCATTGTGAGCCTTGCCTTCCCTTGCTGACACCTGCCCCAATTAGCTGAGATCAAAATTGGATGGAAGGCTTCTTGAAGCTTTAAGGCCCCCACAATTGAAAAATCTTCAAGCACTGCGTCGATCGCGCTTGGGGAAAGTGATTATGAGCCGCTAGGGGCATCGCAGGGATTCCAGGAAGGGTAATTTTGCTTTTAATTTCTAAGTAAATTATATTAAGCTATTAACATGGAGTCATCACGGTAAGTCTCGGATATAAAACGAGCTGTCCTTGCAATGATACAGCTGTGAGTACGCGCTTCTTATGTTCATAGCCGCTCCGATGCGTCTGCTTTTATTTTTCTCAGCCAGTCTAGCGCGTTATTTCTTAACTATGAGAAAGTAATTAATCGCCGTTCTCCCCTTGTTAGCCGATATTAGTAGCCTCGTTTATGTCCCAAGGAACAATTCGGAAAGCGATGAAAAAAAATCTGAACACAGGACGCTTAGTGGGGCGGCTCGAGGTGATAAGAGCGAGTCTTCAGCATCCGCATAGAAAAGGCACATTCCTTCGCCATTCAAGACTCCACGTAAGGGCTCCCGCGGGAAATTACAAGGTCAAATGTAAAGGGGCGGGGGACGACGATGGCCAGGATATCAGCGACCGGAAGTCCTAAGTGGGCTTGATGGTGTGAAAGCTCAATGCATCTTGCGTTAGCGAGGAAGTTTAAAAAAAAAAAACGAGTGCTCCTGCTTTTCTTAGATATGCTGTGTGTTTTGTGCAGCTAAAGGCGGCACAATGCTTTATTGGGCTCGAGTTTGCCGAGACACTGAAAAATCAAATGCGCTGTCGTGGAAAGGAAGAGAACTGGCTGTGAGATGCGAGAAACGCCAGGGTCTCCGGCAGCTGTGTCGCTGGCAGGCGCCGGCCAGCAGACATTTTGTCGACCTAAACGGCTGTTCTCGCTTGATCCCGACGCGATAGGAGCGGGGAAAAGTCTGCAGATGAAAATGGGCTTGCATGGTTAAACATCGTGCAGATTAACCTCTCTGACCAACTCTGGTTTCCTCCTTTTGAGCATTCTCTGCCCTACGGTCTGGTTTATTTGCGACCAGCGTCCGGACCTGTAATTTGACGCGCCGGACCTCGTAGCTGTATCCGCACAGAAGGTTGACGTGCAACCAAATGCACGCTTCATGGCAGCTCCTCCTGCCCGGAGTGGCATGTGCAGTGGAGCCACACCATTCATCGTTAGGCCCACGAAAAAGTCAATGCCATTAGGCTATAGCATGATCGACTGCGACAGAAGCGATGCAGCGCTCAAGCGCATTCGCAGTTTTCGATCGGGCAGCTTGTTCTAGGTGGATCTAAAAAAGAAGAAACTTCAACGAGCAAAAGCGATTCAAGGAGGGAGAAGCGAGGCTCTTTCAGCCAGAGAGTCTGGGCTTGCTTAGGAGGGGAGGCGTTTGACAGAGTGGAACTGAAAACTTGCTTCCGAAGACAAATGTTCGCGCAGTATTCGGTCGGCAGTCGAGCTGCTTCAGCTTTCTCTTCTCGAACTTTTTCTTTCGGTTTCCCTCCACCGCAGTACCGCAAGCAGCACAGCGCGCAACTCTGGCAGGATGGAGCAGGTTTCTGTTCTTTTTACCTTTTTAACTCATTCCGCGCTAATATAGCGCCTCTTTTGCCTCGTGTTCGTTTTCTTTGTTTCCGTATACTCTGCTGCTAGTGTACTATCTTGCCTCCACCAATGGGCACGGACTCAGTGGCTCTCTTGTCGGCTTCCATTGTGAACTACACTAACTCAGGACAAATCTCTTCGTAGGCCTGATCGCATTACTCTGACGAGGGTAGTGCAGTCATAGTTAAGGTTTCTATGCGCTACTAAGTGGAAATTGCACACAGAACTCTGACGAAGATTACAAGATAAAGAAAGGGAGACAAAAAAAGCTTTTGGGATTCCACAGGCTGACGAAAACAAGTGTCTAATCATGTCCTCCGTCACGCTAACGGCGGAAGAGGTAAAGCTTATAAGGAACTGACGATAGCGCACATTTGTGACACAGCTCGTTGCAATAAGATTGCGCATAGACTGCACTTATATACCACTTTTTTTTTCTGAATAAACCACAGATGTCAGTGCGAGCTTGTCATGTGGTCTTCGTCGGTTTAATGTGCGTAGTTTTCGAGTGGTAGCGCGTTCAAGCCTCCAGTATGTATAACAAACTAGCCCTAATTACTTCCTTGCTGCGCAGTCAGTTGTCTAAAGCTTAACAACCAAAAATTGTACTGTCAGGGAAGTTTTTTAAATGTTTTTATTATTTCTGTTTGCTTATCGGCCGCCTTCTACCCAATGGTCGCGTCGCTTTACACAGACGCCTGAAAGCCGCGGGTATATCTGAGTGACCGATGACAGAGGACCAGACAGCCGCGAAATGACCTTTTAAAATGGACAGCTTATGAAATACGGTCCCTGGAGTGCGTGGAATGTGCTGGGAATGCGGTCGTACCGAGGACCGCAAGAAGAAGAAGAAGGCCGAGTATGCACGTGAGCATATAGACGCCAAAAGGACAACAACAACAACAAAACAAGCCCGTGAGGCGCCCAACCGGGCAGCCGCCTGAGAAACGTCAAAATGGGCCTGCCACTCCAGACCTCTAAGCTGCTAATGTCAGCCAGTGTTCGCTGATTAGTGCCCTAAGCCGGTCAGCCTAGATCTAACAATTTTTACAGCGATAGCTTTTAAGCCTGTTGTTGAGTTTCACACCGTAGTAGTATGTCGTAGTCGTCGATGGGTGCGTTTCCTTGGGAACCACTCGGAGGGCGGCTAGCGTGCATGGAGGAAGGTATGACGTAAGCGAGGAAATGCGCAACCGGTGGTTGCTTGCCGGAGGAACCTTCGGGAGGGTGGTTACCGTGGAAGAAGCTGAAACCGGCTGGGGGTTACCATGGGAACCCATCCGGAGGGTAGTTAACAATGAAGGAGGCTTTATGGCGAGAGCATAGGAAGGCGTAACCGGAGGGTGGTTACCACGGGAACCCGACCCGACCGAAAGGTGGTTGCCGTGGAAGGAGGACAGTGTGACGAACGTAAAGGAATCAACTATGGAATGATTACCCTGTAAGTGTGAGGGTATGACAAGCGCGTAAGAAGGCGCAACCGATACGTAGCTACCCTAGAAGTGTTGCCTTGGAAGGAAGAGGGTACGGCGAGAGTGTGGGAAGGCGTACCACGGTAACCATCGAGAACGTGGTTACCGGGGAAGGAGGAGGAAGGGTATGGCAAGAGCGGAAGTATGTAGCAGGGTTAATCTGCAGAAACTGCTACGAAACACGTTGCCCAAGGAGAGGATCACAGATGGAGCTGCCCTTCTAGAGCGGCGGACTGGAGAGGAGACCTAGACGGAAAAGGACTATGTGTGGGAAACTAAGAAGACCGCACTCGAAATAAACAGATGTGAGGTCCCTCTCATATTCTCTACCGCGTCATATAGTAAAGTATAAATACCTTAACAGCTGTCGTTGAACCCTCCGTTAACCAGTGGTTTACCGTCCTGTCAATTTTTTTTTGTCGTCTCGTCTCTTGGCGTTCTTCGCACAAATTTGTGGGCTTGATTGCCGCCTTCTACGCGGTCGTCATTAATGCGTGCTAGCGTCACCGTGAGCAGCCTCGCTTCATGCACAGGGCTTCTGGGGAGCCACACGCAGGCATAAGCTAGCTACCCTTTTGAGCTCAAGAACAGTCCATTAACGCGGCCATATTGCATCCATGCGTGTATGCAATGTTTAACACGCTTATCCGTTGAGCACACTCAGGTAAGACGGAAGCCAAACGCGCCGCTGGTCTTTGCGCTATGCGCGGTCGTGGCACGCAGAGCAGGGCCCACCTGAGAGCCGGGCACCGAGATGGTGTGGGGTTGTTTGCCGGAGGTTCAGAGAGGCCCGGTCGATCGTCGGAAGCCGTGTAATCAATCGCGATGTCGGCGCAAATTAGCGCTGCAGCCCGCGCACCCACTGGTGCTCTGAGCAGTCGTAGGACAGGGCGGTGTTCGGAGATAACGCCCGCTGCGCTCGCTTTAGCTGCCACATCGATCCGCCTCCCAATTACTCCGGGCTGCAACGATAGCCCTCCCTGAGCCACCAGGGCCCATTGTCGCACCCTGCATCAAGCACATGCGAGCATGGCCATCGCGCACCAGCGAGGTTCCTTGAGCGGCAGGGTGCGGGTTGCTCCTCAACATTATTTGCCAAAAAAAGCCATGACATTTCTAGATCTTTTTGCTGAGGAGGAACAGACACCAGTACTCTACTGCCCCTGGCAATGTGAAGCGGGTGGAAAGAAATGAGCGAAAGTGAAAGAATTACTCAAGGTTGGCGCTATCACTCGTAAGTCGTTAAACACAGCAAAAAGCTCGACACATAGAGCGCTAGCGTGCCGCGATTCCAGATGTCAACGTTGCCTCACACTGCTCCATAATGTGCCGTGCCGTCGCTACCGTAATGGTCAAACAGTGGCACAACGACAAAGGAAAGAAAAGATGCAGTTCTAGCCCCTGCGCCGTTTACTTGTTTCACAACCATGTCAGACCATTTCGCTCACCAGATTGCGTTGTTAAAGTCGCTACTCTTTCATATCCGCCCCGCTTCCGGTTGGTTCATGCTGCGAACTTCAGCGCCTCTACATGCGCTTATGTGACGTCATGGCATGGCACGACGTAGAGACATGTGCGTACGATCACTGGTACACAATGATCAAGCGCATACGTTTTTCACACCGCCTCTCCCCCTGCACCGCATGCAGTCGTCGCATTGCAAGCTGAGCACCAAGTCAGCGCATTACCACTCTCCCCTTGCCTCTACGAGCCTCCTCCTCACGCTCTCGCTTAACTCTGTCACGCAGTGCTAACACAAAAACAGAGACACTTAAGATTGCTTACGTGTGAGAATGCGAAAGCATTAAAGTGATGTAATGCTACTTTGCATAATGACTGAGTCATGTCTATGACTACGAGGCATGACTATGCATACTTTGTACAAACTTTGTACACCACCTTACATTACGTTACTTGTAAACAGTTGAGCCATGCTACGTTGCAGAAGTAAGCCCCTGAGTTATGCGTTATCACTCTGACTACGCGTCATGACTACACTACTTGTAAGTCCACAGCCATCCTACGTTGCAGAAGAAAAGAGCTGAGTCATGCTGCGGTTCAAAATGATTATCGCTCATGAGTGATGACAGACTACTTGTCATGACTACGCAAACTTCGTACTAACTCTGCACTTTACATTAAGTTGCTTGTAAAGTGCTGAGTAATGACAAGTTGCACAGTGACTCTGAGTCATGAGTCAAGGCTGCGACTGCTGTTCATGACTTTAATATGTCATAATACATTACGTTTCACCACATCGTACACCGGCATACTGCATCATCCGAATTTCGTGCCATAGACGGTGGACGCTGTCTGTTGTACTAATGGTATATGTAAGGCATCAGAGAGCAGGCCCAGGGCGCACAAGCACGTTTTTTAATGAGGTTACTTTGTTGTTACCGTCGTTGGTCCCAATGTTTCTGTTGGTTCATAGCCTCAGAAACTGGGGGCCGCTTCCGACCAACATCCAGGATGAGAATGAATGCAAAGCTTTAGCATTAAAGACCAATTTTCCTTAATGACGCCAAATTCACTAAGAAAACAAAATAAAACACAGGAGAACATCAAAAACAAGAGGTTTATTTTTCGCCGAAAAATCTCAGCGAAAAAGTAAAATCTCGATACGCGAATACATTTCGGTACAAAAAAGTACCCGACGCGGCTAGCATGGCCCCGGAGAATTGAAACTGATTAGTCTCAGAGAGCACTGAACAGGGGAACAAAAGCAACTCAGTTTGGAATCGGAAACAATAAAGGAATGAAAAAAAGAGTGCAAGCTCGGCATCGGAAGAAAAGCATTCTGTAATTGTAGTCCGTAGCCGTTATTCATGAACGAAGGCAAGCTAAGAGTCTTGTCGGAGCTGGCGCTCGGGAAAGGCGGTAGCGTAACGTCGAGAAATCGGGAAAGAAAGGAAAATGGAAGTTCTGTTCTGCCGGAAAATTAGACCGCCGTAAATTTCAATCAATTGTAGTGCAGTCGGACTTGCAGAAAGAGCTCTTCCCGGAAAGAAAAGGGGAATATACAGCACAGTTGACAGGTCGAAATTCACAGCGCTAAAGGCAGGGGTCATAAATACGACAAAAAAGGAGAAAGAATGCTGTTGACGGCGCAGTCGCCCTTTCAGTCTACTCTTCCCGGCACTAGCCGCAGCAGCGCTTATCGTGTCTATTATTGTGCAAAGAGGGAACACAAGGGTGTGAGGTTCGGATTTCAGCCAACTAAGAGTCACAGCACAATTCACCTGTTGCGAATATTATGTATAAAGCGTATCCCGACTCCGATGACGGAGCACCTTCACCAGCTAAGCACGTTTTTGGCGTTGCTCAACTAGGGCGCCTCAATTCAACTTCACGCGGCATAGAGGTATTCTATGCTAAAAAGAACAAACTGGGGAGATCAGCAAGCCTTGCGCATTCCAGTGTTAATTCCACGGTAAGAGAGCTAGTTAAGAGTGCACTAGCAAGCTGCAAAGCAACTGGGATGCTTGCTTTGCAAAGAGAATCCTTAAGGCCGAGTTGGCACCGAAAATGGAGGCAGCGTGCTACGGGTTTTCCCGCTCACTGAGCATTTTTGGGATCAAGACATCGCCGTATGCCGAGAGCACACGCCGCTGCCCTGTGCCGTTGCCTGTCATTACGTCTCTCACCTTGTGCGGCTCCTTGGATTATGTGCCAACTAGCTGACCCTGCAGATGGTAAATCATCCTGAACTTCCTAACTGCCTTGACATTTTCGAATTTAAAAGATTCTGTTCGAAATTATTCCAACCTGTCTGGTGCCTTGTGTCCCTGTTTTTGTTTCTTTTTTGCACTAAAGAGCTCAGTGTGTAGAGCGAAGAGAGCAGAAACAGCAGCCGGCATTGCGAAGCTGTAACATTCAATGTGATCTAAACGGTCAATACAGTGCGCATAGATGTGCAGCGTATCGATAGCATCCCCTCGAAACGCCTGCAAGGTTTGTTAGTACAGCTTTAAGGGCTGCAGCTAGAAATTGTTGACAGATCGAACCTCCGAGATGGTCGTGTTTGGTTTTCAGGGACATTGTGAAAGGAATTAAAAAAAGAAAACGTCCAGAACACAATGGCGAAAAAGCACATATGGAACAGCTTTGTTTTCTTGGTTTTCCTTTAGTCGTCCGCATCGGCCTGTATATTGTCGGCGACACCAGTGATTTCACTGTCTTCGAAATATGCTAGTTTCGTGCTTATTTTTTTTTCTGTTTTCCCAAAACGAGTGCCCATTTCTCGTGTTGCTTTTCCTGTCCACAAGGTGGTGTGAGCCCCCCCTCTATAGAGCTGGCTTGCTTTCAGAAGTAAAATTTGTGGGGCTGTTTGTCCCTGATTTGTTAATTTTCGTCGTTCGCGCCATTTTTGCATTGTTTTCAGAACGAACCTAACAGCTGAGCATTGCAGCGAAGTGCAGTGTCGCGAAAAAAGGGCAAAGCCTACAACTGGAAGTGACACGAGCTCTCGTATGGATGCAGTCTCTCGGGGATGTCTGAGCCCTGTGAAAGCCAAGGAGCTGCACTGGGATCTTGTGGCAAACGTCCTGCCATTGCCCCTAGCGAGCGTCCCCTGGTAAAGAGGGCCAGCGGGTGTCCCGAGGCGTGTCGGGATGCTCGCAGCGCCCACAGGCGGAAGTTTCGCCAAAGAGAGCCTAGCAGAAGGAGCAGGGTTTCTTCGCCCCGAGGGAAACCAACAGCCTCCTGCGAGGAAAGATGTAGGCAGCAGAACACGTTTCCATGCGTTGCAATGCCGCGCTCATTATGTGGGACGAATGGCATTCTATTGCTTACGTTGTAGCGTAGCCTGGCCGACGTGGCCCAGTGCACGCCCACATACCGACCTTCGTGGGCTGTGTGCACACTGAAGCGCCTCATTCGGACTCTGGAACTACGAGGATAGTTAGTACGTAATCAACGCCCAGCCAGCGAATTTACGACACGTCTAATAAACCGATTTCAATTCTATCGGACGAACATGCCTTCTTCGCCGGGCTGCCAGCTTAAGCCCTGCAGTTATCTGTGTCCTTTTTATTTTTGAAAGGATATTTTTATTGCTTCGAGGTATAAAAATGAGACGTTTTATAAATTGGACGAGGTTTTCTGAATCTTTACGTGTTCATTTCGAAAGTTCAGCAGCTGCAAGCCCCCCTGGCTTGCAGTGGTGTGTGCCCAGAAGCAAAAGTCACAAACGCGATATTATACGTATGTCAGGACGCTCGCACCCATTATGGGTGTCGATGATCCGCGTGGCCGGGTGTCTTCCTCTGTCGTAGCCCAACAGGTTAGGAAGAAGAGGGAGGACGAGGCGTGTCGAGCAAGCAAATATCGGGGGCCCAGGAGGACAGCGCCTTGGAAGAGCAGCACAGGAAAACGCATCTTGCTTTTTGTGTTATTGTGCCTGAGGGATCGCCTAGGCTCTCAGCAACACACTTTCAAGGAATCAAGGAATGTAGTCGATTTAAAATCTTAATTCGTCGGTCGGCGGCTAACAGAGTGCACGGCGTCTTTCAAGCATGCATACAGGGCGCTTTTGCTATGTGCTATAGGATACAGCTGTAAAACAAAATAAATAAACCCCACGCGCACCGGCGATTTCACTTATGCAGAGTTTTAGACAGTCGCCTTGAGCACTTCACAATAGGTTTACTGTGAGAACCTGTTATAGGAAGCTCGCCCGGGATGGCAATCACGTAAGCCGTCCCAGCACCACTAAGGCAGCACGAGGGCTCCTCACGCGCCTCTGGCGGCTTCGTCTTCGAGGCTGACAGCGGCGGTCGAGGCGGGCTTGCAGCTTTTAATCAACGCTGACACGACACTGTCGCTCAGCCACATGCTTATTAATAGGCTGAGGTCGACAGAAGAAGATCGCGTTCGCGTTGCTAATGAATCGCCGGTTCGCTCAGCCACTGTCAGCAGCCAATATTTGACATGCTCATGAACGTGAGACGAAGCGCTGGTTACGGTGAAATCCAGCCATCGCCGCCGGTGTGGGCTCCGTTGGTAGCGCACATTGATGCTGCCTGCCAGTAACGGCACGGTGTGTTCAAGGTTTGAACGGAGCGCCGGCGGTGGTGTCCTGCTAGGCGAACTTGGGAGCGTGCCAAGACGGTGCTCCTTCCGGCTGCGCCAGTGTACGTATGTTCAGAATGTCGGCGAGACAGTGTGCTTCCCAAGGGGCGCGATGCACAAAGCGACGTGATTTAGAGAACGCGCACTCCAGCATCACACATCGCAGCTAACAATCAAAATTGGCGTTGCGCACTCATAGCCATCCTGTGAGTGTTTGCTGTCCTTCTATGCACGAATATGCGTGCTTAGTATCCGGTGGCATATATACGTAGTAGTTGGACAAAACTGTCGTTAGAAATAAGAAATGACGGCTTTCATTGAGCTTGTATAGAGCACCGAGCTTCGTGCTGTAAGCACTTGTTCTGAAGATTAATTGTTCAATGGTGTCTTAGCTTGGCATTATCTTTTTGTTTATTTGCTGAATTGAAATGATCGCCTGTTATTCTGTAGTTCCAAAATGACTTTCTTGAACTTCTGTCTTCTTGTCCCAGCAACCACAGATGGCCATGGACGTACTCTATTCCGCCTACAGTACTCAGCGTCCCACTGCCCAGTACCACAATGGGAAAATAATCATTCATAGATAACACGGGACAAAAAGGCTCCAGTGAGGCTTAGTTTTTGAATTGGCGATTTTCATGAAATTAACGCTACATTACTGCAGTGCCGCGAACTAATCGAAAGTGGACGAGCCCGACCGGGAACGCAATGCTTGTTGCTGGAGCTCAAGCTTTGTTTATATACGACCTTTCTCCGTAAAGTTCCGAGACTGAGTCCATTAAAAAAATGCGTTTAACATTGAAATTATTTGTGCAGCACCCCTTCGAAATAGTCTCTCTTACAGTCTATACACAGCTTCCAACGCTTCTTGAGGTATTGGAAACAGTCGGAAAACGCTTCTTTTAGCAGGGCTGTCGGCTCCTTTGTCGTGGCGTTTTGAATGGCCTCCACGCTGCCCATCCAGCGACCGTTTAGGGCTCTCTTCAGACGAGGGACAGGAAAAAATCGCATGGGGAGAGGTCAGGTGAGTATGGCGGATAGGGAAGTACAGTAATGCTGTGCTTAGCGAGAAATTTTGTCACGATGAGAGCAGTGTGCGGTCTTGCGTTACCGTGGAGAAGGCTACATTGTCCAGATGCCCATAAGTCTGTTCGACGGCGTCGCAGTGCATCCCGAATGTGTTGGAGCACGCGGGTACAAAACTCCTGATTCACCGTCTGCCCTTGTGGGACGAACTCGTGGTGTATGACACCTCTGGCATTGAAAAAAACTATCAGCATCGTCTTTGTTTTGGTCTCCTGTCGCCGCACCTTTCTCGACGCCGGAGAGCTCGTGGACCGCCATTCGGCGCTCTGCCTCTTTGTTTGAGGATCGTATTCAAAACACCATGTTCCATCTTCAGCAATGATGCTGTCGACGAATGCATCATTCTCTGCCTCGGAGAGCAAATCAGCGCTCACTGATGCCCGCGTGTCCTTCTGGTCCTGTGTGAGGGAGTGCGGCACAAGTCTGGCATTCAGCTTTCGTTTCCCCATGTTCTCACGCAATATTTGGTGGCGTGTTGTCTTACTAATGTCGAGAGCATCTGATAGCATGCGGACTGTAATGGTGTGGTCTTGCTGTACGCTTTGCCTTATCCGAGCCACGTTGTTTTCATTCTGTGATGTTGAAGGGCGCCCATGCCTTGTGTCGTCTTCCACCGACGTTTTCCCCGAAACGAACCTCTTGTGCCACTCGAAAACTCGCGCCCGCAATAATGTCTCGTTGCCGTAAGCGTCACGAAGGAGCTCATACGTCTGTGTGGCTATATTGCCAAGCTTCGCACAGAATTTTATGTTTGCACGCTGTTCGAGGTGGGCGTCCTTCTCTCCACATTCACTCACAGTAGAATGCGCAGACTAGTGACAACGTATTTTTCTACTGTAGTGCCATGTAGTGGCTGCCAAAGCAATTAACATAAATAGCTCAGGTTAGCCTGGAAAGGTGGTGCTACAGATGCGCACCAACATTTGTTTTGGGGAATCATTTCTAGAGAAGAAAATAAATCAGTCTCGAAACTTTACGGACAAAGGTTGTAGAAGCAAAGAAGCACCCGATTTGGCCGCAACACAGCACAACGGTAACACGAGAGGGCGGCCGAACTCTTCGCTCACACCAAGGAAGAAAACAGCTAATGCCGCGCTAAATCGGTATATAGCCTACCCAAGAGCGATTTAAAGAGTGCGTGTACTAACGCTGTGGGCACTCCTCCTTCCTTCGGCGATAAGACATGCCGTGCACATGTTGTGGTCAAAATAGAATGAAAATTGTGTGCGTTTCATGCGTTGAGCACTCAAGTTTGTGTTATATCGCCGACAAGAACAAGGAAATCAGGTACTTGTGACGGCACACATGCGAACAAGGTCGACAGTTACTGGAAGCGAGGGAAGCAAAGGGTAATGCTTATATTTTTTATTTGCTGTGTTTTCCAATATAAAAAATTAGCCCTTCGACCATTTTTATCTGAAAAATAATTGAGTAGAAACCAGAAGAACAATACAACTACATCGCACAGATTGTTTTTGGGCCAGTTGCAAACAACTTCCTAGCTTGCAAAGCAATGTGACACTGCACATTCTTCCTTTAGCCTGCATATGATGGGATCATTCGGGGATATGGAAGACACGGGTGTCAGCCTCTTGGTCCCCGGTTTGATCGACGTAACCTACCCGGGCAGGCGCGCTTTCTTTCGACTCGTCGAAGAGTTTTCGTGACTTGCGTGCAAAGGAAATATTGCCCTTGGCACAGAATGGCAGGAAATCGCGGCCACTACCTAAGGCGTCCCCGCATGCCATCACCTGGGTATAGCTCACTTCAGAAAGTATTTTCGCTCATTTCCTCTGAGGCGATCCTGCACATAAAAAAAAGACACTCCGAAGGGAAGAACGCCTGAGGCGGCAACCAGGAAACGCGAAGGGAAATCGAAGCGGCTGGCTGTGTGACTACGCGGTCAACAGGCGCCGCTAATGACAACAGCCCAGCTGTCAGGAGGGCGCCGGGGGCAGAGACAGAAGGTGGGCGAAATTGAGTTTCGCCGATTGCAGAGCGTGAATGCGGTGGCGGCGACGCTCATCCTCGACACAGCACGGGGCGAGAGAGCCGGGGGCGACAGGACTCCCGCTGGCTTTGTGTATTCGTAGCCACGCTGGCGACAATTTGCATGTAAATTGGCTGCTATTTCCTGGATCTTCGATGAACAAGCAAAAACTTATTCCCCCATTATCTTCAGGTCTGCCTTCCGACCCGGCCTGTTGCGTTCGGTCTCTCGTATGTCAAAGACGAGAAGAAACCGCGAAGCAAATTGGAAAGTTGGCCGGGACCCTGAGGGATCACTGAATCGATCGTGTTCCACGCCCAAAATAGCCAGTAAGTGGCTTGCTGCGGAGGCTCAACGTGGAGCCAGCAGCCCCTGTTTAACAGACGTCAGGACTTCATTGCAACGCTCTTCCCCACTTCGACAAAAGGCAAAAGTTTATTCTTTCGTTCTCAGAAAACTACGTGCGAGGCATTATGTTCAGTTCAACATGTTGGTATGTGGATCGAACCCAGCATCCATGGGCCGCGATTCTGGATAGGTTGCTGCTTATTTTAACGCGTAATGCATTGAAGGCCTATGCCCCGAAGTTTCTTGTAGGCAGATTTTGAGTAGAAAACTCACAAATTGCATAATTTTACACTTTTAACTTTCATTGAGAAGGGAGGGAATCAAGAAAAGGAGACCAGGAGACTGGGGTACACAATGTGATAGCCGTGGGGGACTTCAACATGCGCAGGCGAGAAGAAGCGGTAAGCGAAGGGGTGGGGTGCGATGCAGACGGGAAGGTCACAGCTCTGTCGGAAGGGGCAGCGGAAGCGATAATAGAAGATGCAAAAAGTCGTCGGCGTGAGAACAGGAATAGGCGAAACCTTGTCGGAGCAGTTGGAGGCTTCAACGATGTACTTAGAGGGAAAGGCGGAGCAGTGTTAAAGCTTATAACAAGAGAAGCAGTACTCTACTTGGGGACAAGTTTTTGTGGCAATGACGAGGAAGCTGCAGGGGCGGAGCGTCTGCAACTGTGTAACTCCGCGAATAGTTCGGCCGCTGTACAGCCGCCTGGCACGCTGATAGCTTTGGGCAGTCGCTGGTGTAGCTGGCGCATCTATGTCAGCCTCTCGTGACCGCACGTGCCTAATCAATTCGTTGATTTCAAAGGAAGTGTTTTTGATGCAGTTCTCTAACGTCGGAAATGTGCAGTGATGTAAGAACCACACGTTTAACGACGAGTAATTAAAATATTTTGTTTTTTAAAAGAAATTACAAACTCTCAACCAGGGGACTATATTCTGCAGCGTAGGTGGAGAAGGCGCATTTCAGATCTAGCTTTGCCTGCACTTCCAAGAAATGTTGTCCGGGAGCATAGTCACTATGCAGGCACAGCACGAGATCAAGAATATGGGACATAAAATGCATTTTGAAATCGTGGAGGCGAGCAGGGAACTGCGAGTGGCGGGACGATAGAATTGTTTCCAACGAGACGGCACCCATGATGTCTTGCAAATAGAGCGGTGGCTTTTTGAAGAAGGCCGAAAGCGCTCAGAAAAAGTGGTGTAATGGGAGAGGGAAGCTTTTGGATTCTGCGGTTCGAAGTGAAGGCTTCTGTGCTCAGAACAGAGGGTGCCCGGGGGGCCCAAACATTGAAACTGAGACAAAAAGGAGCAAGGATAATGAACTAAATCATAAAAGAAGGCACTTGGTGGACAAGGCTAAGGACAAGGATATATCTTACACAAATATGCAGGAAGGCAGAGGGCCGGTAAAGTGGCATCAAGCAAGAGATAAAAACAGGGGCTAGAGCAATATATGCTTTTACAGCAACGCACCTTAGGGACCTCGAATGGGCTCCGAATGTTCTAGGATATACAGTCGAGAAGGGTGCAAAAGGCAAGCTGGAGATCGAAAAGGCGGAGGCGTAGGAATGTTGATTAGACATAAGCTTACTTGATAGAGCGTGAACAAACTTCATGAGGAGAATGTGTGGGTAAATGTAACATTCAAGGTAAATAAGTACTATTAGGTGTAGTGTACTTGAGGACGTGGGCAACAACAAAGAATGAACGAAGCTTTGATCGAGTGCCTATCGGAAGCTATGAAATTAGTGCGAGGCAAAGGTTACGTACTGGGAGGTATGAACGCTTACATATCACTGGATGGACAGCTACAAAGGGCAGGAGAAATGTTGTACATCTGTGAGGAGAACGATCTAATTATAGCGTGGGGTTGTAGGGCCCTGTCGTCCATTCAAACTGCGCGCTGCTCGCGCGCACTTTTTTTGCCCGCGGCGCTAGCGGCTGCAGTGCATGTGCGCATGGCCAAACTATTTCACGCAAAGTGCAGTGCTGACATGTGTGTGATCGCTGATACAATGGCACTAGATAATGGCGGCGAAATCGGCGCGGTGGCAGTGCTGCTGCGGAAGCGCTGCTGGGGCCAGGCTGGTGGCGGCGTGGGCGGAACGCCGACGAGATGTTCATTGTGGAAGAAACTGCACCTTCCCCGGCGGTGCCGCGACGCCGAACCCGCAGCGAGTCGGGAATGGAAGCGGTGTTCTGACATGAGCGACGGCCAGGTCTGCAGCCTGGTTTCGCGTATCGCGTCCAGCGCGTATTCATGCCTCGTCCTTCTGGTCGTGTCGCAGTGGGCTTTATTTTATAGCGCGCAGGCGCTAGAACGAAGTTCACTTTTGTTAACGTAGCGTTGCTTTCTCGAGAGCATGTTCTGCGCCGACGCTCGTTTTTGGGTTGTGTCCTTTTCATTAGACAGTTTTAGTATAGCGTTTGCGTTTTTTGCGTACGCAACACGCAAGACGGTTGCGCACGCTAAATCCAAAGCGCGAACGACGCTTTTAGATGAGCGTTTGGGGATCGTTCCGCAACAGGCGCTCAGTGGACAAACAATACCCAGGTTCAGCCACGTTTCGGTAAGTACCTAGCGCCACCACACGTCAGAAAAAAACTGTTCTCTTTCGCTGTACTGCTGTTTAGTTCCAGACCTGCGTGTCAACCAAGAGAACGCTGTGAAATTTTGCACTCTACACTTTTCGACTATCTTTTAATGCAATCGAAATAACTTACTTGCGCAGGTCCACACGGTCGTTGGCCGCGTACTGGCTCAGCAGCAGATCAGCTCGTTCACGCACAGCGCGAACTGTGAACGCCTTCGCCGAATACTCGCTGAGAGTTCTGGCGATTTCGACCCACTTGAGCGGGTTTGCGAATGGGTTGCAATCGCGAACCTCGCGCAGGAGTTCTATGTCATGCGACACCCAAAAACGAGTGCGGCTGGCGGCCATGGTCCTTACACATGTGCGAAACCGAAACTTCTGAGAAAATAGCCATACAAAAATGACCCAAACGGCCATTGCCATGACGACGGTGTAAACAGTCTGTTGTTAGGCTTACCGGCTTGAAAATAGACTGCTATCTCAAAATTACTGACAACTTACCACATATAACATTGTGTTCGAGTGAGATAACAAGAAGCGAATGCAACCATTTACAGCCAGTTGAGCGCCGAATAACGTAATGACGAGGTATATTAGAACCGAAGCGGGCATGCAGGGTGCCGCCATGTTGCCGCCGTAAGCCCCAAAGACGATATGTTATTTCCAGAAAGCTGCGTGCGTACGCTAAACGCTAAGCTTTCTTTAGGCGGTCTGCGCATGCGCATTCTACATACGCTATTTTATTGCGTACGCAAAGGTTTTGCGTACGCTATACTGAAACTATTTATGAGCTTTCGCTGTTTTGGAATAAGTCGCTGTTTTAATAAATAGCATTGATAACGACCATAAGAGGCCAGTTGTAATATCCGGGCATAGGGGAAGAATGAAGCTAAATCCCAAGCACATAATAATAATAATAATAATAATAATAATAATAATAATAATAATAATAATAATAATAATAATAATAATTGGTTTTTTGGGGGAAAGGAAATGGCGCAGTATCTGTCTCATATATCGTTGGACACCTGAACCACGCCGTTAGGAAAGGGATAAAGGAGGGAGTGAAAGAAGAAAGGAAGAGAGAGGTGCCGTAGTGGAGGGCTCCGGAATAATTTCGACCACCTGGGGATTTTAACGTGCACTGACATCGCCAGCACACGGGCGCCTTAGCGTTTTTCTTCCATAAAAGCGCCGCCGCCGCGGTTGGGTTCGAACCCGGGAACTCCGGACCAGTAGCCGAGCGCCCTAACCACTGAGCCACCGCGGCGGATACCAAGCACATAACACTCAGCTACAGAATTCGGCACAAGAGTGACGCAATTTGTTCGCGTGTCAAAGCGGGCAGAAAGGTGTACACAGAAAGCCGGAAAGCCTGACCGCGCAACGTCGACCAGCAGCCCACGGTCCGTTCTGCTAATTGGTTTAGAGGCTCGAACATCCGCCGCGCAGACACGGTACAAGGGTTTGCCATAGCACAGCAGCTTATCATGTACCTGCGCGTCCAAAGCAGCAAAAAAAATTTACAGAAAATTTCAGCCAAAACTCAGCGCCGTCACATTCATTATCATACCACATAAATTATCCTGTGCTGTACTGTCACTTGATTTTAAAAAATGTACACCTTTCAGTGAACGTTGCTGTGAATTTTTGCTGAAGTGGGGGAGGGGAGAAGAGGTTTTTTTTTATCTTACTGTACTTTCTTCTCGCATAGCATTATTTGTGCTCTGTTATCATGTTTCTTAGTTCGTTTCCTCAGCCGGGTGTCAAAGCGCCCTTAGGTCGATTTTGTCCCCGCCAGACGTAATGCCAGCGCGCTTTTAAGGCTTCAATAAACGAAACAGTGTCGAGCTCGCTTCACTCGGCCACCACGTCTCGCCCTTCCTCGGAGGTCGCAGTCAAAGCGGACTGCATCCGAGGTGTCCATTAGCACCGACTCGCAGCGTCGGCTCTTCTCCCCCGCGGAGGCCGGAAGCGCACGTGGCGGTAATGAAGAAAAATGGCGCTTCTTGCTCCTCTGCGGGCGCTGCATCAAATGTGCTGTCAGGCAGTCGTTCCGCACTAAAGTCCCTTTTAGCCAGGATGAAAAGAGCAGCGTCCACCGGTCGCTGCATTGGCCAGTGCGACAGCACGAATGTCGTTGGGAAAAGCAGAGAAACGTGGCTCGTGAGCAAGTCCTGAAACGGGGGCGAGCGCTCGAAGGGGAACGCAAAGCGAAGACACGGTAAGCGAAGACACCGGTAGCTTCCGTCACCACCCTTTGTTGTTTCCAGGATCAGCCGAAAAGGATGGCGCACCTGCGCGGTTCGTCCCCGGAGGGATTGCTGCTCCCACTGCGTTGCCAGCGTGTTTCTCTCCTCGCGGCGTTTTCGCGAAAGCTCCCAATGGGA
Source organism: Amblyomma americanum (assembly GCF_052857255.1). Taxonomy (NCBI): domain Eukaryota; kingdom Metazoa; phylum Arthropoda; class Arachnida; order Ixodida; family Ixodidae; genus Amblyomma; species Amblyomma americanum. Next base: position 14,462,886 of record NC_135502.1, on the reverse strand, counting down.
AGGCACCTCTGTTTCCGCATCGGCGAGTGCGAATGCGCATACATCTCGCCGGCAGGTCTCTCCCGTAGTGCAGCCCCATCTCCCCATTTTCCCGGCTACTGAGGCCGCTGCTTCTTTTACATTCACACGCAACCCTTTCGGTGTCGCTGCAGTGTGTGCGGCCGCCAGCTGCAAATGCACGTCGTCTTGTTTGCCTGTGAAGAGGTTGTCATCTCGTTAGCATAAGATCCTTGCTTCAATTTCAAACATCAACCTAAATCATGGCAAACTTTTTCTCCCAAATTTAAACAAACGCCGCTTAAGACAATAATTTGCACTCGGTTTGAACCCACGGGTCTATAAAGCCAGCAGGATACTCACCTAACGTCCCAGGCCACTCGGCCATTGATGAGGGATTTCGCTGAGCCTAAGAGGTATCTCCAGTCACAAACCGCATCCGCTGTGATTCACAGAGAGGGTGCCACTTCACTCTAAGCGGTTTTCCGTCTTCTTGGTTGAAAAGTTGGTTCTTAATTTTTTAGAAGACGAACTGCATTGCCCCAAGCATTAGTCCTCGAGACTAAATGTAAGGAGGTTAACCGTTAATCTGCAACGAATCATCTAGGGCTCAACTGTCCGTCCGGTGGTAGCAACGTAGGCGTGCAACAGTTCATCGCTTAACCACGCGCCGTTCTGCGGGAGGGCCACCCTCTCCCAGCGAAGCGTAGGAAGATCCCACAGGCTCTGTCTCAGCGCGCCACTGTTGTTGAGCCTTCGGCTTGTCAGACAGCGCGTCCCCAGCTATAAGCGCCTCAAAGTCACGACAATTGTCTCGATGTTCAGAAGTTGAAACATAACAGCTATTCTGGCGGCGGGTAGATATCACGATGTGCATAAATCAGCAGCCTTTGTTCAGGGGGATAGTTGTGACAGACGTCGTTCACCATGTGGTTCACGGTAGCCGGTACATTGTTGCCTCCGGCACTCTTCAGAGCTCCTCATTGCTTCTCCTAAAGACGGTGGAGGGCTCTTGCTCTCTACAGGGCAGCTTATTCTCAAGACAGACAGCGTCAGTTTGAACAACACGAGAACCACAACTGCAAAGACGACAAGCGGAAGGATTCTCTTTCCAATATTTTCCAGGCTGTCCTTCAAACAAAACGGTTCTAATCCTCGCACAGTTGAAGCAGCAATGGGAACTGTATGAACATTCTTTATACAAAAAAAAATGTTTAAGATGCAGAACTAAAAAGGGTGATAGTAAACCTAAGGAACCAAAAAACCACAGGCCAGAATCTCTTATGCTACTAGATACACTAAAAGTAGCGACTTAAGCCATCGGTATTGCAGTTCAATTTATCTTTTTTGTACCAAACATCAAAAGTGTGCTGCTGCAGCGCGAGGCTCGAGCGGAGCAGTCTGCCATTCTTAGATTATATAGTCTGCAACCACAAGAGATGACAATGATCCATCTCAGTGAGAAACCTCGAGTTCGCAAGGAAGCACGCAAATTTCTGCACTGCCAGCACAAGACAAGCTATGTCTTCTCAGAAGCGCTATACGCTTCTTCCCCTAACGTCAGCTTACAGCTAGCATACAGCACCAGATGCTCACCCTCCGTATTGCTTCTTTGGCACAATACCACGCACATGCCGCGGTCTCTGTCACCGCACTGTACTATGAATGGCTTCGAGTAGTCTGGTGCCTGTATAAGAGACTGGCTCATTAGAGGATTTTTCAAGGCTCGGAAAACATTTTCCTTTTTTTTTTTCATTCCAGCGAAGGGTGTTTGTTTTTTTTGTTTTTTTTTTAGAGCGTCAGTGACAAGACTAGCAAGCTTTGAATATCGTGGAATATAGCGCTCGTAGTACCCGGGTACTCCCAAAAACGACTCCCAAAAGCGTTTTGATGGAGGAAAAACGCTAAGGCGCCCGTGTGCTGTGCGATGTCAGTGCACGTTAAAGATCCCCAGGTGGTCGAAATTATTCCCGGAGCCCTCCACTACGGACCTATTTGTTCCTCTCTTCTTTCACTCCCTCCTTTATCCCTTCCCTTACGGCGCGGTTCAGGTGTCCAACGATATATGAGACAGATACTGCGCCATTTCCTTTCCACCAAAAACCAATTATTATTATTATTATTATTATGGCTGCGGGAAATTACTGATAGCATGTGACTTTTACATCAGATGCTCGGCGGTGGCCTCCCGCAACTATGTGACCAAGGTACGTCACGTTAGCAGGACCAGTTTGGCATTTCAGAGCTTTCACTGACAGGCCTCCTCGCGCAAGCGCTTAGGGACTGCTCGCACGGGCGTTATAGGCTCGGGCCATGACGCGGAAAACACCGCCACGTCATCCAGGTACGGTAGGCAAAGTCCTGTAAGCTCCGCAATACCTGGTCCGTGAGGGCTGAGAAGCAGGAGGAAATGTTCTTTAAGCCAAAGCTTAATACTTTAGGGCGGAATATTTCTAAGGGTGAGATGAATGCCGCCTATCAACTTGTCCTGTCAGTGTCACCTGACAATAGCCTCGAACGATGTCGGACCTAGATATACTGAGCGCTGCTAACCCTGTGAATCTTCTCCTCGCTATTAGTTAGGTATTGGGTGGTTCTGTTTTTTGGTTATGAGGTTTGACCCCTTGTAATCAACACAAGGACGTGGTTCTCTTCTGCTGACTTCAACCAAAATGAGCGGTGAGGTATAGTCGTTCTCAAAAGCATCAGTGACGTTGAGGTCCAGCATTCTTTTTAATTTTGGCCTCTATAAGGTCTCGCTGGCGCGGCGACACCCGGTAAGTTTTCGAACGCACAGGCTGAGAGGAAGGAAGCTCGATGTCATGAACCATTGCAGTAGTTCTGCCTGTCTTGTTCGAGAACGTGTCCTGGTGCTCGCGCTAGACTTGCTCTAAATCTCTGTTTTGATCAACAGTGAGCTCAGCGACATCGACTATGGCCTTGACCGCTTGGTGAATGCTGTCCTCGTTTTCCCCTGGGCCTAGATAAGAGAAACCTAATGTTTTTTCTTCTCGAAGGTTCCTCTGCATATTTACGATCTCTTCTTTTTCCCTGTTCGGTTTGAGCACGTTGTTGTGGTGGTAGATTTGCTGCACGTTCCGCCTTCTTGGATAGCTTATTATGTAGTTCGTCTCGGAGAGTCTCTGAATGACTTCCGCTGGGCCCTTCCATTGAACTTGAGGTTTCTTTTTTTTTTTTGAGGGTCTCAGCAGCATTACTTCGTCTGCTGTTTCAAAACGGCATGATCTCGCCGTTCGGTCACATTATTGCTTGGCCCTCACCTGCGCTTTACTCATCTCGTGTCGATCCTAGAGCTTTGTGCAGCCTTGAAGCAATGCCAGCACATTGTGATGACCCCCATAATGCGCAGGTCCACACGGGACGGAGAGGCAAAGAGACACCGTATGGCTCAGTTTAAACAAACAGGTATATTCAATAATTACACATGAGTAAGATTATACATCAGAGGCTGGGGCGTCCGAGCTTACGTGCCGACGACTTCATGGGGGCGATGGAGTGGCTCCGGAGTTGGGCTCGAGCGGTTGCTGGCAGAAGCTGCACGCCGACGGGCTTCGGCGCTGAAGGCCCTCTTGGCGAACGATGTCGTCCTGAGCGTGCTTGCAGTAGAATTTCAATAGTCGTCCGTTTCTTCGAGGATGGTTCACAAACCCTTCCTCTAGTGTTGTTCGGCTTGGAAGATGAACAGGAGGCGAGCTTGTAGATGATGACAGCAGAGCATAATTTTACAACAGAACAAACTTTGCACTTCTTTACTCATCGACCGGGCAGGTTAGTGCCTAAGTAGCATCACATTACATGCTAAGCATGGAGCCCCAGCTCAGACTGAACTGCATCCGTTTACATGCGCTTTTAAGCACTTGATTAACAAAGGACTAAGGGCGGTCATTTCCAGTGGCCCGCCCAAAGCATCAATTCTCCAATCCAAAATAACATGCGAGATGGGGACCACCCCTTGGGCTGGGCTTAGCCTCGACCCCAGAGTCTGTTAACAATACAAACTAAATAAACAGCAAAAACGCCACCACTCTCTCTCAAGTGAGAGTATACACAGGCTCTCTCTTCGGAGCTAATTCACCAGCGCCTGTCTTTCCACATTCCTGGCGAGTACTGCCTGTCCGCCATGACAGGTGTCCGTCGCGGCCCTTCTGGGAAGCTGTGGGTGCCTTCCCGGCGATAGCCCACGACAAAGGGGGGGGGGGAGGGAAAGAATGTCGTCTTCGCGGTTTCGCATAGCGTCGGCTGTGGCACGGCGCGCTCTGGCCCGCTGACAGCTCCCTTGTCCTGGAATGTAACCGGAAATTGGGGAGGACAAAGCCTGTTTCCCCGGGGCGGCGGCGGGACCGGTTTTTCTGGTCGTCACTCAAAGAGCATGGCTGGGTAATTGATGATGCCGCTGTCACGGGTCTCCGTCTACGCCGCGCCGTCGAACGTGGATCCTCGCAGCATACACGGAATGTCACACTCGCTCACCCTCCAGAAGAATGTTCTCCGAACATTTGAGTCCACGCAGCTCCCCTTGTCTTTCTGAATCGCCTCACACAGTGCGTCCGACAAAACACTTTTCGCTGCACTCAACACCACTGCACAACACCATATGCCTCCGCTGTCAATACTGGCGTCTCCAGGGGCAGCACTGATCTTCTTTTACAGATAAACATGAAACTCAGCACCCAAGCCTCTCCTTTCTAGTCCAAACTGGACGAAATAAATTTACCACAGTTACAAAGGAGCTCCCACTTCTAGCACGATCACGGCACAGACAAAAATATAGATAACGAAAGGAAGTAGGGCAGGTTCTGCATGCGCTCCGCATGCTCTCCTGTGCAGGTGTTACTTAATGACAGAAAGGTTTAACTACCAACTCCGATAACTTAACACATAAGCACATAGCAATGTTATGAGCTGCGGCATTACACAATTCTAACCAGTTCACAACTCCGCTCTGTTTACGCCATTAGTCCGACTTAGCTTTCCGATTTCGCAGCGGATATCGGCCTTCATGAGTCATACTAAGTAAGTCTGTGCCCCTTTGTCTGCTTTGGGACTCGCGAGGGCTCGTGGCAGGAGCCTCTCCTGGCGTTATCTGCGCGGCTACCTCGCGCGCTTCTTCTTCTAGCAATGCATGAAGTAAATCCGGTGGCATTCCGGCCGTCACCTCGGGCGCCTGCCGAACAAATGCAGGAGAGGGCGTTTCTTGCGAACTATCTGCGCGCTCCGCTTCACTTCTGTCCCCATCAAAATCCGCGCTTTCCCTTTCCTCATTTCGTGAATACTGAACCGGTGCCGACTTGAGGCGATTTGCGTGTATCCTTATCAAACGCCGGTTCACGTCTCGGACTCTGAAGTTTACCGGAGAAAGCTTCTCGACAACCTCGCACGGTCCTCTCCACTTCGTCTGGAACTTACGAGCTAGCCCAATCTGCCTTTGGCAGTTTTCAATGTACACGCTGTCCCCCACATCAAACGGCGCGTCTCTAGCACTGCGATCGTGCACCTCCTTCCTGCGCTTCGCCGCTTTCTTTAAGGCCTCCTTTGCGATGTCCCTCGCCACTTGCAAGCGCGATTCTAGCTCAACCTTATAGTCGTCCAGTGAAGCGTATGGGACACGACGGGGGCCCTCTGGCACTTCACTAGGCTGGTCCGGGTCTCGGCCGTAGAGAAGAAAGAATGGCGATTCGCCCGTGCTCTCGTGTGCTGCGGAATTGTAGGCAAACATTGCATACGGGAGCCACAAGTCCCAGTCCCGCTGGTCGCGCGAAACAAAATGCGACAGGAACCCGGCCACGGTTTGGTTCAGTCGCTCCACCGCGCCGTTGCAAGCCGGATGGTACGGTGTTGTCTGCTTCTTAGCGATCTTAAGCAGCTCGCAAACTCTCCTCATTAGCTGCGACACGAAGTTCGTTCCCCGATCTGTCAAGAGTTGCCTCGGGGGTCCATGTCGGAGCACGATCTGTTCGACAAATGCTCTTGCAACCGTGTCTGCCTTCTGATCTGGGAGTGCTACCGCTTCCGCGTATTTTGAAAGGTGATCGACAAATACTAAAATGTACTTGTTTCCGGAAGTGGTCGTGGGCAATGGGCCCATTATGTCCATACCTGTCCGCTCGAAGGGAGCCGAAACCTCAGGGAACGGCTGAATTGGAGCTGGTCTTCGTCCCTTGGGTGTTTTTCTTTCGAGACAGGAATGACACTTCGCACAGTAGTCTCTAACATCCTGTCGCATGCCACTCCAAAAGTACAAACGCTCCACACGCCTGCGTGTCTTCGCTACGCCAAAATGACCGGCGCATGGCGCATCGTGAAACGCGCGAAGAACCCTTTCTGTCCACGACCGAGGTATGACGACTCTCTCCCAAGCGGTTTTCTCTGGTCTCCCTTTCCTGGTTGGCCTCGTGCGCCGACACAGGGTGCCGTCTTTGCCAATGAAATAACCTAGCTGTTCGGGGTGAGACGGTGCGCCCTCTAAGCTTTCGATTATTCGCTTCAGGTCAGGATCTTTGCACTGCTCTGTGCGTAATTCGGCGGGGTCGACTACGGGGACAAACTCATCTATAGCTGCCACGGCAGCTGTGCGGCTGAGTGCATCAGCATTCAGATGCGTCTTTCCTGACTTGTGCTCAACTTCAAAGCAGTATTCCTGCAGGTGTAGATTCCATCTAGCGAGTCGCGAGCTAGGGTCCCTGACACTCATCACCCATTTCAGAGGATGGCAGTCTGTGACTAGCTTGAATTTGCGGCCGTAAAGGTAGCATCTGAAGTGCTTTACTGCCCAGACAACGGCGAGGCACTCCCTTTCCGTAGCTCCGTACTTTTGCTCTGTGGGGCTCAACTGTCGGCTAGCAAAAGCAACGGGATGTTCTTTGCCCTCGATAACCTGAGATAGCACGGCACCAACTGCGAACTTTGACGCATCTGTGGCCATAACGAAGGGCAAACTAAAATCCGGGTGGCGTAACAGCGGTGCACTCATTAGCTTCCTTTTCAGGGCCCCAAAAGCATTCTCCGCGTTTTCGTCCCAACGAAAGGCGACATTTTTGGCTGTTAAGGCGGTGAGCGGCTTAGCGAGCTTGGCGAACTCCTCTATGTGCCTTCGGTAGTAACCGATCAGGCCGAGAAACTGCCGGACCTGGCGGACGCTAGTCGGGGATGGAAAATCCGAGACACACCTTAGTTTCTCAGGGTCCGGTCGCACGCCGTCAGCTGAAACAACGTGCCCGAGGTATTTCACCTCGTTTTTGAGGAATTGGCACTTAGAGGGCTTCAGTTTGAGACCCGCTGCTCTTAGTCGCACCAAAACCTGCTCAATATCGCGCAAATGGTTATCAAAACTGCCACTGTATATGATAATGTCATCCATATACACGAAGCACAGCCTCCCAAGAAGACCTGCCAGGATAACATCAGCGGTTCTCTGCCAGACAGCAGGGCTGTTGGCCAGACCCATCGGCATTCTTTTCCATTCATAGTGCCCTGAGGGCGTGTTGAATGCCGTTTTCTCGGCATCTGCCGGATCCATTGCTATCTGCCAGAATCCCGCCGCCATGTCCACTACCGTGAAGTACCTGGCAGAGCCCAGCTGAGAAAGCGTCTCCTGTATATTGGGGATGGGGTATGGATCGATGCGAGTTACGGCATTTAGTTTGCGGTAGTCCACTACCAATCGATACGAGCCATCTGGCTTTTCCACCAATAGTGCTGGTGCTCCCCAGGGTGACTTTGAGTGTTCGACAATGCCGCGATCAATCAGGTCCTGCACCTGCCGCTCCATCTCCTCACGTTGGGAGTAAGGAATCCTGTACGCACGCTGGTAAACGGGCGATGAAGTGCCGGTTTCTATCCTGTGCTTTATAACGCCACAGCAGCCCAAATCCAGGTTGGACGCGGCGAATACCTCCGAGTAGTCGTTCAGCAAACCAGCCAGAGCCTCCCTCTCCCTGGATTTTACGTGAGAAAGATCGAACGACACCTTTGGAGCAGCCGAAGGACTAGCATGCTCTACAGTTGCGAGTACCGTATCGGTGGGCTCACGTTGCTCTATCGCAGAGGTGAAGAAAGCCAATGTTTTGTTCTTGGGAAGGCTCAGTGGCTGCTGGCTACAGTTAACCACCCGTAGGGGCACTCTGTGGGCGTCATTAACTGTCACGAGGCACGCGGCTGCCTTCAGGCCATTGCTGAGAGAGTCGACCGGCTCAAGCACTCCCACGGCGCCGCTCTCTACATCTGAAGGCACAAACGCGTACAAAATGTGCTCCGACCAAGGAAGGACGACCGCCTCCTCGACCAGCCGGACGGCAACCCGCGAATATACCTTCTCCAATGATCCCACTGTTTGACGGGTGTCAATATCGGTAATGCGAATCTCAGCCCCTCTCCTGTTCAAAAACGGAACTTTTGAGCCGCCCGCATTAACCTCTTCCTCAGAGAATGAGACTACTACCTTCCCTTTTCTCAAAAAATCCTGCCCTAATATACCTGACACTCCGTTTGGTAGAGACACCGTGTCCGGGCATACGTAGCAGGGGTGCTCCAATGCAATTCCGCCGAGAGAGAAGTGTAACCGGTAGAGTCCACTTATGCCAAGAGGATCCCCCGTTATGCCTACAAATTTGGTTGCCATACCACCAGACGCTTCCAACACCTCGCGGTCCCCCTTCCTTCGAAGCGTGTTAAAACTGCTCTCCTTAAGCAATGTCACCTTTGACCCCGTATCTATCAACAATTCCATACAACAACCATTTAACTTGCAACGCACAACAGGGCATGCCTCGTCGGCCACACAAACTACCACCACCTCATCATCTACTGCTCCCTCCCCACGCTCCTCAGGCTGGGGAGGACTAACTAGTTTTTTGACTCGGTATCTGGAGCCCCGCTGTAGGCTTGCTTAGGGCGTGTCTCGCCTGCTTCTCTTTGTGGCTCCCCACGGCGCACGTTTTGGCAGAACCTGGCGATGTGTCCGCGACCCTGGCAAGCGAAGCATACGATTTCTTCGAAATCTCGCATACCGCGCCTGTAGCTTTGTGGCGGTCTCCGGTTTCCAGCGAATGGGCGCTGTTGAGCGCGCGCTTCAACCTGGCATTCTACCTGCTGAGATAGCAGCTGTTCTAAGCGATCTAACCGCTCTGTCAAGAGAGCAACCTCAGGGTTGAGCACCGCTCTCTCTATGACGCGTACTCTCGCTGCGGCTGTCGTTAACGCCTCATTTTGTTCCTCATCCAATGCGGCCTCCACGGCTTGGTCGAAATTGCTCGGCTTGCGCGAGAGCACGAACCGGCGCACGGGGTCTTGCAGACCAGCCACGAACAAAGCGGTCATTTCCTCTTTCAGTATATCCTCCGCGTATTTCTTCTTAAGCTGGTCTCCATCCTCCTCCCTGCTTAACGTATCGTGCGCTAGGCGCTGAAGCCGCGACGCAAATGTTCGCACGTCCTCCCCTACCATCTGTCCGGCGTCACGGAACCTCTGTACCCGCACGTGACGTGGTTCCGTGTCGAAATGCTCAAACGCGAGCTTCTTAAATTCCGCAAATGATTTTGTGGATTTTACTTTTTCGTCTCGCCATGCAAAATCATGAGCAGCTCCTGCCATCTTACACCTCGCCATTCCCAGCATTTGAGCATCGGACCATCCCCCCATTTTCCCAATCTCTTCTAGCATGGAAAAGAAATCGCAGATTGGAACCCCTGTCTTATCTCCTGTAAACGTCGGAACGACGCTTCCTAATGCCAGCATGCTTGCTCCGAGCGACGGCTGTGGAGTGGGAGCTCCCTCAGATAAAGACATTTTTTTTTTCTCAAGCCCTCCGGTGCCTCAAGCCTCTCAAATGGGGGTAAAAGTCCCACAATCAGTCCCGTGATTCCCTTTTGATTACAATTTTGAAGTCATGAATGTCGCAGCATTCAGAGGACATTTGCTTTTGAGACCCCACTTCTGACACCAGTGTGATGACCCCCATAATGCGCAGGTCCACACGGGACGGAGAGGCAAAGAGACACCGTATGGCTCAGTTTAAACAAACAGGTATATTCAATAATTACACATGAGTAAGATTATACATCAGAGGCTGGGGCGTCCGAGCTTACGTGCCGACGACTTCATGGGGGCGATGGAGTGGCTCCGGAGTTGGGCTCGAGCGGTTGCTGGCAGAAGCTGCACGCCGACGGGCTTCGGCGCTGAAGGCCCTCTTGGCGAACGATGTCGTCCTGAGCGTGCTTGCAGTAGAATTTCAATAGTCGTCCGTTTCTTCGAGGATGGTTCACAAACCCTTCCTCTAGTGTTGTTCGGCTTGGAAGATGAACAGGAGGCGAGCTTGTAGATGATGACAGCAGAGCATAATTTTACAACAGAACAAACTTTGCACTTCTTTACTCATCGACCGGGCAGGTTAGTGCCTAAGTAGCATCACATTACATGCTAAGCATGGAGCCCCAGCTCAGACTGAACTGCATCCGTTTACATGCGCTTTTAAGCACTTGATTAACAAAGGACTAAGGGCGGTCATTTCCAGTGGCCCGCCCAAAGCATCAATTCTCCAATCCAAAATAACATGCGAGATGGGGACCACCCCTTGGGCTGGGCTTAGCCTCGACCCCAGAGTCTGTTAACAATACAAACTAAATAAACAGCAAAAACGCCACCACTCTCTCTCAAGTGAGAGTATACACAGGCTCTCTCTTCGGAGCTAATTCACCAGCGCCTGTCTTTCCACATTCCTGGCGAGTACTGCCTGTCCGCCATGACAGGTGTCCGTCGCGGCCCTTCTGGGAAGCTGTGGGTGCCTTCCCGGCGATAGCCCACGACAAAGGGGGGGGGGAGGGAAAGAATGTCGTCTTCGCGGTTTCGCATAGCGTCGGCTGTGGCACGGCGCGCTCTGGCCCGCTGACAGCTCCCTTGTCCTGGAATGTAACCGGAAATTGGGGAGGACAAAGCCTGTTTCCCCGGGGCGGCGGCGGGACCGGTTTTTCTGGTCGTCACTCAAAGAGCATGGCTGGGTAATTGATGATGCCGCTGTCACGGGTCTCCGTCTACGCCGCGCCGTCGAACGTGGATCCTCGCAGCATACACGGAATGTCACAACATACTCAACCCAGCATGCTCAACCACGGTGGGGTCCTCTCCTGGCCTTCCCATGACTGTCGAAGGATGTGGGGTGTCGACCGCCGCGAGCGGCCGTAGACCATTTCGGCAAGCGTAAATTCCGTGGACTCATGACACACGGCTCTGAGCGGTCACGCAAAGACATGCAACGTAAAGCATAAGTTTCCATTTATCCCATGCGCCACCGGATTTGTGTATAAGATTCCATTTTAGTGCGGAAATGCTTACATTGGCCTAAGAGGAAGATACTGCGAGGAGAGACTCGCAGAGCACAAAAAACGCATGCAAGTTGCTAACAGGACTAACAAATATGATCGATCATTGTGAACGCTGGAAGTGTGGCACACTGAAGTGTGGTCATTCTTGCCATATGGAAAGAAAGGCTGGAGCACTAGATATTAGAAGCGCATGGTATGCGATGTAGAGAGCACGGTGCATGCATCAGCGTCCCGGAAATTGCTCTCACGAATAAGGAGATGGAAATTCGAGGATCATCACGCAAGAGATGAGCCGAGAAATTTAAAAGACATAGCTCAAGGGAGAAACGCGTCACGACATCTCACGATTGACTGGTACTATTTCCGCGGATATTTATCTCACATTTTCATGTTTATTTTTTCCTGTTCGCCGGTTTCACTGCACTTTCTCCGGCGGCGTGATAGAGCAGATAGTGGCTAGATGCGTTTTTTTTTATACGTCATCCTGAATTTATGTTGTTTCATCCATGTGACTTTATTTCGCAGTTCGGCGGCTGTGCATCGAATGGTACAGACGGTCACAACTGCACCTTTTTGCAGCCATCGCGAGGAGCGCGCGAGATAAGCAGCACCGCAGTCCCATCCAAACACCACCACGCCCATCAAAACTCTATCACGTGATGGAGACTGCTGTGGGAATCGATGTACCTGTTCGACAACCAACAGCTTAAATACGGTACCCCTCAGCCAGGCGTCCAGCTCGACGGAAGCGTATCGAACAGTGCACACGCTCGCCACAAACTGCGTCCTTTTGCAATTGAGGAATTGTACATATTTTCCGGTAGAAAATGTTCTTTATAACTTTGCGCTGGCTGCCGAACACACCTGTTGTGACCAATTTTATCTGGTTGTGCTTGGATGCACCTGTACTTGAATGTACCCATGGTTATAGTACAATGTCGCTGGTAAAAAAAAAGAATTAAGTGAAGGGAGAAACAGGTGATATAGCAGTCATATTTCCAGAATTCAGGAGGGAGACGCGTGCTCAACTGAGGGAACTGTAAAAGTTGGTTCACCATTCTGACACGTGTGACGATGTGAGACGTGACCCGAGAACTCAAGGCACTCAGAGGCGAACTAAAAGGCTTGTTTCTAAAGATCAAACTAAACGCTGAAAACAAACAGCTGGCTGTGCAGTTAGAACAAATGAAACAGTATCAAAGGACTAAAACCTTGAGGTCGAATGTGTTCCAGACGAGTGCGATCCTCTTGTAGCCGTTCTAAAAATTTATAAACAAGTCGAAAGAGTGGTCTACGAGAGGAACGTTAACAGTTCTCATAGGGTTCCGGCTTGAACTGAACAACCAAGGATATCGTTGTTCGCTTCGGGAGACGCTCAAAGAAAGGCTCAGTACTCGATAAAGCCAGAAAACGAATATTGGCACAGAAGACATTGACTTGACTGGTGAAAGCATTGCAATTTTCATCGATGAACTTTCGACGCGGATGAACAAGTGATAGCTTGGAACAACACTGGTAAAGAAAAAAACCTTAATTGGAAGTATGTCAGGGCAGCTGGTGGGATGGTTAGAAATATGAACGGAGCAGCATAGCACCGCGAGAATCGCGAGCATGGAAAACCTTAGAAAAATGAGCTAAATAACACGTAAGCTAAGATACCAGCCTTTTTTGTTGTTGCATAGAAACGTAGCTAGGACTTGTACACACCAGAATGATTTCCCACCATGTTTATATCCGAAAAATACAAATTTTTCGTTGAAACGTTTTAAGAGCAGAAGTAAGAAAGCCCAAACGCTTGTAAATACTTCTGTATTTCGTTGGGCTGAAGCTTGAAGCCATTACTTTCACAGAGACCTGGCTAACGAACACCGGTGTTCCACCAGCCATTGACAATTACGCGTGCCTGCGCTTAGGCAGGATAGGGAAAAAGAGGAGGTGGTGTGACGGTATATGTTAATGATAGCTGTGCTTACAGCATCATCGACGAGTGCGCGATTTTAGACGTAAATGTTAAATGCTTAGTAATTAAAACATCTGTTCCCGCTTGCTACCATTCATAGAGAGCCAGCTGGTTCTAAACATGACTTTTCAGACTTTCTTGAGGAATTTCTGCACATTTTCAGACAAGCAGGTTACGCCTTTTTGTCGTTGTTGATATAAATATACCCAGCGAATGATGACTATACCCTGTGGGACACGAGTTTACTTGGATCATACAGACGTGAGAATTTGTTTGCTGTTTCTACGCGTCTCTTTTGTAAATCAGCTACAACCTTAGCCATTTAGGTTATGAATATCAGCATATAAGAACTGATGGGTGGAGTTACAGCCTGGGACATGAACAATCATTTGCCTGTGTTTTGTGTTACCGCTCACTCTGCATGCAGAGAAACTCCTGAAGTAACCATGCAGGTATCGAATACTAGAGAACAAATTGGTTAGGAATTGTTTCAACTGTCAACTTAACCAATGTGTATTACTACAATGATCTAGCGATGCTAACGAAAGCTTTTACAGCACGTTGAAACTTGGTTTCGATGACGCGCTTCCTTCATTATGTGGCCGTAAAAAAACAACGCAATTAGAAAACCATGGATTAACGCTGTACTTTAGAGACAAATAAGAGAGAGAAAAGAATGTGTGATACTTTCACTCTTACAAGGGATGGAAACCTTTTCAAGAAAGAACTTTAAAAGGTCCGAAATAAACTTAATTCAGGCCTAAAGATCTATAAAGCAAAATAACACTGTTCACAAAGTTTTTTTTTTTACCGCCATTATGCCAACGCAAAAAATTATAGGAAAGAGTTTGACTCACGGGCGAAAAAAAAATGCAATTGCAAGCCGAAGAGGTTGAGCATCAGCAGGTACAAGGGGCCTCAGTTACAACAGCAGCGGCTGGCAGCACAGTGTCAAGGACTGTTCCTGCCTGCATCATTTCCTCGTCATGCCTGATGTTTCTTCCTGGGGATGCCGTTCCATGATCGTTTTTATTTTTTTGGCCAAGTTTCAGGCTAGCTCTGTCGGCTCGGGTAACGTGAGGCGGCCGTCGCGCTGTTCCTAGGCATGTCTTTCACCTCGCCGGGAGGGGGCTTGGCAGCTTGGTTTGCCAGCCTACCGATCGAAAGCGTGCCTTTTTCGGCAGTGCAGTGTTTACAGGACGCAAAAAGTGACTTAGAATGAATTCCACAATGGGTTGCATTACGTTTCCAGGAGCAGATTTTCTTTAGTCGCCCCCTACACTTGCTCAGTCTATGTTCAAGTTGAAAAGTGAGAACTTTAAACTATAACTTGTTCGATGCAATCCTCGGCTCCACATTAGAATGGTATCACGGTCGGTACGCTGAAGATTTTAACACAAGAGTTCACTCAGAACCTCCTCGATCTAATCAATGAATCACTACATGGCTGCCACATGCCGGAAGGTGGCCAAAGTAATGTTACTCTTAAAAGTCTAAGGAATGATTACATATTGATAACATTCGACTGGCAGCTTTAACTTTCAATTTGGTAAAGCTAATGGAAAGAATTGTGCATCGCCGCCTATCAAAGCATGATTCAGAGATCAGTGCTTTGAGCTCACCCAGATTGGCTTACGCCGCGGATGCTCAATATGGTCTGACCATGTAGATTTGGAAAGCATAATCTCCCTTCCTTTGCGGAACAACGAAGTGTGGGCGTTAGTGACGCTCGATATTGCCAAGGCCTACGACGGTGTGCAAAATTATATTCTACTCGACAAATTTTAACTACTCCACCCACCGTTCTACATTTGGAATGAATCCGTGAATCCTTAGCTCGTCGGAAATAATTTTGCGCTGACGGTTTTTATAGCTCGTATATCTATGCTTAGACCAGAGGTGTGCCAAAGGATTGTGTGCTTTCGACTGCTTTTCAATATCTTGTTGTGCGATATTCCTGTTCGCCCTGATGTTACTGCTTATGTGTATGCAGATGGCATTGTATTCTTTACCACTGAAAAAGATATTCATGCCCTCTATCGATCACTGCAGGCTTACCTCAGTGCAGTCGAAATTTGGTTGGGTAGCATTAATTTGGTTTTAAATGTGAACAAATGTAGAGTGCTAGTTTTTCAAACCAAAATTCCTTTATATGTCTCTTTACACTATCGATCAGAAATATATGCGGTATCTGGGCGTTACGTACGACGGTATAGCATGGATTAGCGCCCTCACATCAAGACTAACGTTGAGAAAGGTGAGCGTGCACTTGGTAGGCTACCACGAATAGGTAATAGAAAATTTGGAATGTGCCGAGGTGCGCTTCTACTTCACAAAGGCTATGTGAGACGTATTCTGAAATTTGGCTGCATACTCTTTTCTGGTTCCCAAAATATAAAGTTCACCCGTTGCTGCTACTAGAAAGGCGCGCACTGCGTAGGTCTCCTTCAATCGTTTTCCACCGCAGTTTTGTAGCTGGAGCATCGTGTTACCTACCTTAACTCCCCGTTTCCGCCTTCTAACTGTGGGAACGTTCTTGCCGTCATTTGAGTCTGCTCCTGGTGCGGCTACACTTATTTTTTGTTTCCCACCCGGCCCCTTTTCTCACTCAACGTTGGCCAAGGTTCCCCTCCCCTCAGGTTGTTTCTACTAAGAAATTTCTTTCGAAAATTGATGTGAACCCATTTTATACGTCGAGTTGGCTACGCAACGTCCACTGTGGATATGGCTTTTGATTACATTTTCACATCCAGCGCGAAGCACCTGATTACCAGGGCATTAACTAGCAGGGCACGATCCTCTCTGATCACCTTGAGAATTTCCATCACAGCACGGTAGTCGCTACTGACGCGTCTGGGACCGTCCAGAAAGCAGCCGGTGGAATTTTCTCAGCCCCTCTCTCCTGGAGTCTTCCGGTCTGTGTCCCGGATTACACACCAATATTTCTAGAGTAGATCATGGCTTGCTCTTTTAAAAATTCCCTCCAATGTGTCCCAGGTTATCTTCCTCTCAGACGGGATCTCGATTTTGGTGGCTTTGGAGTCCGCACGGGATGTTCTTTTAAGCCACTCACTAAAGTAGTATTTCTAGATGGGTGAACGAGGTGCGCTTCATTGGGGTTCCATGTCACTGCCGTATTTCTCCGAATGATATGGCAGATTTCGTGGCAAAATCAGCTCTCAGTGCGCCTGTGCCCTTTATAGACCCTAATATTCTTTTCGGAATGTACCGTTTTAAGCGCTGTCAGTATGCAGGGCGTCTCAGCTAACTTTAGCTAGGGTTTAAAAATAGGCCAGAGGCACTCTAAGACGACGCGAACAAATGCATGCTGCTCGTTACTATATGGAGGAAGTCACAATTTCTATATTGTGCTGAATTGCACAAGTAGTCGAGATAAATTAACCAGCTTCGGAAGCAAAGAAGATAGGCGAAAAAGTCCAATGAGAAAGTTACAGAACTGTCCACGAAAAGTCCGGTTGAAAAGTTTTTAATTTTCCATCTATTACGTCTCAGCTTTTTTTCGCTCACTGCAGATGCCCGCGAAATACGAAGAAATACCACGTGACATGCCCACTTGCGTGTCGCGATTGTAGTGCTCTCAAATGTTCTGTGCAGGAATGAACAGATCATTTAGCCCAACGTGCGGCTGCTTAAAAGGCGGCAGGGCAACGACGCAGCAGCTGGCTGTGTGAATAACGCCAGCGGCATGCTTCCCTTGCGGCGCTCGATGATGGCGACCAGCGGACACATTCCTTATCGCTTGCGTAATCGCGTAATCGCACAGCCAGCGCCTGCGTCACATCCCTGTCACCTTTTAAGCAGCAGCACACCGGCCTAAATGACCTGTTTGTTTTTTGGGCCGAACGTTTCAGAGCAGTGTAATCGTGGCGCGCAAGCGGACATCTTTGTGGTATTTTTTGTATTTCACGGGCATCTGCAGAGAGCGAAAAAAGCCGATACGTAATAGATGATAAGTTAAAAACTGTTCATTGGGAGCTTTCGCGAACCGTTTTACAACTTTCTCATTGGACCTTTTCGACTATCTTCGTTGCTCGCGAAGTTGATTAATTAATCTCGACTAACTACGCATTAAGCACAATACAAAAAATAGTGTGAGTTGCTCCATACAATGGCTATTGTCTGGAGCAGCGATATGCATTCAATCGCGTCGTCTTAGAGTGCGGTGGCATATTTTTAAACCATGGCTGAAGTTAGCTGGGATACACTGTATATGTTCGTAATAGTGTTTTACAATGTTCCACAGTTGCCTCGGAATGAAATGATGTCCAAAAATAGTGAAACTGTGCGCTGCGCTTGCCTGCACACAGCACTGTAGCGGCCTGCCCTCCTGCACGTTAGAGGCGTAGCACTAAGAACGAGGATGAAGACGGGAAGCAGACAACGGTCCTGTCGTCTTCGGTCTCGTTTCCGGCGTTACGGCGTTCATCGTTGAAGTACAGGAGTGCTTTTGTCCACAAGCACACTCCTATCTAATTGTGGAACTTTAACTCGCCCCATTTTCTGCCATCATCATGTCGTCCTGCAGTACATACCCTTGGGCAGTCGGGGAACTGCGCCTGTGCTCAACGTATCATTGCCGAAAGCGCCCTTCTTTTTCGCCTTCTTTGGCCACGTCAGTAACTTTGCAACGCAACGATTTCAAAGAAGCGGGAACATTTGTACCGCGTGTGCAGTGCACTCTCTAATAGCGTTTCCGTGCAGCCAGTTAGAGTGTGTTGGAAAGAAATAGCAAAAAAAAAACTGCTGATCGGGGCCAAGGCTGGGCAGCCGCAAGGCGACCAATGTGGCTCTCCTCGCGGGACTACCTGACGAGCCTCTCTAAAAGCGCGAGAGTCCTGTTATAGGCGATCGCGAGAGGCAGCAGGAGCTTGCTCCGAACGCGAGTCTTAAAAAAAAGAGAGGGATGACCGGGCGTGGGCGACGAGGGAAGATAAGGAGAAAGGGGAGCGCTGCGCGGTGTCGAGGATCATGCGCACAAGCTCGTTCCAGCGGCCGCCGGCGTTGGCGCTGCCACTCCGGCGGCCAGCGACCCGCCGCCGCGGCAGCAGCCGAGAACACTGCGCCTCTCGTTGAGGGCCCGCCTCCGTCTGCGCCGGGAGCAGCAGACGACGCGCGTCGCCGGCCGTCACAGTGCGCGCTGCTTCGAGGCCCAGACTGCTAGCGTGAACCTCCACCGCGCCGACGCAGCTGCGGCTGGGAACCCCGTGTGGCAAGGTCTCGATGGGCCCGGCGCCCGCAGAGGACTCGAGGCCACCTCCCTGGATGGCTGGCACGGAAGAGCTGCGCTTGTAGGGGCGTCCCTCCGGGTGCACTGCAGCGACTGGTGCACGCTGCGACAGGCTGCGCCTATACTCCGAGCGTCCTTGCTGCGCGGCGGGTATGAATTTTCGGCGCCGCCAGGGGCTTCCTCGTATTCAATTTGGGTGGAAGGAAAAGCGATTTGTGGCTGTGGGCGCGAGGGACGCTCCTCGATTTTGGACCTCGGTTGTCGGGCAAGGAAGACCCCGGCTCTGTCGTCAGTCAGCTCGACAGGGACCTACTCGAAACATCGGTGAGTGAGCCACACTTTATTTAAGCCGGGTCGTAGTTAAACTATTATTTGCGCATAACCCATGGAACCCACCGCGTCATTCCTGACATTTCCCAGCGAAGTACAAAAAAACGATAACTGTCACTCCAACAGCTCCTCCCGATACGGTCACGTGAGCCGAGGCACTGCGTGTGTGAACAGACGGCTTTTTTTCTGGCGTGGTTCACCAGTTCCTCAAAGCACCAAGTATTGTCCCGCGTCTCGCTGCATTTTGCGCTGCACTGAAAGCTACGAGCGCCAGAGTACAGATTCCACGTGTGCGCTCTTCTCATGCGCCCTCGAGCGAGTGACGCACGCGTAGGTGCCGTCGCCTCGTGCACGTAGGTTCACTAAGTATCGAGACCACGCCCACAGCTTAAGTAAACCTGTGGTTCGCCAGCAATGCCGGTGAAGCGTTGAACTCTCTACTCTAGCATGATTTCATTGTGCACATTGTGATGCCTCACTCATGCGTACCGTAGCTGAGGGAGGCGGGAGGGAAACAGGGGAGGGCGTGAATACTTTTCTAATTACTAGTGGTCTACGGGGCCTTACGTAAGCGAGACAGTGCGCCATGCTTTAAACCTCGCTTCGAGAGTTGTCAGCGTACGAAGGGTGACGTGGGGGAAAACGCCCAAGTTGTTGCGTCTCGGGTTAGTCGCAGAGCGCTACGCCGCGTGGAGTTAACTGTCGACTCCAGAGCGAAAGCGGTACCGCAGCCTTTCGACATTTTTGCTAAGCGTGGTGGCAAGAATTATGGCGGCGCTTCCTGATGGTCGGGCGGTAACCAGCTTACAGTACACAGGGCGCACTAATATGGTAACTGCGATTCTTTCAGATCGAGTGATGTTAACCGATACCATGACGTCATACCGGTGGGGACCACATTTCTGGAACATTTTTACGTTCAGGGTGCTCGGAAGAAGAAAAATATTGTTTACAAATGGGTCTCAACATTAGGTGATCAGCGAGCCGCTTTGATACAAACGTTCTTATCAGGGTCATGATAGCATCGCAGAAGATTAACATTACCTCCTCTCGGTTCTTTTAACATTGTATAACTGGCGTAGACTTGTAGACGTGTAAAATTTGAGGAAATTTTGAGCGCCGGAAAAAAACTAGGAAAGAAATCTCCTTTCCTGGAAACAATTAAAATTTTGGAAGAATTTTCGAAAAAAGATAATGCTCACGTCATTTTTTTGCCACGTACGTCTGCACTTTAACAACGAGATATTTTTACGAATATTTGTTTGCATATATTTATTGTTGCCTACGACTTTGGGGTACCAAAGGCTATAGTTTCGTAGGGGAACTGTTTTGGCCGGCACTCACAGTCACGCTGAAGCAAGAAATACGCAGAGGCAGCACCACAATAACGTATGAGAAGTGCCCACCGTGCATCAGTTCATCTGCTCAGTTTGCACTAGACCACGTTTCACAGATTTCATAATGTTGCAGTCACTCAAAGGAGGCAATCCAATGAACTTGGGACATCCAGGAGTATGCTGCAGCAAGCAGAAAGCACCAAGAATAAGAAGTAATTTGTCAAAGATGGCCACCAGTACACATGTATAGAAACTTGTGCTGACCAAATTGCACCAGAGTACTGGAACACGGCTGATGAGGCGTTATGACAAACAAATGATATGCAGCAGTGCATACAAACGATATGCATCTTCAAGGCTTCAAGATTCAAAGGCTCGCATCCTGCCGCTGTGACGACACTCGCTAGTTGCGCTACTCCTCCTGACTGAATATGAGAGGCTGCTGAAGGAAGCCAACAAAAATACATTTTCGGCAACTTTTGGCATCTGCGCTTATGACAACTGCTCCTGCACCAACATACACGGGAACAGCATAATGAACTTTCTTGACGGTATATTGGGGCTAATCCTCTACGATTTACCATGGAAAGCCCGCCGCGGTGGCTGAGTGGTCATGGCGCTCGGCTGCTGGCCTGAAAGACGCGGCTTCGATCCCGGCCGCGGCGGTTGAATTTTGATGGAGGCAGAATTCTAGAGGCCCGTGTACTGTGCGATGTCAGTGCACGTTAAAGAACCCCAGGTGGTCGAAATTTCCGGAGCCATTCACTACGGCGTCTATCATAGCCTGAGTCGCTTGGGGAAGTTAAACACCCATAAACCATAAACCTTACCATGGAAACTGGTTATCGGAGGCAAAGAAGAGAATATATATCTGCAAATATTTCAAAAGTTATTCGAAAGTCGGTTAGTGTGAAAGAGTTTGCCCTGTAGTTAAGAATATGCGAGCAACTTGAAAGTTGCAAATGGACGAACACAAGGCAAAGCGTACGTTTGTTGCGCCCACGCAGCTAACTTGTTTTTCTATGCAGTAAATGCGCTATCAGAAGTTAAGAAGTCGATGTTCATGGTCATATTCTATAAAGAACTCTCAGACAACTTATATTTACTTATCGATGCAGCAAGGTGCGGGGAATGGGTCATCAGCGCATTTCAGAATTAGTGGTTATGAACGTTTCCAGATGTTAAAAACAGAAGTGCCATATTGCTTCCAGGTTGCTCCGAGTTGCTCCGAGGAGCCCGCTTTACTTTTTTTTAAAGAAGAATACTTCTTTTACATCAATAATCGGTAAGCAGGGAATAATAGGCGATATTAATATCCAGTTTTAATATTTTTTCCCATCTGTGCTCGCACTCTTGAGCAGAACAGAAACGCTCACCGTTTCTAATCGTTTTGGGTACAGCTCACTTAACGGAAAACAAAAGGCACCATACTAGAATACAGCCAGCGAGTCCTTCGTGCAGCATACCAAAAAGCCTCTTTTGATGCTTGATGTCATTTTAAACCCCGCATTATTTTGCTACCGAATTATAATGCTAAATGAAGAGCCTTGTTTCGCTTTTTTTTTCTTTCCTGACACAGCGCCGTTCATCTCGCTCTCAGTGCTGACCGGAATAAATGTTCATTACATTCGGTGAGGGTCATTAGAGTAGGCCAGTTTTTTTGCCAACCTTCAGTACCAGGAAAAGAAAGCAGGTTCTTTTTAAAGTGCTCTGTTCTTTTTTTTCAAGCACTCCATCACTAGCGTAGAGTACCTCATCGCACCGTAGATGTTACCTGCTGTTCCCGCTGTCATGGGACTTCTTGACCTTATGCGTACTGTGGATGCAAATGAGTGAGCTAGACCCGGAGCAGGCCATACCGCGTGTTCATCATCTCGTTCATCAGCTGCGAAAAACTCTCCTGTGTATGTGCCATGCGTCTCAACACGGTCATTAACAAGGAGAATGCGCCTTGTTCATGCTGAATCCTTGAGGCCCTCTCCTAGAAGGGGCACCGCTGGAAAAAAACTGGGGCCATAAATGTATGCACCATGCTCCACCTACAGCCGATAACGTCGAGATTTTTTTCATTTTAGGAAACGTGATAAGCTTGACTTGGTTCAATCTAGCCAAAGAAGAGTGCGACCATAATAGTAAAATTTGGTCCTTTTAAAGTCAAATGGTATGCGTTGCTTAGTGCTAACAAAAGGGAATCGTATCTTTGCAACCTTGGACGATTATTCACATAACACTGGAATAACGAGAAAGCATGGTTAACTGCCTACGTGAAGTGACAACGTATAACCTTGAAGGCCTTAGAACGACAGAACAACAGAGAACAAAATCTTTCACGCTCGATTAGTCATTGCAAAAGCTGCTTCCACGCTCTTGATACCAAGTTGTAGATCGTCAGAAGGACACCAGTCATGGTTCCCTATCATTCAATGTAGAATAAATAGCATCAGGGTTATTTCACCTAAGGGTTTGATTCTATTTAACGGAGTGCACACGATTGCAATGCAGCTTAAAAGAGGTGGCGCATTATCTTCCACACATGCGCCAATACCCCAGGTGGAGCTGTTTACATTGACGCCCATCACAACCTGCAGCGATGTGCTATCTACGTTGTTTTCGCATAGAAAGACGGTCCACATGAGCGAATGCTTGATGCACTTCTGACATTATCGGAGCTTGTTACCGTCGTCCTTATACCGACACTGTCATTTTTCTTGTAACTACACGACGTACTTCGCAGCGCCACTATAAAACTCGTGCGCTTTAACAGCTCACACCAAACAGCCCCAAAATGGGCTAATAAACGGCACTGACAGGGGCTGGCTGCAGACTAGTTTTATTTACACAGAGTGGGCAAACATCTATAGGCTTTACGACGGATAATGCCAACCACACCTGAGCCATCCGTCACTCATCACGAAAAGGAAACAGAGCGAGAAAGAGGCAAGAAAACACAGCGCTTGTCCCGTGCCTTCCCTCTTCTGGCTTCTCTCGTTCTTGAGCTGTTTTCTTTTCATGACGGCTCCTTACCGACTCGTCAGCGCTTTCGCTCAGCTGAAGTCGTTTCTAATGCGTGTAAAATGACCAGGAACCGAGAGAGGGTGTGAGGCGACGATTACTAATGCACAACAGAAAAAAAAAAACTGAAAGAATTCAGTAAGGCGCAGAAACAGCATGCGAGCAGGAGGAAAGGAATGAAATAAATCGTGACACAGGGAATGAGAACGGGTCAAAGTAGCAACTGTAAACGAAGTTAATAAGGTGTGTAGGATAGTATAATGTCTGAAATAATATCAGGAAAACCGATAGTAGAAGCTGAGATGGAGGATTTCTTTACCAATTAATGCCATGGAATTTGGCAGCTATCATACAATTGAACGATTGCTAACGAATAATGCCTTACCAGTTTTTTTAATGAAAAAGCCTAAAAAACCATTTCGCCCGTGGGCTTGCCCAAATCTTCGTAGTAATCGGAACTCTTCAATCAAAAAGTGCAGTCGCACTTGAGGCAGTGAATGGCTAAGGCGCTCCCCACAGACGATACTATAGGGATGAGGTATGGTCACGATTGTATGATGTGACGTGGAAAGGAAATATAAGAAGACCGCGAAAAAAGCGTTTCCTGTCTGTCTTCGCAGTCCCTGCCTTGTGGTGCGCTATGTATTTTCATGTCAGATTGTTATGTCACTTCAGTTTGCTTTCTATGTAGCGCTTTCCATGCTTTTAACAGCAATGTTGACGGAGCCACTCCTCAGCTGACTTTATTAAACTGCTGGCTTGCGTTGTGAATTGCACACAAAAAGAATCCGCTATCTTAGTTCCAGGCTTCGGTTTTTCTGGTTTAATTCCAGATTTAATACCTCCCTTGACACCTTCATGAGTTCTTTGCAATTGCAATTTTTACCCGTTTTTTTGTTTAAACATCAAAATCTTGAAATGCGAATCTAACACAGATGGTTACCTTCGAAGCACAGATGGGTTTTCTTTAGATAGGAATATCATTTTCATGTGCTGGAGTACTGGACTTTGATGAGAAACGTGCCAGTGACCAAACCCACGGTCCGTGTCGCTGAGATCGTAGTTTGCATTATAATTGGAGTTTGTGGGAGCATAATGCTTAGCTTGTCATAATCTCGAGAGACCATGATGTAGAGCAGAGAAGGTAATGCAGGTATGAGCACCGTAATTAAACCTACAGTAATAAGAAATGTTCGCCTGCTGTTGGAGACAGCTGAAGTCAGCAGAGTTCCACTTGAACGATGCCAATGATGACTGCGCGCAGTCTTTTTTCTTTTTATTTCGCGCACTTGCCATAAAGGCCCTACGGCTGGTTGTCATGGCCTCTTGTGGGTGGCTTAAATATCTGGTTTCCAACTCTCTGTTATACCGGCGAGCTGGTGCGTCGGAGACCTTCTGGATGGTCGATGTTTCGGTGGCTAGTTCAGTCAGTGTTGATGCCTCACAATAGAAAGTATCCTTTCTCTCCGCACGACGACAAAGGCGCATCGTCTCTTCGACGTAGGGGTCCACTGTCTCGTTAGGGTGTTGGATGTGGGACTACAGCAAGAGCTCACCTTTTTTTTTTTGTGAAGGATATTCATGGAGGTCTTCAGGAGCTCTTTCTTAATTTAGGTATTCCATGCTGTCATAGAAGTCTCGTGGTTCTCATAGATGTCACGTGCTGGGCCTTCCAGTGAGAAGACATTCGTCGACTTTGTAGCCTTATCTCAGGAATTCAGTAAGGCCACTCGGTCAAACTGGACTAACCCCTCTTCGACTTCTTCGTGGTGTGGGCGTTGGAATCTCGGCAGGTATCGGGCGGGCTGGAATATCAGCAGTGATCGCTGGACGCCAGGTTTCCTAACGTGAAACTTAATGCGTATAAAACACTCGTAAGACCGACCTTAGAATACGCGGATCTTATTTGGAGCCCACACCAAAAATATTTGATAGGCAAGCTGGAACGTATTCAAAACCTAGCAGTACGCTTCATATACTCAAATTTTTCTAGACATTCTAGCGTATCTAACCTACTTCACAAAGCAGATCTTCACACCTTAGCACAGCGCAGAATAACATCAAGGCTTAAATTTCTGTACTTACTTTATTACGGTCATTTGAACATCTCAAGAGAAACATACCTCCAGGAACCATTCCGTCACTCTTCAAGAAATAACCATGAAAAAGCACTTCATCAACCCATAAGCCACATTAATGCTCATAAATATTCTTTATTCCCATCGGCTATTTTTTGCTGGAATAAACTACCACCGGCTGCTGTAAACTGCAACTCAATCGAATCATTCATAGAGCATGTTAACAGAGTTGAAACACTGTCAGTACCACCGTGATGAACCTATGTCGCCCAATTTCCATTTGTATTTTCTTTGCAATTACATGTGTTTCCTTTTCAACCCGCTAGTTTCTTCTCCTGGCTTTGACGTCATTAGTACCCTGTGCCACTATAGCAATGAAATGTTATTTTTGTACCCTTGTACTTTACGTATTCCCTTTGTTTTATATTCCCTCCTTGTAACCACTCCTGCATGGGCCCGAGAAGGGCCTGCAGTATCTGTAAATAAATAAATAAATAAATAAATAAATAAATAAATAAATAAATAAATAAATCGCGAGCATGGTGAGTGGATGATCCAACCCCCCCTTCCCCCTCCCCCACCAGATTTCACGTGGCTGAGATGACTGCACAGACGCAGACAGAAGTCTTTCGTACCGAAAAAAATGTTTATTAGGCTAACGTGTTCCATCGAAAAAACTAAACTCGGTGGGGGCGATAGTACCAAGTGTTCTTGTGGGTTTTCGAGGGTCATATCATCTCCATTCTTGGCCGCGCTCAATTTAAATGTGACGAAGAACTTTCGAGATGAGGCGCGAAGAGCACATACGACAGTTTCGAACAGCTTAGAAGCGGTTGCCCGCGCCTGCTGACATTCCAGATAAATCTCGTCGCATCTCTCGTCACAAAGTGACAAGGCCGCGTGCTTGTGGTTTTGAGCATTAGAAAGCTTTGCGGGAACATACGAGTATACGCATATGCCCGGTTCTACACTGAATTATTTTTCTCTGGTGACAGGTTGAGCGGTGCAGTGGTCTTCCAGTACCACTTGAAGCATGACGTCATCATAGCACGTAGAAGATGTCCCATCTTTGTTGTTATTGTTAAACATGTTTGCTCCCAAATATAAAGTTCCCGCTTTCCAGCAAGTATGCGTGAGAAAATGCCAGCGTGCAGTTATTCGCTTCTCGATAACTGAAGATGAAAAGCAAATTGATATTCATCTATGAACCAAGGAAGAGCTTTCGGAGACCTGTACTGCCACTACAGCATGTTTACGAGCTGCACATCAAGTTCAGAAGCGGAGTCTGAGTACTGGCTGACAAAGTTCACGGAGTGGTAAGTGAAGTAGCGGTGGAATATCCACGTTCGCCTTCTTTCATTTATTTTGTTTTTGACCAGCCATAAACACATCCCGCAGCCTTACCGCGATGCTGCTTCAACGTCGGCACTTCCTAGCACTTCCCATGGTGGATGTCGTGCTTAGAGCATTCATGGGAGTGTTAAATTTCGACTCTGAGACAGAGACTAGAGACATAGACAAGCACAATTTCCATCTGATTAATTCGTTAAACCCACGATGCCAGCATGGCAGCAAGACCTAAATCGCTATGAAAATTGCGAAAAAGAACTAAGATACACGAAGATAAACATGCTCCTTTATTTTATACTAAGACCGAGGGTGAAATGACGCAGTTATTCTCTAGTGCTGCTACTTTCGTATAATTGAATGACTTCGATGATGCTGGAACTGTGAATGACGTGTAGGCAGCGTGTAGGTTTCAAAGAACAAATCATTTGGAAGGAGCGTCCGTCTTTGTCTATCATTTCTTTGTTCATGTCGAACTGCGGCGCTCTGACACTTCAGCATCAACTAGCCTGATTTACTGCCCTTACAGCCTTAGAATGTAAAACGAAGTGAGCTATACGCACGTACTCCGCGCAGTTCCCACCAGCAAGAACAAATGCTGAGCGGATACCATTTCATACACCCAATTACCTCACAATGACAGTTTTTGCTTTTGGAAGTATTTGCGCGCACACACGGCAGGACATGACGAGTAGACACACAAACTCAATGGGTGTATCCCCTTTCATTCCCCTTTCATGTCCCTTCATGTCCTTTCGGGCCCTCCTTTGTGTGTGCGTAAATCTTCCAAATGCATGAACATCCAACTCGTCCAAAACGTAACGCTTCAGAGAGTTTCTGTGTCGCGCCCTACATGAAAACACCCAAAGACGGCCGCTGGCGCACGGAAAAAAGGCGACGGTGGGAA
This sequence comes from Amblyomma americanum, assembly GCF_052857255.1. Classification (NCBI taxonomy): domain Eukaryota; kingdom Metazoa; phylum Arthropoda; class Arachnida; order Ixodida; family Ixodidae; genus Amblyomma; species Amblyomma americanum. Next base: position 14,435,334 of record NC_135502.1, on the reverse strand, counting down.
GTAAGGTCTCGTGTGGTGCAGGAAGAGTTCGAAGAGCGGAAGCCAAGGCAACTTTGGAAGTGACCTTGGCAGAAGGGGCGTTAAAGAAACCGGCTAAGTATTGGGCAGGGTTGTGGCAGCAGTCTTTGAAGAGCGACACCTTTGTCTTTCTGAAACTCATGGTGGCAATCCCAAACTCTTACCATCAGAATGAATCGTCGCGTACAGCCATTTCTTATTTTGATGCTTGGAAGACATCATGTCGTCGCTGCATTCGCTCATGGATGCGACATAGTGCTCGCCCTCTCTTCACCAGCCTTACCAAGCATTTGCGGTGCAGAGCAAGTGGATGAGTGACGGAGACAACGATTTTTCAAATGCACAGCGCGTGATGCTACCAGTAAGAAAGATAAAACATGCAGAACTAGAGGCTTAGAGCGTAACAGCAGACAGACTATAGACCGGAGTGGAACTCCCTCTCGGTGTCATGCTCAGTTTTGCCTCCCTTCTAGTGCTTTATTGGTTTGATGCTTTCTGGGAGGTCTTTGACGCGGTTTCTGAAAGCTGTGTAAATAGTTCATGTACGCAGAACATTTTATCCTCGGAATAAATACCACCTTAAATAAAGGCGACGATGGCTGTGTGATGTAAAGCATGGAAAGCAAAGCCGATCTCTTTGCGCCGCCGTTAGGTTGGGTTCTTACTTGAGGATGTTTTTATTTTTTCTGCTGGATATTGTTCCGACGCTAGGTTTCGTAATGCTTCTGATGTACCGCTTCATGTTCGGCCTCATTCCGTCGTTTTCGGTCGATATTCGTCTTCGTGTGCCGAGGATGGGAGCGAAAAAAACCCCTTAACTCTCTCAAAAACAACAACAAAAAAGGGCCTCCACTCGGAACGAAAGAGAGGTTGTCTCGTTTTTCCTCCATCGGCGCCTCTTACCATGGGAGCATTTGAAGCTGACTAGGTGCTGCACCATCAGGACGAGGAACAGAAAGATAAACTCAAAATAAAGAAGCGCCAGTGCTTGGCGGATGAAGATAAAAGAAGAGGGACGAGACTCCGTTGCGTAAGTGGTCTTTCGAAGGCTTAACCCCGACGTGCATCGGCGCACTTCCTCACATCAGCGGGAACTATAGTTGGCTCTGTAAGCCCAGATGTGGCCGCGCTTTGCCACTGTTTTAGAGATGTTGCTGTGTTTCGTGAAACATCGCCGCTTACTGAAGTGGTGAGTGCAGCAGGCGCGTGCCGTGCCCTATGTTATCCAGGATGCGGGTGTGCTCGGAAACTTTACGCTAGAGAACGCATACACCATTGGAATCGGTCTAAGGCTTGTTATGCTTTAAAGAAGGCTCATCGTAAAACGTGTGACGACAGACTCATCGACCAGGGCAGCCTGGTGAGCTGCAAAGTGAAGGCTGCATGCGGTTATTGCACCAAGATGACCCACATCGCAAGCACTATAACCCAAGACATGGATGCGATCCCTGTCAGCAAATGAAAAAAAAAAATGTTTTGGACAGGACCTGTTTGCTTTAAACTATACACAGAGTGCGAGAAAATACACTATGAGTTGGCCTCCTCATGAGCCAGAAATGACAGTAGGCTTCTGAAGAGTAGCCAGGCTTGCCGAAGCCCGCTAGGGGGTCTGATGCACACGGCGCACGTGAGGAAGCATTTCGGTGATGTATGTCTTTACCTCTGTAAATTTTAGCGATGGATTTCTCTTTCGGAAATCTTTCAAACGCAGTGGCTGACCGACCGGCTTTAGAGCGTATTTGCCTGCATTTGTCAGGTTGTAATTTTAACGCGACAGCGTTAAAGACCCCGCTCACTAGAAAATCCGGTGTGTGCGTTGTCGGCGTCAGCGTTGTGAGCGAAAAATTGCGGGAATGGCTCTGGCAAGCGGTCCCCACAGTTCAACCCAGGAGGCAGGTTGGCCACCTAGGTCACGTGAACTTATGGTGTCATCACATCGGATAGTGAGCAGACTGCGCACCGTGGCAAGTGGCAGTTAAAACAATGATTGATTGGTCGCTCGGGACGAGCAACCTGGGCCGCACACGGCCCACCGCTGGGAGCGCCTGCCAGTGCACTGCAGTGGCAGATCGCTTAACCGCTGTACCACCGTGACAGGAGGGTTATGAGGACTGCCAGGGATCTGTGAATGCAGAATATGACCTGAATGTAGGGGAATTAACCCATTACGCTATCGCGTAATACCCTCAAGACGGAGCTTAAGTGTCCTCTCCAATCTTTCTTCGTGTTCGATATGTGTTCTAGGCACCGGTCGAAACTCGATGCATTTTTTTAGCTTACAGCTGCTGGCAACAACAACCAGGAACGGCGTTGCACGAGGATGAATAATCAAGGCCATTAATTTTCATGAAGTCCGGTTCATTTTCTTTTGTGAAGTAAATAAGGAGACAGGAGTAAAATGTATGAAAACAGCGCTAAGTGGCCCTGGACCCGTTACAAAGCACAGCAGCAGAATAAGTGAAGTTCATTTTTCATGTCCGCAACTAAACAAGTCTATACACATGAAAACGAAGGGGAAACATTTGTACTGCTAATTGGTTACATATGAAAATAGCTTATGCATTGCAGCACAGAGAATGCATATAGAATGCCAAAAGTTCTGAAATATGTAATAATCATATGCAAAGGTGCGAGAGGAAGCGCATACAAAACAACAGGTAGTAGCAGCAGCAAGAAACTTTTTTATTGTGTTCATGTTCTTGCCGGTGCTCCATTTCAATTTAAACTTTCTGAAACTCCAGCAAACCTATAATCAAGCTTTACTGCATAAACTGAGGACACTAACGATTCGGGACTGGTTAAAATCTAAGGAGCTTATAGTTTTAAAGGCATCCAGAATGCTACCGCATTGCTAATAGAATACTGGGGGGCTTGCAAACATTGTTTTGCATAATGTATCAAGCACCTAACTAAGCTGTTAGGAAAAGGTCAAACTGTTTGGCAGGCTTTGAGGGCTTAGCTAAATTATTGCGAGGAAAGTTTCTTTTCATTTCCTCTGGATTCACATCCCTGGCGGTTTGAATGAAAACAAAACTTATTCTGTTTTGACAGGATTAAACAAGAGGTGAAAAGGATTATAAAATGCGCGCCCAAATTCAGCCGTTCAATTATTCGAAGACCTGTGCTTGGAAAACAATGACTTACTCTTTACGTGCCCGTACAGCTAACGCAGCCAACTGCTGCCTGTATATTGGAGAAGTTGGTGCGGCGAACACTTTAGCCCAGCGTGCAAAAGAAATGAGGTTAATACCGGCTGATCCCCCCCATAGGATGCACGCCTGAGCAGCCGCTGACCGGAGGCATAAGGCCAAATGTAAAATTTACAACAAAAGCGGTTTACTCTGAAGCAAACTGCAACAACACATGGGAGCATCAACATGCAAATTTTACATAGAAGAATCCAAATTAGCAGAGGTCTCGGCAGTGAATGACAAATAATGCAAAGGCGTGTAAAAATGCGTTAAACGTCTAAAAGCTGCTTGCAATACGCGTGCAATAATTAGAAAACTTATTTGACCAGAGTGGTTTAGGATTTACAAGGCGCTACGTGGGGAAACAGAAAAACACAAGACTACGAGGCGAAATATATTATGAAATGTGAGACAAGACGAAGAGCTCGTGAGAGCGGGAAAGCGTGTGACGAGATCTGGTGTGAAGGAGCGATGGCCTACATATGTTATGTGGTTGAGCTTAGGCCACGCGTTGCCTTTTCGGGTGGCAGCAGATTGAGCATGGTTGACGGGCCAGGTCCCACTCAAAGTCTCGCTAGCCGACCTCTAACTTGGCCAACGCTAGCAAGAGCCCGCTTGGTACGACTTTCCCAAGCGATGCGCTCACCTCAGCGTTTCATCTCTGCCACCGCGGTGGCGTTTTGTGCTCACCCAGAGCCAATTATCCCGCCCCTAAACTTTCCTGAAACAGCCTGCCGGTGGAACACAGCGATCACTCATTGTCTGTGCGCCTGCCACCTTGACGGCAGGGGGAGGACACCCGAACCGAAAAAAAAAATTATAGAAAAACCATGTTGAACCCCATTTTTCTAACGAAAACGTCGAAATCTTGTACGATTAAAGTGAGCCCGTCCCCCCATCCCCCTCGGGTCATTCCGTCCAGGAGTGAGAGAGGAATCATTCCGCCTCTGAGGTCGCCGGCTCCTTTTCAAACAACACCGCGAGAATGAGGAGAGCTGGCAGTGGCGGGCACATATATGTGACGGAAGTATCGCGACAAAGCTTCAGTCTAGCATTAAAATTGCGCTTATTCATACCCAAAAATTCTGGATAAAAACACTTTTCAACGGGAAAGATTTTCTGAATGCATTTTTTAATGTATTCTAGGCTTTCAGTATAACAGTCTATACGTTTGCAGATCTCCCGTGAGTAGGCTTGCATTTTTTTGCTATTAACGTTTTTGATAACGTCATAAACGTTCGCCATTGGTTTTCTATAGCAACCTAACTGCTCGATGAGAGCGATGAAAAAAACTGTAAACGAAAGGTTTTGCTACGCATCGGAAGAATGGCCCATTACCTTCAATATTTTCATAATAGAAGGTTACAATATTGAAATATCAAAACCTTTGTATACGAATACTGGACATGGCTGAGAAAAAAAGATTACTAAGAAAGAGATTTCGATTGAGCTGTTCTCAGTGTCCCTTTAAATATCATTGCGTTTGTTCCTCCTGTAACCTCGCTTGGATTAGTCAGGTTGATGATATATCGAGAGTAGCTTGATGCGCGTTCGATTTTCTAAAACAGAATTTCGAGACAGTAGCTTTTAAAATAAGAGGAGTACTGCATATTAATAGCAGAAGGTTCATACTGGAGTACGCCTCTGCAGTATGGGACCCGCAATTCATAAATGCATTTGATATTGTAGGAGGATGAGGAGAGAGCGAGGCATCAATCCGCCTCTGATGTTGCCGGCTCACTTTCAAACGCAGCTCTATTTGCCTCCATAAATATATAACTTTATTACTAGTGTCACTCTTTTCTTTTTTCAGTTTGAGACATAAAAGTACAAACTACCGGTTCAAAGAAGAATACAACTTCATAAAGAACACAGGTTGTTGTACTGATCTATTTAGGCAAATGAGGCAAAAGGCGACATCGGTCATCTGACTTTGCTTCATCTCCAGTTGGGTTCGGTTCTTTGCACACTGTGATTGAAGAAGACATATCGTTTACATATAATAGCTGTGACGATGTATACAATATAACAATGCATTCTAAAACTATTTGGAGGGAGTGGAAGAAAAGAATACATATGGAAGAAAATGGAATGAAATAAAAGAATGGAATAGTAATGGAATTTAAGAAAGCATGCATGTAGTCATTTTAAGTTCGGCCTGAGATAAGACATCTGGAGGTTGTTATTGTTTAATTCTTATTTTGTTTATGTTCTAATCGCGAAAATGCATGCGATTATACAGACCAAAATAACTACTCCTGGGCAAGTGGTTTACAGTTCAGGTGTTTTGTAATCTATTAACTGTTCTCGATATAGGGTGCGCATTTTTCATCTGGATGAACGGTTGGTGTCTCAGGTGGTAGTTGTATACTGGAAGTCTGAGTAATTCAAACGACACTGACGTATATTTTGGCCGCTAGGCTCAATTCATAGATAGTTGGTGCTGTGAGGATCTTATCTTGCTGGAAATATGGTAATTTATGGTCACTTCTTAATAATATTCAAGAAATCGCTTACATCTCTTCTGTCAGATGTACAGCTGCTCTATATTTCCTTTGGTTGATCTACCCTATATTAAAATATCGTAACACCGTATTTACTCGGTTCTAACACATGCCATTTTTCCGGAAAAACTCGCCCAAAACAAACGTGTCTTAGAATCGAGTACGAAAATAAAAATGCGCCAACAACACCCTATTCTCATCGGCATCACGAAATGGCGGCTCTCGAGCATCTGAATTGTCCCGTTAGCAAGGCGCCGACCTGAACTTGATCCAATATGGAAACGTCGGCTGTGAAGGTGCGCCGAGTTCACTATAACGCCGGGTTCAGGAAAAGGAAGGCAACCTTGCGTGAGCAGGCTTTCCAAGCGCACACTGGCGCAGCCGGGCAGCCGTGCGCCAAGCGCGCCACAGCCACCGACCTTCCTGTCAAGGGCGTCTTGGCGCTCTGCCAAGTTCGCCGAGCGCGCCAACGGCGGCAGAACTCCCGTCTAGAGGTAAAAGCACCGTGATGTTATCGGGGCGCAGCGTCGACGAGAGAGCGGAGGAACCAGCTAAGAAAAGCTGACGCTTTCAAATGAGGTGATCTTGTGTACGGAGGCGAGTGGAAATCGAGCGGCCTACCGTGCGTATTTCTTTATTCAAGCATGAAAATCTCGTGCGTATTGCAATCGAAGTCACATCACTACTTTTGTGGCTTTGAAAAAGGGGGGGGGGAGCTTTGCAATCGAGGGAGCGTAGAATGAGTAAATACGGTGTCCGCGTGAGACTGCTAAAGCATAATGCGTGTAGTTGCGGCCTATATTACGTTGTCATGATACGCGTAAGCTTTGCTAGGAAACCAATAAGTTTTGGCACGTCCGCTTCTAAAGCTGAAATGTGATTAGACAAATTTAGGTTTTCATTAAACACCCAAAACTTGCGTTGATGGAATTGTTACATTATTCCTGCTTGAAATACTGGCCTGGCATTGGAGTTTGTTGCTTTTGTTTTCGGCCCTGGACAAAAGAGCTTGTGTGTGTGTGTGTGTGTGTGTGTGTGTGTGTGTGTGTGTGTGTGTGTGTGTGTGTGTGTGTGTGTGTGTGTGTGTGCGTGTGCGTGTGCGTGTGCGTGTGCGTGTGTGTGTGTGTGTGTGTGTGTGTGTGTGTGTGTTTTCAGAGAGCTCACATAGTTAAATCATCTCAAACCATGCATGGACTTGGATGCAGAAGTAACTGAATTTATGAAACATGTCACGGTTTATAGAATCTAATGCTTTCTTGGTATCTGGAAATATTCGAATATTGATGAGCTGGTTTTCAATGTGTTAATTATTTTTTCTTTAAATTTAAGTAAAGCGTATACTGCGTTTTCTTTTCCTTTTCGGAAGCCATAATGTCCCTTCGCGATAAATTCTTTCATCGAAACTTAGGAACCATTGCTTATAACCTGCTCTGCAATTTTTGGAAACACTAGCAATACCGACGTTGGCCTGTAGTTGGTCAGTTCAGACCTGCTCCCTCCCTGATGTGTAGCACGCACACGAGCAATTTTAATTTTTTTTTCTCAACAAGACAGAAAACACCATAGCAAATATGAAGAGAGGTGCGCAAAAAATGTCACTTGACGCCTTTATCCCTGGGACGTAATGTCATCAGGACCATTGGCATAAATGCCCTTAAGGCTTTTGATCACCGATTCTGTTCAAAGTGTGTTGGTTTAGGGTTTATGGTTTATGGGGTTCAACGTCCCAAAGCGACACAGGCTATGAAGGACGCCATAGTGGAGGGCTCCGGAAATTTCGACCGCCTGGGGTTCTTTAACGTACGAGGGGCATCGCAAAGGGCACGGGCTCTAGAAATTCGACCATCGCGGCCGGGATCGAACGCGCGTCTTTCGGGTCAGCAGCCGAGCGCCATAACCACTCAGCCACCACGGCGGCTTAGGTGTGTTTGTTGGGAAAATAAAAATGTAGTTATTTGCCTTCTCATTATACGTCTGCGAAAAAAGGTAACCGAGGGGGGGGGGGGTGGGGGGATTAAACTTTTCATCCAAGTAAATGCCAAAGTAACGAACACCCTCAGTGGTTACTTCATTAATATTCGCTTAAGGAAGAGTCAGTATGGGGCCTACTAAGCAGGTGTCGGAAAATTATGAGAGGGAGGAGTAAGCTTTTATTTGCTTTAGAGATTTTTTTGCGCCATTGCAAGCTGCATGGGGAAAATTCTTTCTTCCTTACGGGTGTGGTAATCGAAATTGCAAAAACCGGATCGAACACGGACACATTATAGATTTGTTACCGAAGCGAATATGAAAAATTAGCTGTGGCTGAAACATTGGTTGACCCTGCATCGTGAGAAGCGAAATCTTCCTTTGCATGGCTACGTTCGCAAACACCACACACACTGCCGAACGGAATATCTCTAAAGCGTCGATGAAATGCACGTGTAGCGGAGTCAGACTCGCCGAGTCTGATCACAAAGTCAGTCCTCCGGCGCTCCGTCTCGCTTCAAACCATTTCCGCGTCCAATGCCGAAGTTGAAGAAACCTCCGACTCTGCGTCGCTGGTTAGACGGGACGCTTCATGACTGAATCAGCAGATGAAGTTAAAAGGTCTTTTGAATATATAAGCCGTGGTAACTCTTTCTGGCCTGTGAACGCTTGCGGCTTCGGTTTAGTCCTCCTGCATGTCTGATCGATAATTTCACTTTTCATGTTTTTCCGGGATACTACACAGCCAATAGTGCGTGCCTTCAGTCAGTTTAGTTCATGTTTTACCGAAACTCATTCTAACGTTTCTTATCGTCCGCGTTTATAGGGCTTAATGCATGAGGTGTCTTTGGCTGCGCGTTTTCTATTCGTCTCTCCCTTGAATTCCTGTTTTCAGTGGCGAAGAAACGGTTGTACAAGGATTATTTTGTGTGCCCTTCGTCCTTCCATGTACCATTCTGTGCATTTCAGTTCACTAAGGCGTGACGTACAAGAGTACGTACGTAATTTTTATAGAAGGTACACACCCAGACATTGCCAGTTAAAACATGGTTAGAGAAAGAGGGCATTTTTATGTCTGCGGTAAACTGCACCTTTTTCATGGTGCAGAAACAAGTTAACATTGTTTCATCAATTGCACACTTGCAATACTCTTCAGGGATATTATGCGACAGACATTGAAGGAAAAAAAGACCATCTGACACTGCATTCTGTATGAGATCTCGCTGGTCTGCAATTTGCAGATGCACTTTATATCCGTTCTTTCTTGTTCGCCTATACCGCGTCTAGAAAACAAGTATTATGGACCGACATTGTGAATCAGTTGTCTCTGCAAATGACCACACCTGTAGAATGATTGCCCGTTTAAAGGACGCGCATGCCCATACCGATTTCGAATCGCAGTGGCACTCACTCTTAGGAATGTGCTCTGCACTGCCTCTCTTCTAGTGCTTGGTTGCTTAAGTGCGTCGTATTATGTATCGTGTTTATTTGAAGCTGTTTGCCTAACGGTTGGTAGATAGTTCATGTACACAGAGCATTGCATCACTGTAAAAAATACCGCGCTGAAGAAAGGAAAGGCGGCGATGGCGTAGATAGATAGATAAAGAGGAGGAGGGAAAGGCAGGGATGTTAACCAGAAAGGGGTTCCGGTTTGCTACCTTGCACTGGGGAAGAGGAATTAGGGGACTAAAAGGAGGAAGAGAGAAGGGGAAAAAGGCATAACACACACACACACACGCAGGCGATGGCGTAGTGGTCTAATGGAGCGGCACGCAAAGCTGATCTGCTCGCTCCGCCGCGGCTTCAAATCTCGCTCGCGGCCAGTTTTGCATTTCACACCTCGACAGCGTGATAATACGCCGTTGGACGCCGGGCTTCTGCTCCAACGAGGCTTCTATGCCGTCGAATAATAGTAGTAAGACACAATGAAACAGTGAAGTGCTGGTGGCTGCGCTTTGGATACGGCGCTATTCTTTGTGGGATTATAGCTCCAGAGGTCAAATTACGCAACGCTAATATTTAAGCGGAGTCCGAATCTTAATTCTATAACCGTAATTTCATTTGTATCAGGTTTACCTCCCGATACTGATGACGAAGGTGATTAAATTGGCGCGAAATCCTCTGTAGTAGTCAAATGTTTACGGGAATTCCCCAAGGTGGAGTAGATTTGTAATAAGAGAGTAATTACTCGTTGACATCCACGCAAGCGCAGCCATACGGCTACAAGGGAACGCTACATAGGTTTCTCAGAAACTTCGCAGTTCAAGAAAAATTCGTCCTGGTTCGGGCTCGAACCAGGGACCACCGCTACACCGGAGCAGTCGCTTTACCAACTAAGCTAACCGGGACGGCAAGTTTATGGTAGGGCGAGAGCGAATTGATCAATAAGTGGAAGTGGGAACAGTGTTGGTAAAATGTTTAGGGAAGTAATGAGTAATTATTTAATGGAGTAATTACTCTCTTATTACAAACCTACTCCACCTTGGGGGAATCCTCCAAGGCGGAGTATGACAGCCTTGGTGAAAATTCTTCAGACCACACGAGTTGGTTCACAGCTACATGTATAGTAAATCATTTACGGCCTTCAGAACGACCGACACTTTGGAGAAAGGGTGTTCGCGCTGTGCTGAAATTTTCACTTTTAGTTAGCAATATTTTAAACAATAAAAGTTTTATCTCCTACTGAAATCTCGTTACTCAAGCACCAACACTGCGCCGGTACAGTTCGCTAGCATCGTTTCACCCGAGCATGTGTTAAAATAAAAATCAGTTGGAAGTCCCGTCTGCTCAGTTCTTCTCTTTGTCGCCCGTCTTTAGCTGGTTGCGCTGCAGGGTATCGAAGGAATTGCAGATATATACGAACTAGCCGAGGCAGCTATAATTTCTAGAAGCAATCCGCATCGAAGTTTTAAAATTGCACTGAGCATAGCTGTACATGTACGAAGAGCCGCATTATAGTGTTTGCTCTTTCGCCGTCAGCAGTGAAAGAAAAAAGAGGGAGCAAGCCATGGGCATTTTGCTGCGCCGTGCTTTGAGTGGTTTTCGCATGCCGGGAACGCTGTAAGGGCACCCGAAGGCCCCGAGGCAGCCTTTCCCTCGTGCGGCTCATTAGGCGCGAGATGGAGCCCCTCCTCAACGAGCCACTAATCGCGCGCTTATGCACTGCTGCCTGCGGGCGATCGGATACCCGCGCGTACGTTTTTCCTTGGCAGTATGTGTGCTCTTGGTCCCTTCTATAGAGTGTATGCTCGTGGGCGCCGTTAATCACGATGCCCAGCCATGAGGAAAGGTTGTCGGTGCCTGTATAGAGGTAAAAGGACCGCTCGGTGGCCTGTATATGGCGCCGTTATTGAAAGCGTTCGTGCTTCGACAGTTAGGTCCACACGGTAGGAGCCTTGCTCAGAAGGGGATAGAAATAGAGAAACACCATTCAAGCATGCACCGGGAGCTTTCTAAATGGCCTTCCCGGAGCTGCACTTGCATGGTAAATTGCAGGATGGGGATTGTTTCAAAGTTATTGTTTCACCTTTTGGAGCACTGCGGAAGTTCCTTCGGCCACGAAGGGCATGTTTATGGTGGGAAATTTGCAGGCGGAAATTGGGTATTTTCGCACCCGTTACTAGACAAACTCTTGACGTTAGTCAGGACATTGAGGTTATTAGGAATCCTATCATCTCTGACGGGAAGGGGACACCGGTGTGGTCAGTCCTCAGAGATCCACTGTGACCTGTGACGGTGGTGCGCATATATAAATTTTCCTCCTCTTTTATATTTTGAAAAAGACTCTCCTTCTGTGAAAATAGTCTCTTTGCGAATTATTTGATAGTTATATCCCAACTTCAACTTATGCTCGGTGTCCCTTTAATATATGCAGGAGAAGTACTGGGCCGTATTTATGACCCCATGATTATTTCAATGCCGCCTTCGACACCTTTATCCCGCATTTTTCGGTTCCGTAACATTGCTATGGGCACTGACAGGCCGGAATACGATCGATTCTTATTTTTTCCTGCTCTTTTTCTCCCAGCTGTCCTGATTCATGAGTGATGATTATGGCGGGACTTTCCTGGGTGGGAGTAGGCACTCTGTTCCGCATCGCTCATCACTCGATAACCATCGACTGATCCACTTTTTTTCTTGCACCTCAACCTCATTTTTCCTTCGAGCATTTTCTTCGAAGGGAACGTGTATAACGCTACGTGCCATCTAAGCTGCGCCAAGCACCGGGAAGCAGTAAGCCAGGGCTTATATGAATTCCAGGTATTTAAAATTCCAGCTTTCCAATCTCGAGAAGCCTGAATGCTGTGCGCACTCATTTCTATGCTGATATTTCCGTGAATTCTGTAAGTTTTTACGGAATTCTGAACATTCCTGTAGATTATTAACCGCTATAGTATTGTGCGCTGGAAAACTAACGAATTGTCTTTCCTGGGGTCTCAGTGTAATACGAAGCGCCAAAATTCTTGCTTTGGAATGAAACAAAATTTGGTGCCTGTAAGGTTTAAGACTGGGATCCCATGACGGCACGGCCACTGGCCATTTTTCACAATGTTTACGCAATCGCTGTGTCGCGGCCGTTTAAGATCGAGAAAACGTTGTAACCCATCGCAAAGGAAAATGTATTCACTCTTTAAAGGTACGCTTTGTTAATAGCAATTGTTGTTGGCATACGGGTGGAGTGAGCAAAAAGCAGAGTGCATAAAATAATTCTTTTGTTTGATTTGCCTGCTTGAGTGACGTATTTTGGAACAACTAGAGCACCAAAACAGTGCTACTGCTGCAGTGGTTAAATAAACTGTTATTCTCGGTTAGTCAGTAGCGGTTTTTGGCCCCAGTGGTTAGATAGTTAGTTTAAACCCGAGGCTCTGAAACAAACCCAAAATGACAGAAAAGATGTATGCGAGGCTCATTAGCTACTGGTGAAATGGAAAAAACGCACTTATTTGGCACATTTGTGGATCATGGATATTTAGTGGCAAATTTGTCTGAGCTGTACAAGTAATTTTAGTTTCCGTTATACGCAGTTACCCGTCATTACGAATACGTGACCCACGGTAACATGGGTGCTGCTCCTGGAAGAAATTTCGCACACTTAGCGAAATGTGTACAATCCACCTATGTGCCAAAAGCACATGTTAGCGTTTTGTTCATTACACCGGAAGCTCTTTATAGTCTTTGACATTGCGTCATTTCTGTCATTTCTGGTCTCTTTCTGAGCGCCGGTTCTGAATAACTATCCACTGGAGCCAGAAATCGCCCCCTCTTTATCGAGATTAACATTTCATTTGAACGCTGCAGAAGTAGCTCGGTTTTTGATTCCGGGGGTTTCCCCCCCCCCCCCCCCCCCCAAAAAAAAAATGTCACGCAGGCAGGCAGGTCGGTAAGAAGTGTTGTTTTTTTATGCACTCCATTTTTTCACTCATTCCACGCCTGTCGAAAATAATTGCTATTGACAACCCATACCGTTAAAAAGTAAATATATTTCTCTTTCTATTGAGCTAGATATATTTTTTTTTCATAAAAAACGGGAGGGCCACAATGATCGCACAAACAATGCGTGAAGCGGGCAGTGCCACGCAAGCATGGCACCCTAGCGGGATCCGCCCGACGGACCTGACCGCAGATGAAAAGGTCACGTGACTAGCGTCGTGCCACCATACAGAAGCAGCTCGTGTGCACACGGCGGCGAATTTTGCTACCCTCCTGAAGCCCGTAGCGAGGCAGGTACCGCACCGCAAAACTACACCAGCACAAAGGAAATCGGCAAGCGGCAGCATGACTGCACCACTGAAACCACGCCTATTTGTTGGCGCAAAGGTGTAGAGGCTCGAAAGGTTAACAAAAGCTTCCCCACGCCAGTAAAGAAGAAAGTAAAAACGAAAATACTAGTTTTGCTTCACCATGAACTAATCACGCGCGTAACCTGTGCGTATTTATTATTATGTAAACAGTTTTTGCGCATATTTCCTCTTCGCCCTATCCTCTCTTCCTGTCCCCTCACCTCTTTCAGTTCATTTCTACATTCTGCCTGCTAGCTTTTATTTCCGCTGCCACAGCTCAGGTGCTTCAGTATCGATGGCAGATGCCGGGGCTAGCAAAAATCTTGTCGTTTCTTTTTATTCTCACTTTAAAACCACTTACTACTACTACTACTACTACTACTATTACTACTACTACTACTACTACTACTACTACTACTACTACTACTACTACTACTACGGCTACTGCTACTGCTACTGCTAACACTACTGCTACTGCTACTACTGCTACTACTGCTAGTCCTCATGAGTTTAATTCTAGAAACACAACAGATGGTCGCCAGTCTTAGAGAGAAAGGCGGTCGCATTTTTTGTTTGCCTGCAGCGCCTTCGCCGTCCGCAGGCGAGGCGGGACCAGTGATGTCAAATCACGTGGTGTGCCGTCCGCTAAAGGAGTCGGCAATTTTTCCCGTCCTCTCGATCCCGTGTCAGAGTGCACAAGGTCGCTTGAAATATAACTGCAGCATGAACTGGAGCTCATTTGATGCACCCGTCCAAGCTGCACGACATATTCCACTTAAGACGTCCTCTGAATAGAAGGAGCCTCTCACAGCCACCACTAAGCATCTGACAATTTTGCTTTACATCGCGTCTTTAGCGGAACGGTTGTCTGTCGTTTCACGCATTTTTCACTACTGGGACCGCTTTCGTGTCCCTGTGGCTCATGCAACGACCAAGTAGAGTCAAATTTTGCTTTACACATCCCAACATCCCAGGATAAAAGTTTTTCAAGAAGCATAACCAAGGCCCCGGAATCTACATTACACGCGTGGTATCGGCAGGCAGAGTGATTAACAGAATGCTTGATCATACTAATTTATGTATACAAGCTACAAGCTTTAAACAAGAGATTCGGTAGTAGCTCACAACAACAAAAAAAAAATCAACGTATAATTTTAATGCGCAACAGGAGTTCATAAAGAGAAGTAAGGACTACCAGTAAGGGCTGCACCAGAAGGACGACCATTACACACGTACTGTAGCTACCGAAAAATTACGCGATCGCGAGCATGCATGAAGAGGAGCAAGTGTGACGTGTACCAAATCGTCCGGATTTCTGTTCTGTAACCGATACTACAAATGCACAAAATAAACGTGTCAGCTAATTTTGATCAAAACCAACAGCGGATTTCTGTTTATTAGGCCAAAATAGTTATCAGCTGAACACTGTATTTTATGAGTTCTTCTAAACTGCGATGATGACCAAATGTCGCTATTTCCATTCTTTGCATTTGTCGAGGGACAGTCAAGACAAGCAAGGTGTGCCAAGAAAAATAGTAATACCTACTCAAGAAGAGTATGTGAAGTTTGTGTTATGTGAGATTTAGCGCCCCCAAACTACACATGGCCAATAAGAGGCGTCGCACTCGAGAGCTCCGGATTAATCTCAGGATTAATTTCGGCCACCAGAAATTGTTTAGCATGTACTGGCATCGCGCAGCAGACGGGAGTTTTGCGTTTCGCCTCCATCGAAATGCAGCCGCCAGGGTCGGGATTCAATCCAGCGAACTTGGGCACAGGAGCCGAACGCTGTAGTGACACTAAGTTAGCAAGACGGGTAAAAAGTTCATGTTTTGCAACCAGTGAAATTCACATATGCCATCAACACGTGTCGGATTAAACAATTGGAGTATAGATTATTACAGGACACTGATTTAATGTTCCTAATCATGCAGCTAAATTTGATTTGCAAAACGAGGTTTGTTAATGTTTTCTGGTTGTCATGGCTAAAACTAGAGCACACTGATTAGGGTAGGAAGCAGGGCGTAATTATTTTTATTTCAGAGTGTTATGCTAGCGACGTGCGGCTACGTAGTATAAAACGAATAACAGCAGACGGCGTTAAATGAAGCGTTCTGAAATCAAGATAGTGATAAATCAAATCATGTACTGTTCTGGTCGGGATGGCACATGAATAAATAGAATAAAAATGAAAAAACTATTCGGCTCCCATACGAGGGCCTTTTTCACATACGCCGCGAATCAAATCATTGTCAATTATGCTGAGCGGCTGGACATTAAGGATGAATAATTGCTGCAGAGGAACCAGTTCATCTTTGCCATCCCATAGCGGCATTGGATTTAATCGGAATATCTTGATTCTATTTCCTATGGACCCAGTTGTGCTTACTTTACAGGAAGGAGCGCATGGTTGAACCCGCTGTGAACCTGAAGGAACGGCAGGGCGGCTGCAGACGACTTTCCTCACATGAAACAAAATACGCACATCAGAAACAGCTAAAAACTGCACGAAAGCCCCTTCGGAAACCTTTCAAAGACACCCACCCGCGCGGAACCCTAAGCCGCTAGCAGAAAACTCACGACGCGGAAGCCCCGATCAAAACATTAGGTATAAGCGACAAAAACGTTTCGAGTACCAGCACGCTGCTGTCGCCTTAAACCTCACTCGTAACAGGAGAGATTGCGTCTGAGGCAAAGAGAAATCCTGCCAGCGATGGAACCTGATGTTTGTTGGCTCGCATCTTTCTGTAGCGCCGTCATTATATTTATTTTTCGCATTATTTGTCTCTCTCCGTCTACCTTTGTCCCGTGATTTGTTTTCTTTTTGCCAGTTTGCTACATTGCCATCTTTTGCCATTTTTTTTACTGACGAATTCGAAACACGGCGCCATAGTTGATTACTTGCTACTTTATAACTTTAACGATGCCCGATGGGACTTTATTTCGTTTTCAGGGCTTGCCTTACCGCACAATAATAAAGCAGCCACGCACTGGATATCTGTAAATACCGGTTTGCCGCACGCGTTCATTCCTGAGCACTGATCACCGTCGGTAGTTACCATGGCAACAACTAGCCAGGCGCTTGTTCCCTTGTTTCCTTCGTTGTTTCCCACATACATTTTGCTGCGCTTTTCGGAAGAAGCGCGAAAGATGCGCACCTCGTGCGCTGTTTGCACAAGCTACCCACCCCATTTGTCTGCCAGCGCAGAGCAGCGCTCGACCAAGCGGCGTCTCGGCACGTTTGTTTTACCCGTTCTAGAATGTTCGTGCCTGCGAGCTGTTCGGCTCCCGCAACTTCCGACACCCGCATTTGAAGTTTGAAGTTTATTTCCATTTGAGTAAAAAAGGAGGGACCCGAGACAAAAAAGGCCGCCACTGTCTGGAAGATGTTGAAGTAACGAGCGTTAGCTGTTTGGTTTACTGGATGACGAAAGCGAAGAAGAGCGCGCCGCTGGTGTCGAGAAACGGAATGTAATACCCTCTGAACCGGGGTGGATTGCCACGCCGCTTAGCGGAACGATCACCGCCTTGCGCCATCTATCAGAGAAATTACGATGCACGTCTACCAACTGTCGAGTTGCATCCCCTCAAGATACGTCCCAAACGGAATTTGCTTCGTTTAGGGGGTCAAGGTGGGCCTAGAATTCGGCTTGCGGTGCGATATGGTAAAGCTTCAATTAATAATTGCATGTAAGCAATGTTTACCTATTTAATTTTGGTTTTATTTCTATACCACAACCCATAGGGTTTTATTTGCCAACCAAATTTGGTATACAACTGTCCCCGAATGGGTACCCGTACAGTTTTCCTACCCGTTTTAGGTTATTTTTTGGTGAGGGCGGGGAGGGAATGAGAGGGCACAACGAATTTTGATGGCCGCCATCTTGAAGAGAAACCGAATCGATGCCGCCCACGCTTGTTCTTCCATCGTGATGCCGCCATTTCGTCCCCTGACGTCATACTCTCATAGTACTCACATAGTTCCCTCTATCCACCGTATTGGACCGTGACGTCATCATTGACACGCGGCAGGTGGTTGTTTCTACAATGGTATTGTAGATGGCGCTAGAAGTCTCGATGCGAGATGCGCTGTTTTCTAGTTGCAGCCACAGATGGCGCTTTGATCTCAGGGTGGTAGGAGACCTCACGAAATCTCGAAATGTGATGAGTAGTTGCTGCCAAAGATGGCGCTGTGATCAACGATGGTAGCAGACCCGACGATATCTTGAAACGTGATGAGTAAGAGCTAACACTCTTAAATGTGAACGTTAATTCACTTGACGGCGCTCGGGACCCATTACATGGCAAAACAGCGAGGTGTCAGTAATAACATTTGGTGCACTTATAATTTAGGCAGCACATCCCAGTACATTTACAGACATTTTAGCTCTTACTACACGTAGTTGTCTTTTTTGTTGTTAAAGGTAAAGGCACAATATGAATGATAAACATGTTCAGCGAATAACAGCAATGGTACATAGCACCAAAAGAGCAAACAATCCGAAAGACACAGGAGAAACACACTACCGGAAAACCAGAAAAATTACATTTGCGAGAGAAAGAATGAATGTATTGTTTTCTTAATTACATTTTCAATATTAACTTTATTTTGGCGAAAATTGTTCACAGAGTGGGCAGAGTATGTGCAAGCATTTGCTGGCCAAACGTCGTTCGTACGAAATGTACCGTCCAGTTATGAGCAGAACGCGAAGCATATGCTCGTGTAAGTGTTGTTAAATTGGTGATCGAAAGCATTGTAATCTCAGAATTAGTTATGTTCTGTTTGTAGTGAACTGCTAAGTTATACGAGTAGAGATAGTGTACTGAACTGCTTTAAAATTCTTAAAAAGCGGCGCAGTATGAGTGTAGTATTTTCCAGCGATATGGCGAATAGCCTTTCTTTTTTTTTTAGTGCATATATTCGATTTAATTTTGTTTGTGTAGTTGAACCTCATACAAGGAAACGGTAGTTTAGTTAAGACAAGACTAACGAGTTATAAGTATATAGCTTAATTTTCGGAGGTAGGAAGCAATGGGGTTTTGCTAAAATACCCATTTCTGACAGGCGTGAAATTATTTCATTTATGTGCCTATCCTAGACATATTTTTGTTGAAATAAACTCCAAGTGTTTTCATTTCATCAGGAACTTTAATAAGTGCGTGGCCAAAAATTAGATTATTATTTGAGGGCATAATAGGCATCGGAGACTGCCTTGTGGAAAAAAGCACGGCTTTTATTTTGGTTACATTTATCTCCAGTGAATTAAATTTGCTCCAAGCGCTTAAATTGTCCAATGATTTATTCATGTTATTTAAAAGGTGGCTGTGATCATTTTTCTTAAATAAAAGTGTTGTGTCATCAGCGTATTTTATATATTCTGGCTTGAGATAAAAATTAAACAATAGGGGCCCTAGGATGCTTCCTTGAGGCACGTCTGTAGTAACACGTTTAGAAGAAGAAAGATTTTCGCCTATTACGACTCTTTGTGTGCGAAGCTCCAGGTACGAACGTATTAAGTCTAGGGGTATACCTTGAATTCCATATGTTTCTAATTTTTTTAGTAAAGTCTGATGATTTAAGCATTCGAACGCTTTGGAGTAGTCAATGTATACACCAGCAATCATCTATTTGTTTTAAAAGCCTTTCAGAATAAATTCTTTCTTTGCCAGGAGGGCCAGTTCAGAGGATCAGCCTCTACGGGAACTATATTGTGCGGAACTAATTAGATAACATTTGTCTCCAAATGTAATGGTTCTAGATTGTATTAATTTTTCTAAGGCCTTAGAAAAAACAGGTAGCATAGCTATCGGACGGTAGTTCGACAAGATGTTTTTATCACCCCCCTTGTACAGTACGACTACTTTTGGTGCCTGCATTTTCTGAGAAAAGTTTCCTGTGGAAAGAACCAAATTGCATGTAAATAAAATAGGTGGTAAGAAATTAGACCTAAATCATATTTTACCGGCTTAATTTGTATGTCATCGATATCAGGAACCGTGCTATTGTTCAAAGAAATGAATGCTGTATGAATCACACGTTCATTTGTGGGACTCAAGTACAAACTCTCACTGTTCCTATTGATTCCATTTATAGCCTCAGGATGACATGAACTCGAAACTAAATTAATAAAATGATTATTGAAAGCCTCCGCCAACTCAATGCCAGAAACCAGGGAGCTGTTTATTGTTAATTCGCTAACGCCATGATCCGTAATATAACGGTTTAGGATCTTAGTTTTTCCAGAGAACATCCTGTTTAGAGTTGCACTCTGGCTGAAAAAGATCGTAAAGGTATTCTAGCTTCTTGTTCCGTATTAAAGCATTGGTCTTGTTTCTATGGCGTTTAGATATCTCCCAGTCATTTGTACATCGTGTGTTTATGAACTTCTTGAACATTTTATCTTTCCTTCGTATCATTTTAAGACATTCTTTGAATATCCAAGGTTTCTGAGATCTTGTTGGTTTTTTGCTTAGGGACTGAAATAAATGATACGAGATACGCGTTTAGAAATACAGACAAATTATTATAGGCTTCATGAGAGGTTTATGAGCTAAATACGACATCCCAGTTTGTTCTTAGGAGAATAGTGCGAAATTTTTTTGTAATGTGTTATTGTTTATATTCTGTATTTTTGGGCTAACGGCTGGCTTTTTCCGCCTGTCTTTATGTGTCGTTAGACTAAATAGAAAAATTGGCATGTGGTCGCTGATATGGGAGGCAAGGGCACCGGAGGTAGTATTTTGTATAGCTTCATTGGTTATAAATACATCTATCAATGTGTTGCTGTTTGGTGTCACGCGTGTAGCTGTTTCAATTAAGTTGTTAAATCCATGCGAGTCACGGCGGTCGAATATCGATAGAGGCGAAATTCTAGAGGCCCGTGTGCAGTGCGATGTCAGCGCACGTTAAAGAGCCCAAGGTGGTCGAAATTTCCGGAGGCCTTCACTACGGCGTCTCTCATAGCCTGAGCCGCTTTGGGACGTTAAACCCCCATAAACCAAACTAAACCAAATCCATGCGAGTCAAGCAGTGTTTCAAAGTTATGCTTTAATGTAGATGGAGTTAGTATGTCAATTTTAAAATCACCTCCGAAGATAAGAAATAGCTTATTTTCATTTACATAATTAAGTATCCTATCAGTGAAACAGAGAAAACTAGAGATGTTACCCTCAGGTGGACGGTACATTAATACAAGCAGATATTTTTGACATGTTACAGCAAGACAATCAATACTCAACGTGGCAAAAGAAAATTCTTTTAGTAATTCACAGCGAAGTGATCGTTTTATATGCATGAGCACACCACCACCAAGTCTGTTTGGTAGATTTAGAAAAAACGTGTTGCAATCTCCATCCATCATGATGTCGGAATCAGATGTAAACCGTATTTAGGTAAGCATTATTACGTCGAATTGAAATCTAAAACTGTTTAGAAGTTACTGGTTAGGCATTTCATTTTAGCGTGTGTTTTTCCGAGCGAGGCTCTCGAACGAGGGATCGCATTTCCATGTCTTGCTCGTCCCCGGGGACGTTCGCCCCGGCGTTTCCTGGCTCCATATACTCTGTGGCGGCCAAAAAATTTTCGATCCGTAATTTCGGTTTATGCGGCCGCCTGCCTTCTGCTTCTGCCCGCATGTGCTCATTTCTCTCGCGTGAGCTGGTTTTAATTTTCTCAATATCACTCTTTTCATCAAAGCACAATATTGTGGAATCGAGATTGAATTGCAGCAATGCTAATGTGACGGCTGTGGTCTTTACGAGACAGCTCACAAGATCGCTTCGTAATTGAAAAATGCCAATATTTTTTCACGCTCGTATCCGGAAGTGCCCCAAATTACTATTCCGACAAAAGTCATCGTTTCTTGAAAACGCAATAAAGAGGTAGTAGTAGAAAACATTTATTCCAAAAAGGTAGGATAGAGAGGCGAACATACAGATTTTGGGTGGAGTCCTTATTTCAGGACCCCAATGTCCACCGCAGTTGCTCTTGCTTGGGATATCAGCTTTCGCTGCGTCGCCAAGTCAGAGCTGAGCAGGGCAGACTCCCACTGTTCCTCGGAGTGATGTTTGTCTAGTTCGGGGGGCTTGAGACCGGAGCAGCCCCATGTTACATGATATGTTGTTGGAATTCCGCCACACCAGGGGCAGTTGCTGTCATATCTGTCGGGGAAGATGATGTGGTACTTGTGTAGGTTAGGAAAGGTGTTCGTCTGTAGTTGTCGCCATTCCCTCGCCTCTGCCGCCGTTAGCTTACGGTGTGGTGGGGAATAGACTTGTCTTTGTGTTCGGAGAAGGAGGAGGCGCTCGCCGCACGCAGAGGGGAGAGGGGTGAGGTCGGGGAGGTTAGTCGCTCGGTTAGTATATCCTCGAGCTAGACTGTCCGCGGCCTCGTTTCCCTCGAGCCCCTCGTGCCCAGGAGTGCAAGTGATTTGGTGCTTGCATGTGGAATTTTGAACTTGTGGGGTAGTCAGAATGGGAGCGACGGAGTGTGGAAGTCTGCCAGAGAGGAAGAGGCGACACGCGGACTGGGAGTCGGTAATAATTTTTAACTCATTTCCTGTAGCATCGCCGTGCTGGATTGCGAGGGCAATTGCAGCAGTTTCTCCTACTGTGGGAGAGCAGTTTCGTAGGGAGGCGCTGGCGATTTCCTTGAAATTGGTGTCCAAGACGACCGCCACCGCGTTTGTTGAATAGGGGTACATGGCTGCGTCGACGTATACAGCATTTTGTGCCTGTCGATGCGTGCAGCGCAGATAGTCCACTCGCGCCTTTCGTCGTCCCTTTTGTGAGTCCGAGTGCATGTTCTTCGGGAGTGAAGCTACATACACGCGAGTTCGCAGAGTTGAGGGTAGGTCTCGGTTGTCCTGGACGGCGCGTATGTCAGCCGGGGAACCCACTCTTTCCAAGTTTGCGCGTCCAGCTTTGGTGGTGAGGAGGCGTTCCTTTTGCGATGCTAGGACGGCTTCTCGAATTTCTTCTATTGTGTTGGTCAGTCCCAGGTCCTCGAGGTGGCAGTTGGCCGTGTACATCGGGAGGCCTAACGCATGTTTGTAGGCGGTACGGATGATGGCATCTGCTTTGTCTCGCTCATTCCCAGAAGTGGTAGGAATGGGAGACCGTATGACAGGCGGCTCATAACTAGAGCCTGTATCAGTCGAATCGTATCCTCCTCTCTCATGCCTTTTCGGTTGCGGGTGATGCGCCGAATCATGCGGGAGATCTGGAGGGCAGTTGTCCGGAGACGCTGTAAGGTGTGGTTGGCTTTGCTGTCGCTCTGAAGCCAAAGGCCCAGGATGCGGATAAGAGGGACTTCCTTTATTCTCGTGCCTTCGAGGTAAACCTCGATGTCTCCGGGAGATTTGTAGGCATAGCCCTGAATGCGGATAATTTCGGATTTTTCGGGTGCGCAGCGGAGGCCGCAATTTGCTGCTTGTCTTTCTACGCAATTGACTGCCTCTTGTAGGGTGTTTTCTTTGTCGGCAAGGGAACCGCAGGTGGACCAGATGGTAATATCATCAGCGTAGATAGTATAGCCGATGCCTTCAATAGCCTCGAGTGCTTTTGCCATGCCGATCATAGCTATATTGAAGAGAAGAGGAGAGATGATAGAGCCTTGGGGAGTGCCTTTGTTGGGTGTCTGCTCTGTGCCGGAGCGGACATCTCCCATGGTAATCGTGGGCGTGCGGTTGCTGAGAAAGTTTTGATGTAGTTGAAGGTCTTGGGTCCGCAATCGAGGGCGTTGAGCTCTTTCAAGATGGCGTCGTGAGAAACGTTGTCAAAAGCGCCTTTCAGATCAAGTGCCATAATTAGGTGCTCGCCGCCTCTCGGGATGTTACTGAGTACTTCTTCCTTGAGAAGGAGGAAAGCGTCTTGCGTAGAAAGACAACATAGAGGACAACAGCCTCTTTCCGCCTACTATGATCGGCAATAAAGAGGAAGTAGATTTATGTTTATGGGTGTTTAACGTCCCAAAGCGATTCAGGCTATGAAGGACGCCGTGGTGAAAGGCTCCGGAAATTTCTACCACCTGGGGTTCTTTAACGTGCACTGACACCGCACAGTACACGGGCCTTTCGAACTTCGCCTCCATCGAAATTCGATCGCCGCGGCAGGGATCGGACCCGCGTCTTTCGGGTCAGCAGCCGAACGCTATAGCCACCAAAGAGGAAATAAGCTCGTTGCTCAAAGGGCTAATCCGAACGCCACAAAACTGAAGAGCACTGGCCTGGCGACTGTGCTGTTTTTTCTTCTTTGATTTGGAATGTGCGTCCGTTGAGCGGTCCCTACAATCAATGTGCTCCGTTATAATTTGTAGATCCCTTAACATACGAAATGTGACGGTGATGGAGCACTCCCTTCTGCGCGCTTAGCGCAGAAGCCAAGCGTCCACGCCTCGAGAGTGACCAAGAACATACGAGTGGCCTAGGTGCTGTAGCCCTCGCCATCGTTTTGAAGGTATTGCTTCTTTAAGAGCCTAGCACTGTATCATTCCGCAGTCTAAGGCCACCTAAAGTCACCTAAGCCTGCCTAACGTGAACGGGAAACGAATGAGCTCGTGAAAGCCTGCGCACGCTTTCTTCAGCGCAAGCTCTCATTAGCTTCGGCTCACGTGTTGCGGCTGAATTCTTACCCGAGCAGTGGCAGACACTTTGGTGCCGATCGCTTGCCGACTGCGGCTGCCTAGTATGAACTGACCACAGAATCGCGCATGCAACGCGAAACACAACAGCGACCGCTCATCTCATCCCTGCTCGGAATCAGAATCCACGTGTTAGCTCTTTACGTTTCCCCTCTATAAAGGCCTCGTGCTTTCCCCGCCATCTTGCTACCAGTCTCCTCAGCTCCCCTCGTCCAACACCCTCTAAATACTTTCTTCAGGCCTCTCCAGGCCCTCCTTTCCACACGCGCTACGTCACGCCAAGTGTCCGGTCAGGCTGCTCACCAAGCGCGGCTCCGCTCCGCTCGGTTGTCTCCCTCGATGTGCTCGCGCTTGCCCGGGCAAGCACAGACACGAACGCAGTCTTGCAGTGAGCGTCTAGCTGCTGCTTGAGTCTTTCAGCCTGGCGTTGGGTGCATTTCCGTTCGCTCCTCGCACGGCTGTGTCTGTTTCGTGTGGCCGTTTCTTGTGTGGCGTGCGTACCTGTGCTAGCGCACGAATGGGAAACTGATTGCCTGCCGTGTAGCGAGTGCAACTTCGTGAAACATGGGCCGGTGCTGTGTTCCCGGGTGCCGCGGGAACTACCAGAATGGTCCCAAAGTACGTGTTTATTGCTTCCCAAGAGACGAAGTACGAAGAAAAGCCTGGTTGCGAGCCATTCCACGGAAGGATTTCACACCTACAGAGCATTCGAGGGTAAGACTCTGAAATATTGCTTAATAGGCGCTGGTAATTATCTTAGTTGTGAGCTGTCGCTCCCGGAAAGGCATGCTGTCTTTGTAGGCAATGATATCACTTCTTACACTTATGTATGAATTGTCCAGGAAGCATTTAGTTCTGTGGATGTGCATAAGGCTTGTGTAAAAGCTGTGTAAATATGTAAAAGCTGTTCACTATTCAGACTCTTTTTACTTAGTGTTTTAGGCAATGGAGAGTCATGGCGAATGGCCTTGCTTCATTTTCTCGTGCAGGTGTGTGAACTGCACTTCCACGCAGGCGACTTCATTACGACGTTGTCACACCAAGATGAACTGACAGGGAAAATAATAGAGGTGAAGCGTGACAGGCTACAGTTGAAGATTGATGCTGCGCCTTCTGTTTTTCCAAACTGCCCAAAATACTTGTCCTCAACGCCTGGACGGAGTGAATCGCCAGAGACGAAAAAAGCAAGAAGGGAAAACGCTGCTTTGCAGGAGGCTATGAGGAAGTCACTTCAGTCTAATGAGCTTGAACAGAAAAGAAACAAAGTTTCATCTTACGAGGAGTTCAAATCTAAGTTGCCTGGAATCTGCAACACGAAATTCTGGACCGTTTCTGTCGATGAGCAGTGCGTTAGGTTCCTTCTCATCGAGAATGATCCTTCACCTAATGTGAAATGCGCCTTGGTAGTTCTCCCTGATCTGTCACTTTCTGTTTTCTTGAATGGAGTGAAGCTTCTGTCGCTTCCTTCAGGCAGGATTCTGCCAGCTCAAGTATGCGACACCTCCAGCCTGTCCTTGCTGCTAGAAGAACTCGAGATAGGCTTGCATAATATACCTGAGGTGACGAAAGAGTCGAAACATACTAAAGTATTGCAGTTTGTCGGTTCACTGCTTGGAGACCTCATTGAGGACAGTGATACGACGAAAGAACAGTCTTCTTTGCTGAAATTTCTGGTTGAGCAGATAGAGCTTCTCCTCGCGAAACAGCATGTGTATAGCGCAGAGCTGCTGGTATTCGCCAGTATTTTGAATTCAATTTCTCCTCACGCATATCACTTCACAAGAGCTGCATCAAGAATCATTCTGCCCCATCCTTCCACACTGCGCCGTGTTTGCTCAAATTACAAAGCTGACCCTCTTGTGGAGCAAAATCAACCGCACTGTCTCTCCTACATCCGAGAACGAGTCAAATCAATGAAAGACCACGAGAAGACAGTGACCCTGATGATCGATGAGATCCACATAAAACCATACTTCGACTACAAAGGGGGCACAATAGTAGGATCGTCGGTTCATTCAACGGAACCAGCAACAACAGCCCATGTGTTCATGGTACAATCACTCCTTTCTGCAAACAAGGACGTCATTCACATATTACCTGTGAGCAAACTGAGCGCAGAAATTTTGCACGAGCATGCTAAGAACATAATCATTAATGTTGAGAAAATGGGGCTCAAAATTATCGCTGTGATAACGGACAACAATGCTCTGAACCGCAAGATGATGTCGTTATTTGCTACAAGTCCTCAGGTGAGCATTGTCTATCCCCATCCAGCCGATAACGCTCGCCCTCTTTTCTACGTGGTCGATCCTGTGCATCTCTTGAAGTGCATTAGGAACAATTGGATTAACCAGAAAAACCCTGGAACATGCCTCTATTTCCCTGAAATGGACTTGAGTGGAGCAATGCCCGAAGGGCCTCCTCGTATGAAAGCTGCTTCTTTCGCAGCTGTGCGGCAGCTTTATTCTTCAGAGAAGACGTCGCTTGTGAAGGCTGCTTACAGACTGAACGCAAAAGCCGTGAATCCAACCTCAATGGAGCGGCAAAATGTAAAGCTCGCTCTCGACGTCATTAATCAGTTTGTTTCAAATGCCCTCAGGACACATGGTTCCGCGTTCAAGATTCCTCAAGCTGAGTCGACTGCTCTTTTCATTGACGTTATCCTCACATGGTGGCAAATAGTCAATGTTAAGACCCCTTGCAAAGGCCAGAGGCTAAGGGACAGCATGCAAGACCCTGTAAGGTCTGTTGATGACACACAGTTAGCTTTCCTGAGCGGCGTTGTGGACTGGTTGGACGCTTGGGCAAGAATAAACATCACCAGTGGCTCGCTGACGAAAGAGACTCACAGTGCTTTGCGACTGACATGCTATTCTCTGGTAGAACTCTCGCGCTACTGCTTAGAAGAACTTCACTTCAAGTACGTACTGCTGGGCAAATTTCAGACGGATGCGCTAGAAGACCGGTTCGGCCGTTACCGCCAGCTGGCAGGATCACAGTACCACATTTCCGTGCGTCAGCTCTACGAATGTGAGAAGAAGCTTCGTCTTCAAAAACTTTTGACATTTCCACGCGAGGAAACAGAGTTTGAAGACGTAAGTGAGGATCTTGTCCCATGCAACTTTTCTGTGGCTGTCAGCGACGACGATATTACACACGCCCACTCTGACATGGATGCTATTGTCTACATTGCAGGATACGCTGCTCATGCTGCTTTAAAGAAGCTTTCATGTTCTGCTTGCTTCAGCACATTGGTGATTGAAAATCGAGAGATCGAAGCGGAAAATACTGCCATGATAGCTAACCTGTCGAGAGGAGGGCTGAAGTTTCCCCAGCCATGCACAGTTCACATGGTACTGATGACTAAACTAGTTGCAGAGAAGTTGTCTTTTGGAGCAACCGCGGAAGATTTTCTCTCCTGTAGAAATCAACGTGGTGTCGTGATTTCACAGACGATTTCCCTCCTGGACGAACACGACATTGAGACATGTGAAAATGGCCACACTGCACAAACTCTCCTGCGCTTGGTAGTACGCGTTGCAACCAACGTTGTTCTAAACAACTTTTGCAAACTAAGAAATGATGCCATACAAGACAATGCGCAGCAGAAGGCCGCAGCCCGGAAAGCAGCAACGCTTAAGAAGAAGTAAGTTTTATTCCCAAGCAATAAAAATGCTTTGCGCACACTTCATTGCTGGTGTCTCGTCGTTTTTTATTGTAAGGGTCAGATTAGCTGTACAAATACTCAACAGCGCAACATTATTGTGAGTGTCATTATTGCTGTGTGTGAAAGCTTTAAGCAAAACACAATACAGAATAAAACTAACACAATGCGCAGTAGACGGTGTTTTTTTTTTCAATGTTCACGAACTTCTACTTTAACAACTAGATATACGCATGTGCGGTCTGTGCGGATGGATTTTACCGCACGGCAGACATCATGTACGTGATAGAACCTAATAATTAGATGATTAATTGAAATTAACTAATCAATTTTTTATTATAATGACCAATAATGCGAAATTGGCGGCCGTATGCTAAATTGTTTATTATAAAAAACTGTATTAGCAGCTCGAACTTTCTTGACAATAAGGTGTTCTGCAATAAAAAAAATATATAAAGCAGATAAAATGATAGCCTAAGGCGCGCACAAACTAGCGAATTTCTTTTCTGCAGCAACGACAAAAATGAAAATGAAGGAATCACTTATAAGGCAGCTACGTACGGCAGTACCCGAATAGTGCAGACGGGCGCGGCGCGCTGAAATCGCGGAGCGCGGGGCCTGCACGGTCCCTTGGCGTGACGTCACGCGGCCGGTGGAGAGGCCTTAGCATTGAGAGGGTGTTGCCTCGTCACGGGAGCCACTCGCACGCAAGTCCGATTCGTTCGCTTTCCTCGGCGATAGCGCCTGCCGCTGTGGCACGGACAAAAATCTCGAAGTATGAGCGCAGAAAGCACGCGTGCAGCCTAGCGTGAACGGTTCTCGCTCCTCCTGTCGCTCTGTTTGATGAATCTTCTTGCGTCTTCACTTCTCGCGTGAGCAACAGCTGTTGCCTCGAAAGTAGTTCAAGTCCCGGATGTACGTCACACGGACACTTCAGTCATGAGTCGGGCACTTTTTCTGGATCTCCTCTGCAATAACAGCTCAATGCGGCCTGAAAAAGTCAATTATTCGGAGGAAAAAATTGAAACCGACGCCATAAACTCATGAGCTGAAAGGAATAAAAAATAGCGCGAGGCCATTGTCAATTATAAATAGTTCCTGCAGGTGGTTTGTAAATCGGCGGAGCCGGTGCGTTTAGTGTGTGTTCTCCACGCAGGCTGCTTCACAGAGATCATGCCTGTTTCGAGGCAACCAGATCAAGTTTCGAGGCAACGTTGGAACCAAGTTCCTCGAAAGCTGACAGCAGCGCCAGCGAACTGGCCTCATGAAATTTTCATAAGGAGAAAAACTTTTATGTTTAAAACTTCAAAGAAGCTCTCTTCAATCGATGTCTAGACTGTTTTCGACTCGCTCGACGTGCGCGCCATAGGAGGCGTGTTGCTCTCAGCTCGTTGCATGCATAAAAATGAAACCGCTGCCGAGAAAGTGAATACTGTCTGAGAGAGAGCCTTGCATTCCCTTCGGCTCAGGGATCGCGTGGCCCCGTCTTTCAGTTGTTTTCACCGGCGTTCAAAATCGATACGCACCAGCTCCGCTTGCTTTTGCTGCTCGCCGCGTAGAAAGGAGAGCGCAGCCATGCGCGCGCGCTGCGCTCCAGCGCCAGAGGGAGCGTCCAGCACAAGGAGGCGTGCCGTGACAATTTTAGAGCCCGTCACAAAAAGATGCACGGTTGAAAAATTCGAAATTTACGATTGACGTGAGATCCCTTGGTGGGTCTCCCAATAGCCTTTCGCCAACTATCTGCCGCGCTTTCACTTCGCTGTAGACGTGTCACGGCACAGGCAGCTGCGCTTGAAAATAGAACCAGAAGAAAGCGGGGGGTGTCTTCGAAGCATAATCTCTTGTGCTAAACTCCCCTCGGGCTGAAATGGCACGAAGAAGCGCGTCTATTGCATGGGATTTGCTAACCAGTAAAGTTATCAAAGTACGGGCGTTCTCTTTAAGCCGCACGTAAACCAAGATATGATCAGCGTCACTGCTGGATATCTCCAATGCCATACTGAAAGCAGCATCAACTGTTACAATGCTTGACCGCGGTCCAAGATTTGTTCCGAGATAAAGGCCCATGAAAGATTATTTCTTAGTATCGGTACATAGTAGATGCGAATCAGATTTGTCTAATACCATGGCAGGAGGAATATTTGAGCTTGGTGTGGCCTCTAAAAAATGCCGAGAGTAGGTGCTGCGTTAATGGAATCCCGCTGATCGAAGGTAGCAGGGAGCTTTGGCACGAATGGCATTTGCTCGTTGCCCGGTGAAAGGAGCAAACTTGCCCCCATTGTGAATGGCAAGCGTAAAACAACGACCAGCATGGTACAACGTTTGTGCATTACAAGAATTTGGTCGTTTACGACAGCCTCCTTTCGTGTGGGAAGTTTTATGTGAGGCGAGATGCACTCTTCTCCTCAAAGGGTACGCTCTGAAGAGACTCCCTCATGCCCATTTGCCTGCTTATTGTCGCAAGTGCACACGGGAAACACTGCATGGAAAGTGTGGGCACGCCCCTCACCTGCGCTGTCTGTGCCGCTTTCGGCGTCACGAAGTATGTCCTGAAATTGCAGAGATCGCCCGCCGCGGATGGTGGTGAAGCAACACCTTGTTTTATTGCGAAGTGTTTGACCGCTCGATCTTTCGTCAATTTTCTCTTTTTCGCGAGGTTCGCCGCAGGGGCATCTGCAACATGCCGATGATGGTAAGTTGCGACACCACGATTTCGCGAACATCCGCACAGGTATCCCCGCAGGGGCGTGCTTGGGAGCACTGAGTGTGCACCACCACAGAACCGAGCACCCACGCCTGGCCTGCGTGCGCAGCTGAGCCTTGACCGGGGAAAAGAGGAACCTGGTTGTTGAGCCGATCCCGAGTGTTTGGACCTTTAAGGCCTCTCGGCGGAGGCAACACAGTACTATATCCCCAGCTTCCTGTAGATGGCACCTCCGGACTGACCCGACCGCGGGAAATCGGCAGTCGCCTTTTCCGGTCCTCGCCTGCATCTTTCACTTGCCTGTCTTTTTTCTGATCTTGTCGTCCGCCTTGGTTCCGAGCAGCGTTCATACACCAACAGCACTGTCTGGCAGTTTTCTTTGATATGGAGATGGTTAACGATACCACACGGAAGTTCGTAATTCTCAGCGGCCTAGCAAACCTGGGTAGCCGCGTTGGGATGCTGAACTATTTGAAATATTCCTAGTCTGGTCGTTCTTTTCATGTACACCTGGGTTCTACTCTTTCAAGGAACTTCGTTCGGGAAAATGTTGTATAGCAAGGTTGCATTTCAGCATTACACTTTATGTCGTGAAAATGAATTCCATAGCGAAAGTAATTCCAAAGTCCGTGATGTATTCTGTATATGTTGGTAATCTCTAAATTACATGCACGTTGTCCAGCTTATCAGGTCAGAGACAGACACAACTCACATTGAATAAGGAAGCGATCTGGCACACAGAAATGAATTTTAGTTTTCTGAACAGAAAACATTTGCTGTTTTTTTCTCTCTCAAAAGAGACATGTCATTCCACCGCGGTGGCTCAGTGGTTATAGCGCGGCTGCTGACTCGAATGACACCGGTTCGATTCTGGCCGCGGCGGCCGAATTTCAATGGAGGCGAAATTCAAGAGGCCCGTGTACTGTGCGACATCGGTGCACGTTAAAGAACCCCAGGTGGTCGTAATTTCCGAACCCCTCAACTACGGCGTCCCTCATAGCCAGAGTCACTTTGGGACGTTAAACCGCGATAAACCATAAACGATGCATGCCATGAACTATAAGTATTATTCCTGAAATTTCCCCAAGACAAGATTCATTGCCGCCATGGTAAGACTTCACGCTTCGGGTGACTTGATGCTAATACACTTTCGTAAAAAACAAATACCACTTGAACTCATACTACAAGAATACCTGGCACTAAAATAAAAATACGAAATTTACGTGAAATTTTACACGGCTCAAGAACAGCAATGCACGCCGGAAGCGCATTAGTACAGGTGAAATTTAAAAAAAATCTTAGGACTGCCAAATTACATACCAATGTTTAGTGCCGAATATTATGCAGTGCGTATGGATTTGAGCTCAACAGTAAATGAGAGCATCGAAAACAGCATAATCTACACTGATTCCCTCAGCTTGCTCACAGCCCAATACTCGAGAAATGCAGTTGAACCCTTAGAAGGACGCAGCATACACAACGCAGAAAAAGTCACAACACAAGGGCATGTGATAAGATTAAGCTGGGTCCCGAGCCACGTCGACATAGATGGTAACGAGAGATCCGCGTTATGTACTGCACGAGCTCGGAGTGGTGAAATAAAAAACCTGAGGGCACCGCATAACGCCTGCATGAAGTTGACACATAGTAAACTGAATAACAAATGGCACAAACAGTGGGGTAGTGAACGAAAAACAAACTACACTTCGTAAAGGCCATCTTGGGCGAATGGAAGTCATGCAAACACCAGGGGTGTTTTTTTTAAAGTAATCATGTCGTTTTCACATGGGACACGCACACATGACACATACTTACTGACGAAACAAGGCAAGCCTCTTTATGAAACATGTACAGACGAGCTCGCACTAAAAATTATTTTATTCTGAAGCTCAAACTCGGAAAACTCCGGACAAAATATTTTACTGTTTCCTACAAATGCCACATTCTTTTTCACTCAATCCTACTCCTGGGTGAAAATGAACTTGTTGATCTTTCGCATGTTTTTGGGTTTTTTAAAGAAAGGAAATCTTTAAAACAAACTAAATATTTCACGAATTATAGTTATTTATTACAACAAAAAGACTTTTTAAACCTTGTGTTCCGCGCATGGTAGCCTTAGCAAATTATGTACCATAAAACCAAGCAGAACACAGCGCTCTTTTTCGCGAGGCATTAGGAAACACGCAGTCGCTGTACGGGCAGTTTAAACAAACTGCTTTTCTAATGCCACTCGGAGCGCATTGCTTAATGCGCTCGAAACGCGATTTGCGAAGCTCATCATGGTGTCGACGCTGAGCTCGTTAGCGCTTCCACTTTTTGCAGCACCTAACGTATTGCATGTATTATTTTATACACTAAGACATGCACCCATCGAAAGCAAACATACCCATGGCCCGCAAGTTCGCACGCAATCCTGTTGTGCTGTCTTACCGCCTTTGAATTGGGAAGGGGGGGGGGGGGGGGGCAGATGCACGATTTCGCCGCATGCAGCGAGTTGCTGCTTTGCGAGCCGCTCCTGTTTATGAGGAAGTGGTTCGCACCCTTTCCTTTTCCTGAAAATTTGGTCTTTTGGCGAGAGAAGCCTTTCTTGAGAAGCATATGCGCTTTCGAAAAAGTTGAGCTTGGTTTGCGCGCAAGCAATTACTACCGTCGAAAACAAAGCTGCGGCGTAGTGCTGCAAAAGAATGTGTAATCACCGAATGGTTGCAGCGTGACTAGATTGCTGGATCATGCTGCGTGAGCACGTGTGATGATAGTCATTTGTCCCAACACAGACGAGAACAAAGTGGCTGTGTGTATTAAGCTGAAGACGCCGCTTCGTAAAGCGTGCAAGCTGTATTCTGCGCCATTAGTTATCCGGCCGTGGCTGTCACCGCTACGCCTCACTAATGTCCGCGAGCTCTCCCAGCACACGGGAACGCCACCGTAATTGAGGGGAACGGTTTGTGCTCCCGACTGTACAGGCTGCGGTGGCCGCTCCATTTGGAAGCGAGGAATTCAGAAAAGAGCCGAGGCATAGCGACGAGCTCACATGCGACAATTCTGTCGTTTTTACCTTGGCTTTCTATATATAACTAAACTTCTCAGTTAAATTACAGAAATCTGGCGAAAAAATTCAGCGGACGTTTACGTTTCTGGTAATGCGAATTTCAGCGACTGTGTGAAAAGGTCACATGAACAGCTCTGGAAGCCGAGTACTCTGTCCAGCTATGAAAAATTGCTTATAAGGAGGCTCCTCGAGACAAGTGCGGATAACGCCACCAGTGAGCCGGCCTAGAATGCGCTGCGCCCGTCTTGCAGGGCACTTCATGGTTATATCTACTCTTGAGGACTAGGTAGACCGACCGTATTTCTTTTTAACTTTTTTTCTACCCTGTGCCTTTAAACTGAGCGCAGCCAAGAGCGGCATACATCCCGATATTCCAGGCCTGCTGTGTGCACTTGTTGCTATTGCCGCTACGGAGCTTGTCTACCTGGGGCTACATGTATGCTCGCCCAGCAAGAAGTTGGTTCAAGTGGCACGACAGCCTGCCTCTGTGCTGCCACGGCTTCGTCGGCTTCGTACGTGCCTGTCGTCCCAGTCACGTGACAATATGTGCTCCGCTGCCGATTTTGCGTCATGTGCGGCCCTTACAGGAGCTACATTCTGGGATGCGCGCAACCTTGTACATCGATATCTGTTAGGAGCACATTCGACGGATATACTAAGGTGCGGTGTTCGCAAAGCTGCACACCGGAAGAGCGGGAAATAATCCATCTAAGCCCTTTGCCAAAAGTAACTGAGCAACAGGTTTTTGCTTCTAAACCATATAACGGAGCCTTTAAGGCACCCCTGAAGACCTATAGGTGTCAAAACGTAAGGAAAAGGACTCAGCTTACATTGCACAGTTTCAGAGGTTAAGGGCTGCCGTAAGTGCTTTGCTACGCGGCTAAGAAACAAACCACATGTGCCCGGTTACTTTTGGCAAAGACTGCAAATTTTTTTCCCTGACTTTCGCGCAGCCTTTGGCGTGGCTGATCGGACTACGTGAACACAAAATTTGTAAACATAATTGTCCAGCACTCGTCACTTTTACTGCGCTCAAGGCTGATGTGATCGGCGAACCCAACATCTTGCTGCCCGCAGCTTTCTCCACCGTTTGAAGCCAGCGATAGGGGTTATTTATTGCTTTGGGCGCTCCCAGGAGTCGACCCCGGCCAGCATCCTCGCGCGCGAATGTTCCCGCTATGCGTTTTTCTATCTGTTCCTCCGCGCCCCTCGACGAGTATAACTGGGAACCGCTGTGCTCTTCGCCGGCCTAACAGAGCGAGTTCCTCGATGTGCGCACCTGGCTTATTTTGAAATCCGACGTGCGCCATCTTTCCCTTCAACGCCACAACCACAGCCTTACATCTCTCTGCTTGGGGCACCTGTACTCCTGCCTATCTCTTGAGTACGCGCAGCCCCCACCCGACGATGGAAGACACGGGAGGTCTCTGTGCACACTGTTGCTCAATTTCTGTTTTGTACTTGCTGATCCGTTACGTGGCGCAGGCCCATCTCGACGGCGAGATGAGATGTCACATTTTTAGTTGTTGCGTAGCCCCCCGATCCTCCCCCTCGCACGCCCCGCGCAGCTCTGTTCGTCGCTGACATGGCAGGGTCACTGTTAGACGTGTGGGGGACTACATACACTAATTTCCCCTCACATGTCCACTATGGCAGCGGCACGGAGTGGGGCCGTCCAGATTGCTTCCACCAACTTCCATCAGGGTTTCACCCGCCACGAAGAAGGACGGGTTGTAGAAAGTAGTCTCAATGTGTCGAAGAGCCACAGCAGACGTTCACTCCTTGTATTCGAAGCGAGGAGGTTAAAGTGCTGAAAGGCATTTAGGGGCAGCTCTCTGGCAGCACGCCGCTTTCTCCGCATGGTTAATTGATGCGGTCTCTGTCCAGAGCGTCTCCTGCGGATCCAATCTTGCAGAGTGGCTCCGGCGCAAACAGGGAACTTGGAAGAGAGCGCACGCAGTGCACCCTGCTTGACGTTAGAGGCAGGTCGTGAAGAAGGCAAGGGAACCGCCAAATTGAGAGCCGGGTTTATGGGCTACCCTAGGAGGGTCTGTTGGGGGCAAAGGGGCAGGCATTCCTTTTTTGCCCGATGCTTTTCTTGAACTTGCCGGCCAACCTAGTTTTTCTGTAGAAAATTACGCTCTCAAATGGGGTAGTTGCGGCCCGTATCCTTTCTATGCAGCTCAACAGGGTTTGCTTGTGGGCTACGCAGTGCTGCCCGTTTTCTAGCGAAGCATTTTAAGTCTCTTGTCAGTGCGAGCGATTCTCGATCCTCGTTCCTGCTGAGGACTTGAAGGCAAAGCCGATGGGCTGTGTATTTATATTTTTTTCCAAGGATATATTTCAGTCCTGCCGACCGAAGTCTACTGCAAAGAACGGTTGCATTTATCGGCAGCGACGATTTATATTCATGACTGCCCACGCAACCAACAAAAATTCTGTGACATGTCCGAAAGTGTCACGAACGTCCGCCGAGTATGACAACCTGCGCGACATCAACAGTGGGCCGTTTACAGAGGCGCTTTTAGCGATTAGAACGTGATTTCAGTTCGATCTATATAAGGTGACCGCAGATTATATAGTTTTTAGCATATGTCATTGCGCAGTTCTCGTCGGGCTTAACCAGTACCTGTCCGATATTAGAACGTATAAAATTCGTGACTCTTTACGATTAGTATCGCTGTTGCGATGTAAGCAGTTCACAGGCGCCTAAAGAGCTTCGGCAGCGGTATCTTCAAACCTGTCTAGCGACATCTACCGGTGCTGTTGAATAGGTAACACGCATGCACAGCACGAGCAGGCAGCGGTGATGTAGATGGTGAAAAACATTTAATTTTAGGATGAGTGAGTGGGGATCCGGTCCTCGTGGTAGTGGTAGCCCCATATGCGCACAGATAAGAGGGACGCACTCGTCCATTTCATGACGACGGCCGATGGCGAAGTATGAAGACAAATGAGGGGAACTCGAGGCATAAGAACAGGCCATTTCATTCTCAGTGCCTACAGATACGCTCTCTGGAGAGGTCTGCCGGAAATGACGCTGTGCACTGCGCTGCCCCAAGTGGCCGAGCATTCGTTAAAGCGGCACCGGCCATTCTTTCGAAACCGAAGAGTATACAGAACGTCGAGGAAATACGCACGCGGCGCATCGCCCTTCTCGCACAGCGAGAGCGCCTGTACGTGACACCGGTGGCTGCTGATGTGATGGTCAAGCCGTTCTGAAAACAGCTCCGCGTGGTTGCTACCCTGACTAACGCAAAATTTCAACTTACGGTAAAGTTTCCGGGGTATGCATGGATCTCTGGTTGCGCAAGTTGGCGTTCAGTTAACGACGCTATGATGACTTACCAATCACGCTTGGGCGTGAGTCGATATGCTTCGCTGGAGAGCAATACAGGATTATGCGGGCATAAATTCTTTTTGTTGTATTGATGTTAGGAAATTCGCCTTGGACGTCCTTTGCCACTTGACGCACCATCATTTGTTTCCACACTAAGTCCGCTTTCAACTATGCAGCAGCTACCTTATCAATTTGCGTGCGGCGGCTCAAAATTAGTGCCCCAAGTATACGCGAAGAGCGCAGCAGCGTTGGGAAAAGGCGCTGATTTTTTAATGCCGGAAAATGCCGTAAGCGTGGCTCCGTTCCAGGGAACGTAGATTAGGTTCGTGGGCAGTAAATCTGCCCTGTTTTGCATATCGGTATTAAACTAAGCGGCAATGAGCCAGGTTTGCGGTGTAAATATTATTAAGAACCAGTAGATGTACACAATCACGGCAGCGAGATGTGACATTCAATATGGTATGCACGCTCATGCGTGCCCTTGTCGCAGCCGCCGCAGTTGATCGCTGTATAAAGTGGCCAGGATTTGTAAATGGGCTTGCAGGCGCAGCTGCACAGCTAGCGGCCCCGGGAAATCGAGACAAACGCGGCGGGGTTCCCTGCATCCTGCCTGACGGGCCGGCGGAACGTACTCCACTACGCCGTGACTCCTCGCTTTCCGCCCCTCTCGTGGGCGCGTCTGTCTTCATCGAGGAGATAAGAAGATCATCAGATCCCATCGCCTCAATTAGCGTCAGCGGAGCCAATAGGGCGACAAGGACGGCACACAGCGCACACGGGCGGTTCCGAATCGATGCGGACAAACAAGGGGGAAACACGCCTTATCCCAGGGAAGAAAAGAGCCAGCCCGGCGGAGAATCTCGCTAGGAGGGATGAGCTGCCGACGGCAAATAAATGTTTGCACCCCGCCTGCCAGAACTCCACCCCCCGGGGTCTGTTGACACAAGGTCCGCCGCAGGCACTCATTATCGACGACAATGGCTTATTGTCCCTTGGTATAGGGAAACGATGTGTACTACTCTTCAAACGAGCTCTACATTAAGAAAGATGCTATGGAATGTTACAAACCTCAGAAGAAGCCACCGCTCGCAAACAATGTTTATAAAATATTATGTAATAGAACTGAAAGCCTTTTGCTTAAAATTTTTGTGCTTATGTTATACAACTAGGTTAAGATATAAAAGATGACATATCTTTTACTCCAACTGGCACTCTTTTGTAGAAAAATGTTAATTTTCGAAAAGAGGAACCTCGAATTATGGCAGGGATGAAATTTATTTACGGAGAAAAAAACTCATCGATTGATCGTTTGGATGTGTTAGCATATCCGAGGTTGACACGCTGAAGTTCGTTATATCCGAGGTGGCGGTACACTTAGGTTCTTTATGCCACGCATGGCGGCATTCGCCATTTCCGCTCGCACGGACCCTTCTAATGGTAAGGGATCTTGACAGTTTTGGTAGTTTTGGAATTATCGCGAAGTGACTCCTAAACTGGATTTCAAACTTTTTTTTTTAGTAAAAGTACGCTGATATTCAGAAGTTTCTCGTACATCTTCCTTTGAATTGATGTGTACGCTCTAGGTTATTTCCCCAAATGTGACGGGAATCCTGCGGTCGAATTTGTGCGCTGTAGGTTATTTCCCCAAATGTTACGGGAATCCTGCGGTCGGAATCTTGAAGAATGGAACACATTCTTATGTACCACCCTTCCATGCAAGACCGCGATTGTTATTCACACACGCTTATGCTTTCAGTGTAGGGAAATGCTCCTCTGTTTATTAAAGTTATGCATTTGAGTGCCTTCTGATAGCTGCTACTTTATGTGCCCATGTCGGCAACTGCTTTCATGGGCATTGGTTTTGACCCTATAACAATGTTTTCTTTCTAAAAAGCATTGATTTAATGCACTTTTCGGTTCCTGGCTTTAGCCATTAATTCGAGACCAGTCGACTAGCGCACCCCCCCCCCCCCCCCTACCGCACGCCTGGCGTAAAACTGAGCAAAGCGCGTAGCCAGATGGCCAAAAGATTTAATTTTCCACTCTAATCAGAGACATCATGTATACGTGCTAATATGGCGAAAAAAATGCGGTCGGTCTGCTCGCAAGCAGAAGTGGCCACGATAAAGTGCTTTGCTGGAACAGTTTTAGAAGTATGTTGCAAAAATTGTTTCTCAGTTGTTAAATTACAGTGCTCTGTTTTTTTACCTAATTCGGCAGGAGGGCATTTAGCTCGCTATTCGAACATTTGGAATGTTCGCGCAGCCTTCTTTGAATAGGACTTTACGTCTCGAGGTAGCTGAAGGAGGCGTGCAGTTTGCTGCACAAGAATGACGACTACGGTGATGGGCCCACGAACGACCTCCCTCCACTTCGCGACCACTGCAGCATAGCCTCGTTTCCTCGCAGTCATGTGGCGGATGGCAGTCCTGCTGTGTGCCGTGGCGCCCTGCCGAGCCATGTCGTTCCTCTCCTCGTCGGGGAAGGCAGCGATGCCTTCGCTGCAGACGTCAGCCAACCCTCCGTTCGTCCCGGCCGTGCGGAACCTGCCGCTCATGGAGCCACTCCAGGCAGGAGACAGCCAGCTTGGCCAAGCTGAGCCACCGGTGCTCGATGCCAAAGCATCCCCAGGAACTACCACGAACTGCTCGGCTGCTTGCGGCGACCAGAAGCTGGTTGCGTCTTGGACAACGGCGTCCGGGCTCCCGGTAGGTGGCCCCATACTCCAACTTTTCCGACAGCCGTCACGGACGTAGCGAATCGGGAAATCGTCGCTGTTCTGACACGCGAAGCACAGTGCTTAACAGCGATGTTTTTGTCTTTCTGAGGCTTATAGGGGGTATCCACGTGACCTCACGTACGCCATTTTGTTGTACAGCACGCAGCTTAAGCGGTGCAGGCCGGATAAGGTGGCGATAAGCCGATTAGTCATGCCCGCGGCCTTACTCCATGCTCCACGTACAAAAAAAAAGAGTGGCTTCTGGGTCGTAGGTGCATGCTCCTTATAGCACCGGCAGAGGGCGCAACAAAAATAACAACTATGTCGCAACACCGCAATATCACGCATCCCGGGAACATGCACGTCACCAAGACACGCATGTGCGTGCCGTTAGGCGCACACAGAGGCCGTTACAGGCATTGATTGGCGCAGGAGGCAGCTCCACCACAAGGCGAGTGTAAACATGTCGCTCCCAAATGCGTGGCCAGTTTACTCGGCTCTGATCGCATTACTTGGCTTTCCGCACGTCTGCGCGCGCTGAGCTCGAGACGGCTTGGGTT
This sequence comes from Amblyomma americanum, assembly GCF_052857255.1. Lineage (NCBI taxonomy): Eukaryota > Metazoa > Arthropoda > Arachnida > Ixodida > Ixodidae > Amblyomma > Amblyomma americanum. The sequence continues at coordinate 14,395,198 of NC_135502.1, read as the reverse complement.
TCTGCTTCATTAATCCCACCGTGTTTCCCCTTCATGACCCCTCTTCCCTTTCCCCCTCTGGCAGGACAGCTAACTGGTAGTACCTTATCTCGGTTAACCTCCCCGCCTTTCCTTCTCTCCTGCTCTCTCTCCTTCCATGCTGTGTTCCACGCGGCATGCTTTGGAAGCAATACCCGCGGTGGTGGCTCTGCGGTTATGGTGCTCGGCTAATGAGCCGGAGTACCCGGTTTCGAACCCTGCCGCGGCGGCCGCGTTTCGATGGAGGCGAAACGCACAAAGCGCCCATGGGCTCAGCGATGTCAGTGGACGTTAAAGGTCCTCAGTTGGTCGAAATTATTCCGGAGCCCTCCTTTACGGTGCCACTTTCTCTCCTCCTTCTTTCACTCCCTCCTACTTTCCTTCTCCCATGGCGCAGTTTAGACCTCCACACGAGGGATGGAACAATTGCTGTGTCTTTCCTTAAAAAAAAAGACAATATGCAAGCAAGGGACTAATCTATCCTAAAGGATCTGTCTCGTCTGGTCATTGTTCTATTCATAGAATAAAAAGAAGAAAACCCCTTTTTTACCCCCTCTCCCTTTTCACTCCTCCTTCCCACGCTCCAAACGGTGCGATGACTAATCATCCTTACGAGAAATTCGGGACAGCTTGTCTCCAGCACACCAATTAAAAACCATTGGACCTATGGAGCTTGTACAACACCACGGACGTTTTTTACTGCGTATGCAGTTGTAGTGTCACAATGCGAAAATGGCGGCGTATGTCTGTACACTCAGAAAGTGAAGCCGCAACCCCGCAGAAGCACCACCCACCAGCCAGATCCTCATCGGATTCCTTAAGTTAGGGGGCCACCTACCTCCCCCCCTCACTTTCATCCTCCAGAAAAATTCGGTCGTGTGTGTGATCACTCGGATTAGAGTAACAAAATTCAATAAAATAAAAGAATTAAAGTAATCACTGACAGTAAATCCTACTGCTTTCACAGGATAGTCGCATTACACGTCTGAACATCCCGTATTTTTTCTTAATTAACTAACTGTACCTATAGCACACTACATTTTTCCTCAGGATTTAGGCTCCAGATAGCCTCCCATATAATGACAGGGGCATCTCAACGCTTTACTGATATGTGTTGCGAAAACCTTCGGAGTTCAAACAATGCGAGCTCAGGGAGGCGGCCAAAATTAAGAGCTGCCTTTAGGACAAATACACAATCTTTAACTAAACCACTGACCCAATTGCTTTTTTCCAGTAGCTTTAGATCGGATAGGGAGTGAGTTTTCCCCTTTTCAAGGAAGTTTTTGGTGAAATAAAAAGGAATATTGTCGAACATAGATGATTTGAAAATAGTGTCATCCCACATCACTTTGTAGGAATAAGGAGCCATAGAGTACACACGTAGCCTTTTCGTCCCGCTGGCGCCGAGTGGTCTAACGCTGAAGCGCTACTCAAACTGAGCTTGCGCTACCCCCATTTTTTTTTTCATCTCTTACCTTGACAGGTGAATTTGGAGTGCAGAAGTTGGCGCGTAAGCTAGTAGCAAAACAAGCGAACTATACGGCCGCTATTCCGAGTTTCTGGTGACGTGCGGGAAACTTTGCACGCAAACTTCTTTTTATACAAATGTCTAAATTGCAATAAATTATAAGCTTAGCGCGTCTCGATTATGCTACGGGCTAAACGAAAAAGATAGAATGAGCAAACCTATCACAAAAGTATGTGTATAATACAAACGGAAAAATTACGTCGTCCACAGCTATATGCCGCAGGCAAGCAGGTAAGGAAGGCAATGTAGGCCATTACAACTAGCTCACAGCACACTCTGTATTCGTGGTTACCCCGGATTCGCGTGGTCGTCGTCGGTGTCGTCATCGCGTCCGCATGCCCCACCGCTTCCAGCCTAGCAAAAAGACACGTAGCTGTCAGCTCGAGGGCACAGCCATTCCACCCTTGTCGTGACCCTCCGCCGAAGGCAAATTTGGGCAGTCTCATCGAACCGGATAGGTACGTAAACCCGACACGTGATCCAACTTATACTCCCCAATCAGGAATACAGCCAGTCATTCATAGGCTCCTGCTGCCACTTGTGCTTCATCTGTGGCAGATGAGTGGCAATCAATCGCGGTGCCATCATTGCGTTAATCATTGCGCTCACCAGCTAGAGTTCATTACTCGTCGTACCCTAACGGTATGCGGCTACAATTACTTTTAAGGAGCCTGTACGTGCATCGATCTTCCTCGTTTCTTTACTTTTGTCGAAGGAAACTGCAGGTCCTCCTCACCAGTCGAGAGGCTTTGGCGACCCGGGATTGCGCCTGGCTGTCTCCGCCTCGAAAGCCGTCGGAACAGCACCACCATTGGATGGCGCACCGACCAGCGGCTCTGGTCCGCGCCCTTCACCGTCGGAGAACCCTCCTAGAAACGGCAGCCGTGGCAGCAACATGCGGGACGCGCGAGAAGTCGGATCTGCGGCTGCCACGGCCGACGGGTCCGATGGGGACGCCATCGCAGATGCGGTCACCTCAGCAGCCAGTGAATCGCCCCGGGACAAATACGCCGCAGTACAGGTGTGAGAGAATGCATGAAAGCAGCATTGGCTTAGCTCCCTCCGTCGTAACCGGTTTCGGTAGCTACTGGGGCCTGGTTACCTCTGCAGCGTGCAAGTCATGCTCTTCCCACGCCTTCTTCCCTTCCCCGCACTGCTTTCCAACATCTGGAACACGGAGTAAAAGAGCGGACGGATCGCGCTGCTAATGTGCTCTCTTGCAATGCCTCAATGCAAAGCGCGGGCTGTCGAACGTTTTGCGACAGCTCTAACCATTTCGGCCGTCCTGGACGCCGAGCATCTCTGTGAGAAGGATGGAGAGGAGAATACGGGAGCCGCAGAAACGAATGGAGATTTGTGTCAGGCCTCACATGCCTTCGCTTCGGGATCATTCCTCTCGCGCCTCTTCTGCCGTTCCCTTCGCAGACACAAATGCAGAACGAAATGGTGGCCTCCACGAGCAGGAGAGAAGGCCGCAGCTCATTGTTCAGGAAAAGCTTCTGGCTCGGTTTTGCATGACTCGCCAGAGCAGATGGCGGCCGACTTTACAGCAGGGGCTGCTTACTGGATAACTCTTGCCCGCATGATCGTCTCGACCGATACTCATTTTCTCAGCACGTACAGTCTTTCTCAAAAGTTTAGCGCCCAGGGGGTTTGCTTATAAGCCTTGTAGTGGGACTCTTTAAGCCTAGAAGTCCTACCTACCCAATGGAGGAGGCAGGGCCAGAACTCTTACGCTTAGGAAATTTGGGGCGCTGGAGATGCATAACTAACCACAAAATGGGGCTCAGAGGCAAACCCCCCGGGCTTCCAACTTTTGACAAAGGCTGTACCACACCGCGGCTGCTTTTCCGCTGACGGGACTTTTAGCGCTCTTGCGTTAAAAGAGCGAACGAAAGAAGGGAGAAAGAAGCGCCATAGTGGAGGGCTACAGAATAATTTCGGCCACGCGGTGTTCTTTAACGTGCCCTGGCATCACACAGCAAACAGGCATCCTTTAGAGTTTCGGCATGCGTTTTGCTGCCGGAAGCCAGCGCTCCCGGTATTGTGCGCACTGAACGTGGCCTGGCGGCAGGTGTTACTTTCAATTTTGCAGGCAAAGCCCACTACATTGTCTTCGTCCCGTCGCATTTGCGGCGCCATCGAACGCGGCTAAGTTTACGAATTCCTCTTTTGAAAAAGCTGCTGTAGCGGTTCGCAAGCGCGTGTACCCCTGAGATTTTTTTTCATATTTCGCGCGTGTTTTTTCTAACGCGGAAAAGACTTATCTATTGCATTCATAAAAATAAAAACTGTACAATTAGAAGCTTGTTGTAGGGGTGTTTGAAAACTGGAAAAATTGCAGCGCAGCAGTAACAAATACGAGACGAGAAGGACGCAAACACAAGCGCTTGTGTTTGCGTCCTTCTCGTCTCGTATTTGTTACTGCTGCGCTGCAATTTTTCCAGTATGCAGAACCAACTAGCCAGTCACTATGCTTTAAGTGTTTGAAAATTCGAAATTTGAGAATAGCGAATCGAAAACCTTTCTATTCCATTCGGTCATCGAATGAAAAAGGCCAATTTGAAAATTATTTAAAATGTATCGAATAATACAGTTTTCGAATAAATGGCATGAAGTTTGATTAAAGGGTGCCTTAGCTTTTGTCCCCCGCAGTTTCAAAAACTGGACTCACTCTGACGCCATACATCATGCTCTCGCGACCAGTCTGGAAGGAGGGTTCAAAACCTTGACGCGCACAATTTGCACGGTGGCGTTCATATTACCTTCATGCTGTTAATGTTGGGTGGGACACCTGCCGTATCAGACTATCTTTGCCTTATTTTAGGTCCTAATTTGTGTCTGAAGTTTTCTGTTTTTTTTCTTGGCCACCGACTTGAGCATTATTGAAGTCAGGGTAGCAACCTCGATTCCATCTTTGCTGGCCAAGATCGGTAACATGGTACGATTTTGAAAGCCAGTTACCGAACTGCGGGTGCCGTATTGTATGTTTAATTTCCTCTTGCTCACCTGGAAAGAGCTCTGCAGACGTCCTTCGGTCAGCTATGATACGTGTTTCTATATGCTATCACCGCCGTTGGTAGGACCCGTCCTGTCGGCGTCTTTCCCGTCACGTGCCGTCAGGTACGCTTCCCCTGCCTGAATGCGTCCGACAGAATGGCCAAACGTTCTTCCCTGTCTACTATACAGAGTGTTTCACCTAATACATTGCACAATTTTTAAAAATAGGCTTTTTGAGTTAGAAGAGCGCTTTTTTCGGCGTAGCATTGTCAGTGGCTTAATACACCAGAATACCGCTAAGACGTGCTAACTAGCAGGCTACTTAACTAATATTGAATGGTTAACTTTTAACTATTACTGTTTGGCTCCATAATTATTGAGAGGCGTGTAACCCACCGTAAGGAATGCCCATGTCAGTTTTTAGAGTTTCGGAAACGCGGTTACCGTAGGCGCTGTGGCCAAAGAAATTTTGGCTACATTGCGCCAAGATACATGCGCTTTCGATAAGCTCAGAGACAAAGTAACTTCTCCAGTGCACGTAACTCGTCGTAATAGGCAAATTTGTTGGACCACAGCGCCTATGGTAACCGTGTTTTCGAAATTCTCAAAGCTGATATGGATATTACTTAGAGGGGGCTACACGCCTTTGAAAAATTAAGGAAAGTAACAGTAATGGTTAGAAAGTCAACTATTCTGTATTAGTTAACCAGCCTGCTAGTTAGCATGTCATAGCTGTATTGTGATGTACTACACCACTGGCAGTGCTATGCCGGAAAAATCACTGTACTAACTCAAATAGCCCATTTTTTTAAATTGTGTAAAATCTTAAGTGAAACTCTCTGTATACCACTCTCTCAACGTCAAAACGGAAACTGTTCATTGTGCTTTTATCAGGTAGAGCGCAAAGTGAGGCGACTGCTTTCCATGTTAGAGAGATTGCTTCGTCCGACGTGAAGCTTCATTGCTTATCATGCGCTCTCTGTTACATTTACTTGGCTGATCTCATTGATACTATAATATCTGCCGTTTCCCGTCGGAGTGCACAACAGCCGACCCCCAAAATCCTCAGCTCAAAACATATCATTCGGGATCCACTTTCCTCAAAAACTTTACCACCGCAATGCCACCCAACTAACATCGAGGGAGTCCACTCGTGATCATCGAAATGACTAAAGCTCCGACTGCACGCGGTGCTAGAAACGCGTCTGTTAATGATTTCCTACTGTCTGTGTTGTACGTATTTTTCCGCACCCACTACTTTTTCTTAGCTTTACTGCGGACTTCTGTATACCTGTTAATGTTCCGGTGGCCCGTAAACAGCGTGGCTTCACTCCGCGGTACTCGGGATTTACGGCTTCCGAAGGGGGCGCTAGTGGTGTTTCGCACGCTGCAGGCGGCCAGCCGCTGTGACCCTGGCGTGGAGTCGACGGGTTTGGGATGGAACCAGACCGAATGCGGCGTCGTTGCGGCCCAGCCCTGCCCCGGGGGATATCAAGGGACCGTGTACCGGCCCTGCTTCTCCCCCGGCCTCTGGGGAGCGTCGGACTTCACCGACTGCCGCCTCGAGAGGCTCGCCAACATCAGGAACCTGGTGGGTTTTCTGCTGGCTTAAAAACGCTGCAAGTGAGCGAAAAACGTACAAATCTCTCACTCTGCGCTTTTTTTTCTTCCCCACGCGGCTTTAGAACATCTGGTAGTTAGACGAACGGTTTTCAAGAGGTTCTGCTTCCTCGGCTCCTCAGCTAATTTTTTTATCGCGACGGACGCAGTAGCAAAATGCAACATTTAAATGAAAATGCCGCACTGATTCCACGTTAAGTACTGATGCGTGGAACGCGCTCCCTGGTCGAAAACTCAGTGGGCGCTCAAGTAAACCACCAATTTTCGTGCTACCAGTTCGGCGTCAGCTGCGCAACCTGCATAAAAACCTCCCTTGAAAGAAAATTGCAAATTTCGTCCTATGGAGCAAATTTCTAAAATGTGAATTACAATGAATTTTGCAGCCCAGGAAGGATATTTTGTGGAACAGCACTCGCACAGCCGTATGCACCACGTTTTGATAATAATTAGCGAAAAAGCTTGATTGCGATAAGTGATGCGATAAGAATAGAGATGCGGTTTAAAACAAAAAACACGAGACCATAACCGGAATTTGTTCTGCAGCGCTGGCCAAAGGTGCATTGTGACACATATATGCTCACGTAAACTATCGCCAACCGATATGCCCCTCAAAGCAATCCTATAGAGAAAACACTCTGTACACACGCCGCCTTCATGAGTTTGTGAAAAGCCACTTTACCGAGGAATGTACTTTTGCTTGCGCTAAGCGTGCAATACTTGAGATTTAGTGCTGCAGTTTGTAATACGCACACTGATAAATAGGATGCGCACGTCCATCCTGGTCTGGGCAAAAAGAAAAACTGCTCTGAGGTTAGGTGGGCTAATTTCGATAACTGCGTTCCGTAAACTTTTTCCCGCGGGTATCGCTTTATAGGGCTATGTCAGAGCAGTCTACCAGGTTTCAAACCAGGAAACCAAACTACAGCTTCGAGAACAGCAGGCGCAGAGGAAATCTAGCTCAGCACGAACAGAGGCTCTTGAGTGCTGACTCATCTCCAGTGTGTAACACACTGCTTTTCCTTCTTTGTCAGCGAAAAAAGCAGCTAGCGGTGTCATGAACTGCCGCAGTGAGAGGTCTTAACAGGAGCAAAGTGAACTTGATGACGGGGACCATAAGAAAACGGGGTTTTGTTACACTTGACGGAGTTCTCAAGTACCAGGTCGCCCAGTTTGGTTTATGCTCGTACAAGCAATATTTCGAGGATTAGTGGAAACTGTACCGCCTGCTTGAAGTTGCAGACATGCATGCAGCATCCAGACGACGTGATCGTTTTTCTGCACCTTTCGAGGTAGCCTAAGTTCCAAGACGCACATCCTGTCAGTCTACAACCGTTTGTAAAAGTACCCCCGCTGTCGCGACCCTTGAACCTGAAAGGGGAGCGCTTAACTTCATAACGGAACTTACGTCCGTTTTGTCTGCTCTGATGTTAAGCGCTCCTCTATAATAATAAAAAAACTAGAGCTGGGCCCCCTGACCGTGAAATCACGTCATCACCAACTCAAATGTAACCTTACTCGGCTTGCCTTTGTGTGCGGCGCTCTTTTGCCGCAGTTTTCCTTGCACCATCAACATCATTCTCGGTTCTCGGCAGTGCAATAATATCCCCTGCTGCTGTTCACGCTTCATTACCCCACACTTGGCTCAGCGGACCACCGTGGGACGTCAGGTCACACACGCCGGCCAAGTTACTCGGGTCGCAGCCTAAGCGTTTCACGGTGCACAAAATCATTGGGCCGCAGTACAAGAAGTCGACAAGTTTCAGCTTTTGCGCATATTTTCTGTGTGCGCATTTGTGCACATGTGCGCAATTGTGTCTTTTGCTTATTATGTACTGGTCCGCTTATCCAGGTCCGTTCAGGGCAGCCACCCAGACTTGTCTGGTTAACGACCCTTCCATCCCATTCTCCCCTGCCCCCTTCTCCTGACTCGTCTTTTGACCTCACCGAGGAACATCACTTTGTAGTAAGAGAGTAATTACTTAGTGGCATCCACCCAAGCGCAGCCATACGGCTACAAAGGAAAGCTATACAGGTTATAAAGAAACTTCCCATTGAAAGAAAAATTCGTCTTGGTCCAGGTTTCGAAAGCGGAACCACCGCTTCACCGGAGCTGTTGCTCTACCAACTGAGCTAACCGGGACGGCAAGCTTAGGGTAGAGCGAGAGCGAATTGATCACTGATTCGAAGTGGGAACAGTGTTGGTGAAATGTTTAGGGGAATCCCCCAAGCTGGAGTAGATTTGTAATAAGGGAGTAATTACTCATTGGCATCCACCCAACACTTTAACACACCACTTTAACGACTTGTCCCTCATCCCTTTTCATGGCCAGAAAAAGCTACACGTCGGGATTTTGTTTTCAGCTTCCCTAACCACCGCAGCTGCAACCAGGGAACGCGTTCCCACAGCGATAACTGAGGTCGAATGACTGATGCTACAAACTTAGCGATTGCTTATAATGGTGAAAGGATCGGAACAACGTTCCACATTATCTATCCAATCAGTGCCGAGCTTTGTAAAGGTTGCGTCTGTGCTGATTGGGCGCGTCAGAGGATAGCTTTTAAGCCGTGCCCCTGACAACGCTGCACCGTTGGGGCTTTACCTTGTGCAAAATGGAAACGAGCTCACTGCACCTGCCTGCGATGGCGTAGCGGCCCGTTCGTGTGTTCGCAGATATACTACCACCTGCACAACAATCTGATCGAGGGACTGTACCACTTGGCCGACGACTTGGCGCGGTACCTGACGAGCGCAGACATGCGCAGTCCCATGGACAGGCTGGACACGATGGACGCGCTCAGCTCGGTGCTTCGAACCAAGCTCGCACTGAGGCTTCGCAATGGCTTCGACATCGCCTTCGTGCAGGTACGTGCGAACAGCCCCTTTCAGGGCTGGAAAAACTTGTAGTAGTTTCAGAGTGGAAAAACGTGTAGTAGCGCCGTGCCCTTATTTGTTTCTTTCACCCTCACTCGCCCACCAGACCATTCTTCTCCCTGTGGCAGCAGTGAATTGATGTATATACGTCAGTTGTGTCGTCATGTAACCTCATGGGGAAATCGAAAAAAAAAACAAATATTCCTGGACAGTCACCACTGTGTGCAATGCGATATTCATCGATAGCTGTTCTCGGTGATGAGTATAATATTGGCTATTAAATTAACCTCCTCTCTGGTAAGTGCTCTTGATATATCGCTATGCTCTCACTCGTTACTTCAACTCTGTTCGGGCCAGTCAGCGTGGTGCTTTTCTATAGAGCTTTGCAGTGACGTCATTTCACCATGTCGCTGCATGCTGACCAATCACTGCCACGCTGTGTTATACCAAAGCCCCAGAAACCGTTATCGTGCCCTTAACAGCTGTAGATGTTAGTGTAGCTGCGGCGAATCGGATCCGAACCTGGGACCTCATCGTCGCTGTCGCTAAAACTGCAAGGTTCTCGAGACTAGATCCTTGATGCTAACGGTAAAGTTTTTGGTATAGGCTTTCAAGAAATCGGCAGCAGTACATCCCAGAGGGCAGGCGCAGTGTCAATGACAGCCTGCGTGTTTCGCGATCACATGCGACGCCGGAAAGCTAAACGCCGGGTGTGGCTAATCGCTTAAGTCAGTTGATTGCCCCTACTGTAGCAGACTTGCCGCAATGCCGTCAGAGATGCTCTGGACAAATGGCTGTGTGGCTTGCATTCCCCTGTGGCGGAGTATGTCTGCTCTCTGCATGCATCACATATCTGATGTGCATCTTTACGATCATTGCTCCGGACTGGGCACAAGGAACCTCGTTCTCACATCTTTAGCGAGGCACTTTCTAACTCTTTACCGCAGTGGTGGCCTAGTGGTCGAGCATCCCCCTCGCATGCGGGAGGTGCGGGATTCTATCCCCAATGCCGCCTGGTACCCACTGGTGATAGAATGGGTAGAAGCTTCCCCTGGCCTGATGCTCTGCTTATTTAGGGTGAAATGCTTGGGAAATGGGTCTTTGACCCCACCTTGAGCAAAAACCAAAAATTCCTTGTGCCATGGCGCTCTTTGGCCGCAGATGCCCTTGCGCCATAAAAAATTCACTATCATCACTTTTTCCCTCGGTGATCGTCGCTATGGCACCCAGATTTTAAAGAACGAATTCGACGGCGGCAGTTTGGCAACGCAGCTGTCCCTGAACGTCCTTCAGAGCATCGTCGGGACTACTATCGCATGCCTGTTTTCATTAAACGCATCTGAAAATAAGCCGGGATTTTTCTAATTGCTGTGTGGCTCAGCATTTGCACGTATGAGCGCGAAATGAGAGGCACAGGGAAAGTAAACAGAGCGCTTATTACTGCATATGATGTGAGAGGGCGGAAGGAATCCTTCAAAAACTCCTGGAGTGAAAGGAGGAATGTCAGCAGAAATGAATAATTTTTGCTGGCATACGCGGCTGAAAGTACCAAAAAATATTGCGGAACCGAGTAGGCAGTTCAAGGTTTGCTGCAAGCATGGTAATACTAAAGGAAATTCGTCGTCCGGTTGTGCTACTGTTTTGATACGTTCACAGTTTGTGTATGGTAGTGGTATAAGTTAAGCGTTGAGAGGAAGTCTGATGGCAAGGAATATAAGTTTATTTCATGCTCTAGCAGGCAGACCAAAAGCAACAGTGCCTGACTAGATCCTTCCGCCTCATGATACTGATGGTGAACTCGGAAGTAAAAAAAGTAAGCACAGGTAGCTCAACAGTTTTTCACAAACTTTGAACAAATATTGCACCAAGCTAAGAACAGTACCTGAATTCCATACAAAATGGTAAGCAAAAGCCTCCAAAAAGGTCTGAGTCAAAGGTAATTGTAAGAAGAGCAGCGTAAAAACTATATAAACAAAAACGAAATCAGCCTGCATTATGTACCCTGATATCGACAAATCTTTCTTCAAGTCAATTTATGTTGCTTAAGTGCTCCTATTATTCCGGCGTATTTCATATGAATGGTGCTGCATATATAGTAGCACTCGTACACGGTTTATTCTGAAATCAGTTGTGACACTGCCTGGGAAAAGCTTGATAGGCAGGTAATCGGTACAGTACAGTATTCTGCAAAATATTATTACAGTATAAAGGGCGTAAACTGGAAAAAATTAAAATTTTGGGCCTCCTAAAAAAACAGAGTCCTAGTATTCAGCCGTCATAGATTACCAGAAAACAGTGACTCAGTCGGAACCTCAGCAGTCTTGTGGGTATTACGGAATCAAGCCGCAGATGAACCTTGCATAAAGATACTGGAATATGTCCATAGCGGCTGCACATCCACCATAGTTCTCCATAAAGTCAGCAATAAAATTCCAGTAAGGAATTGTGTCAGGCAGGGAGACGAGATCTCTTGAATTCCATTGACCATCTGTTTACTGGCGGTATTCAGAGGCCAGGATGGTGGATCATTTTTGTAATCTGCGATTCGCTGGTGACATTTCCTTTCTAAGTCACTCAGGGGATGAGTCGAAAAGCGTGGTTAATGAATTAGACAGGCAAAGCAGAACGATGGGTCTAAAAATTAATATGCCGAAAACTAAAGCATTTTTCGACAGACTCGGAAGGGAACAGTAAATATAGGATAGCGAGTAGCTGGAAGTGGTCAGGGAATATGTATACTTAGGGCAGAAAGTGACCGCAGATCCGGATCACGAGAGGGAAATAACTACCAGAATGAGGTGGAGCGCATATGGCAGGTACTCTCAGATCATGAGTGGCAGTTTACCAATATCCCTCAAGATAAAAGTGCACAACAGCTGTATCTTACTGGTACTCAGCTACAGCGGAGAAAAGTGGAGGCTAAGGAAAAAGGTTCAACTTAAACTGAGGACAACGCGGCGAGCTATGGAAAGCAAAATGGTAGTTATAACGTTAAGAGACCGGGAGATGGCAGAGTGAGTGAGGGAACAAACGCGGGTCAATGACATCCTTGTCGAAATCAAGAAGATGAAATAGGGTTGGACAGGGCATGTAATTCGAATGCAAGATAACAGATGGTCGCTGAAGGCAACAGACTGGATTGCAAGGGAAGGGAAGCGTAGCAGGGGAGGCCCACCAGAAAGCTATAAGTGGGCGGATGAAATTGAGAAGTTTGCGGAAATAGGTGGCCGCAGCTGGCACAGGACAGGTTTAATTGGAAAGATATGGGAGAGGCCTTTGTCCTGCAGTGGTCGTAGTGATGCTGATAATGATGATGATGATGATGTGTAACCTGCATGGCTTTACGCCAGGCCACCTCCGAGCGAAACAACTGTGTAAGTCCTCTTGTGTTCTCCATTTCATTCGTAGAGACAGATGAACTGGATAGTATTAGACTTCTTTTAAGGCATTTGAGGCGGTTCCACTTTCTGTTTTGCTTATAGACGTGGTATGCTTTTGGCTCATTTCTCAGCAATTTCACTTTAGGAACCTACCGAAATCACAGGAGATGGAAACCGAAACTTAAGACGAAATGGAACAGTATTTCCATATAAAGGCGGTCATCTACGATCTAAAAAAAATTGCAAGCGTCCTAGACTAAATTCGAAGGCGCGTCGACGTGAGCCCATTAGACTCCTCGCTTGACCCCTCGGTCAGTCGGCCATTAACGCAAGGATCAAAACAGTGTTTCTGACGCATTTTTCCAGGTATGAACCCCACTTGTAAGAAGCTAGGTGGACCAAATGGATACCGCTGCATAGGTCGCGTCACTGGGACGATTGCAGGTCGATCGTTGCATTGATACGCACACAGCGAGGCCTGAACGGAGCGTTTCTGGCACTATCATGGCCGCTTCTCTCGCCCGTGTTGGTGCAAGTTGGTGGCGCGGGAACGTGTGTACCCCGCACGGCACGTTTTCGCGGGCGAGAACCGTTCCATGCCGGCCAGGCTTAACGGTCCTTGAAATTAGTAATTGATGACGACTCATGCCCCTTGACGCAAAGACGGAGGGCTTAAATCCTCATCTTCGTCATCGGTCACCTTTAATGCCTGGTACGGTCATTCCCTATGCGCCCGGCGTCAGCAGTGCTGCACCGGTTGGCGAGGCTTGAGGGCTCGAAGGCCAGGAATCGCATCTTAAAGCCCTGGAGCGAAACGTGCTCTCGAGGCTGGAGCACAGACGGGTTCAACTGATTAGTAACGGCTGCGTCACATGGACGCACGTGAGCAGCAAATTACAGCCATAATCATCCCTAAGTGTAAATAAAAGCGCAGAGAAACGCGTGAAACGCCGAACCCCCACACAACGGGGTCGAGACCGGCTAGCAACGTATATGGCCAGTCCGAGAAGGGGCAGCGCTCCGCCAGCAAAGCATGTAATGCTAAGACCTACTTTCGGGGACGAAACGAAAAAAATTTCTAACAGTTTTCGTGTTTGCTACGCCGTTCGTTTGAACGCCGCTGATACCGCGACAGTCTACTAACCGAATTTTGCCAGTCACAACGCCATGTGTCGATACATAATTTTCATGGAGAGTTTAGTGGCTGGTGTGATGTAACAGCCCTTTAAAACAACACCAGTGATCGGTATGAGTCCTCTGCTGTATTGGCGGCTTGAATGGTATCTCGCTAACATGCGCTGCCATAGGTCTCAGCGCGCTAGTGTCAATGTTGTGGTTATTGGGAAAAGAAATGCGCGCTTTCTGGTTGACGGTGGACGCATGAACAGTGTCATGAGGGAAGGGATAGAGGGAGGAGTGAAAGCAAACTGAGGAAGAAAGCGGCGATTTAGTGGAGGGCTCCAGATGAAATTAGACGCAGTTCCGGTTCTCTAACGTTTGCTGACGTCGGGCAGCACTCGGGCGTCTAGCGTACAGTGGCGTCACATAGCACGCGGCAGTTTGTGCATTCTACTTCGACTGAAATGCGGCCGCCATGGACTGGATATGACCCTACTACGCGGGGATGACATTACGCTCCCCTAAACGCGATAAGGCAGGGCCTCCGGTCTAATAACGCGGGATCACGGATTTAAGAAATCAGGGGGCCACTTTGCTGACCCAAAGTGCGGTGAGGCGAACGCCTTTAGGTGGTGGTGGTAGTGGTTTTATTAAAAATAATAGTAAAAAGGAAGGAAAAGATTTTTTGCTAGCCCCGGCATCTGCCATCGATACTGAAGCACCTGAGCTGGGGCAGCGGAAATAAAGGACAGCAGGCAGAATGGAGAAATGAAATGAAAGAGGTGAGGGGACAGGAATAGAGGACAGGGGGAGAAGTAATATGTACAAACTATTTACACAATAAGTAATGTGTCAAGGTTGTGCGCGTGATTAGTTCATTTTAGAGGAATTAAATCACACACGCGCACAGCACTGTGTAGGTTACAACTGGAGTGGGGCGTCCAGTTATTAATCGTTCAAGGTAGAACTCGCGGAGCGTTCGGTCACTGCGTGTAACTACCTGACGGAGAACAGACGGGACGTCAAGCCCGTGTGTTCGAGGAATGCACAGAGGCTCACCAAAGTTCGCTCACGAGTGCGCGCACTGCCCTGCGGCCACAATAGCGTCTTGATGGAGTCTGGTAGTATGCCCTGCGCCCTATAGGCCGCGAGCATATCGCGACGAGCATCGGCGAACGCGGAGCAGCGAAGGAGCAGATGTTCTAGTGTTTCCACTGCACCGCATCCGTCACACACATCACTCGTCGCGATTCCGTGACGCACCCGTCGTTCCCCGGGCCACACGCAGCCAATGCGCGCGCGGAGGATCATTGCACGTTGCGACCGTGTAAGTGCGCGACAGCCGGTGACACTGTCGATGCGCTCACCTCCCGCGATGCGTGGGTCGGGGTGCTGCTTTCGGAGATGGTCGTGAATGGCCGCACGCACGTCCTCCAGCGCAAGGGGCAGATCGCTGGCAGGTAGTTGGTGTGCAGCGGTCGCGAGGTCGTCAGCTTCTTCGTTGCCGGCGATGCCGCAGTGACCGGGCACCCACTGTGCACGCACGGCACAACCTCTCTGCGCGAGGCGCTCGATGCGCGAGCGAATTTCCCGCACTAGTGGGGTACCGCGGCCGTTAGATTGCAGGCGGCTGAGGGCGGTGCGGGAGTCGCACAGCAGAGCACTCCTGGGCGGCGGAGGGCCGAGGGTGAGCAGCAGGTCCAGCCCGAGCCGGATCCCCATCAACTCCGCCGTGGTGGAGGAGCCCAGGAAGGTTGCGTGTTGCTGGCTGTGCAGTCGCAGGGCGGGGATAGTGGCCGCCGCAGCAAGGGAGCAGCTGTCGCGGGCCACTGAGCCGTCGGTGTACACGAGGAGATGGTCCTGGAGCTCCTCGTGTATGACGGCTCTGGCCAGCTGCTGCACAGCGCAGAGGGGTGTGCTCCGCTTTCCCGCGATGCCGACGATCTCTCGCTGTACCTCCGAGGCAGCAGGCCAGGGCGCGCAGGAGCCGTAGGGGGGTGGGCCTTGGGTCAATTGCTCATACTCGAGCAGCGCCGCGCCCATTCGTGAGCGCGGGTGCGAGCGCATACGCTGCAGCAGCGAGCCGCCGTCCGGTGCGCGGTGAAGCCGGTCGATGTGATTCAGTGCCCTGCGCGCTGCTTGGAGCTCAAGGGGCCACGCTCCTGCCTCGGCCAACGTTGCGGCGCACTGCGAGTTACGCCTTTAGCGCTGTGTTGCTGCTTGTGTCACTGATGTGTTGTTAAGATGTTAATTAAGTACACAATTGTTTTTGAATCTTAAATACTGAAGACACTGGAGGGAATTTGGGAGGCATCCATCTGATTCGACGCCTTTCTGCAAACACTCTCACGCGTCCTAGACAAGAAGAACTACATATTCGTTAACAGGATGTAGCGCAGTCATTAGCACTCTCAGCTGCGGAACGGAGGAAGGGTGGTTCGAATTCTATCGTGCACAAATATTCTTTTCTTATCGAATTGAAGAGTGTCACGGACGGACGAACGGACGGACGGACACTGCGAGTATGAGCCATTAAAGGTTTTCGCCTTAATATTAAGCGGTGATAGTTAGTCAAAACGAACGTGACTCTGGCGATTACCAACTTCCCGGAGAGAACAGATGCCACCATTTTAGGTAAAATTGAAGAACCCAATGTGCTATCTGCTTCTCGTATACAGCCTCCATTTTTTTAATCTGAAATTTGAAGCTCTGATAAGAAAGATGATGTAAAGTGCGCATGCCATCGTCTTTTCTCTCTTTGCAGTCCTTGTTGGAATCTGTGAACCAAATCCTTACGAGGAAGACTGTGGGGTTCACGTCAGAGTCCAGAAAAGTTGTAAGTTTTGTGATCTTATACCCAACATGCTACCTGCAAGTTTTTTTTATTTATTATCGTTACGCCTGTATTACATGGAGGCAAGAGTTCACGGCCACACTAGTACTGCGCCACTGCCGTGCTACAATCGACACATGTGAACTCGCAGTGAGATGTGGTTACTCTGTCAATAACAGTTCACGTTCTCATTCGGTCTCGGAGCAGGAGAGCTGGAGGAAAAAATTCGGTTGACATGTTTCTGTCCATGCCAATAAAGGTTTCGGAGAAACTTGCAATGCTTTTGAGATGATCGTCACCTTTATGCTGCGAACAGGATGTTTTATATTAAAGATTTAAAAGCGTTCGTGTTCAAACACGTGGCAATTACAACAGTCAGCATGAAATTTCCATGCTGGCATTCTAGCAAAAAATGACTAAAATAAAGAAACGTCAGCTGATGAAGCCTTTCACCACGGTGACAAAGACCGAAATTGCAGGATTTATATTCCTTCAGAGTACCCGAAAAGCTCTGAGAGCAAGACTATTACATGAACAGGGGGGGAGGGGGGGGGGGGGGGTGACAAGCGTAAAAATAGCTATATTAAACCAAGTTCTTTTGAAGAACGAAAAAAAAATGATTGCTAGGGTACAAAGGAGCAGAGTCCATGCGATGAGTAAGAACCAACCAAAAAATAGAGAGGTCAAAAAAGGTTGTCGGGCGTGAACAAAATAGCAAGGTACAAAACGAGGCAAGATGCAAGTAGAAGGAAAAAGTGTAAACAGACGGTGTGGCGCAAATCGACATTTGATGTAAAAGCAAGATACCACAAGGCAAGCTACAAACGAACGCTTTCTGTTCTATTTGTTTTTCCGCCTGTTGGACTGTTGCGCAACCCGTAGTGCCTGGATCCAGGGCTAAGTCGGTTGGGGCTTCTTTCCCAGTCCCTGCTGGCGGCTAAGGCTGGCGAGATGGTGCTCAGCTTGTCCGCCTTCGTGGACACCGCCCTGGCTGGATTCAGGCTCAGCGACCTCAAAGAGGTGGCGCTCTCGGCCTCCGAAAACATTGGTGAGGCGAGCCGCATTCGCTGCGGGACACTTTCATGTTTGTGTTCGAGCATATTTCAAAACCTTACCTTGTTCTTGCCTCAGTCTGAGATTTAATCAGTTTCTCCATCCGACCGCTGAGGGTACGTAAAATGTGATTTTACGTTTTCTGGTTGCTTTCAGAAAACCTCCGGAGTTTTTAAAAGTCCACTTCTTGGGCTTCATGCATTTCTTGGCGGGTATTCTTTTCCAGAGACGGCAGAAACATCCTCCAGGGCTTGTCAGTGGAATAACTACTCCAGTCTTTTAACATGCCCTTTTAAATTGATCCATTAAGCGAGTAATTTCTGCTTATATTAAATTGCGTGTTTCTAATTATTTCCTTGTATTACTTGGGGGCCTAGTATCGCGTAAACCAAAACTATACACGCTTGCGCGCTGCCCCGCCAAATGAGAGAGTTGTGCCCTAATTGGAATCGTATTTCTGGTCCTCTTTGCGGTAATGACGTAGTCCATGCCATCGTTATTGAAACTCTAATGCGAATGCGAGAAGTTTCACTTCTTTAAAGGAAAAGCGGCCGTCAAGATGATATGGAGGATATGAGAGGGTTTGGTTGCTGTGTCAAACGAGCGGTCCCTGAGAGCGTCGTTGGTGTCACCAAGCAGTTTCTCTATTTGTGCGCTTCATAAACAAATGCGGAGCCAAATTTCGCAACGATTCATTTCATTTTCATTTTATTTCATCGTGACATCAATCCTGACGAAATCTACCAGAGGCGGGGTAGCCTCAGGCGCTGTAAATTTGATCGCAGCACCGCCCGCTAGCCGCCCTAATCCGGCCTCGTCTCGTCCACCCAAGACACAGGGACCACGCTTCACGAATTATTCCCGTAAATACCTCACAGTTTCCTTCCCGAGACTAAATTAGTGCCAGTGAAGCTCGTCAAAGGTGGGTTAGACGCGTCGCCATGCTCCGTCATTCGTCAGCATCGACTCCGATCCACCAGTACGCTATTGTACGCGGAGAGTGTGTACGCAAGTAAGTGGCATCATTGGACTTGTTCCTGCAATGACAAGCGTGACGTCACCTCCCACTGCCTAAGTCAACGGGAGTGGCGACGAATGGCAGAGGACGAAGTGAAACGAAAACGAAATGTTATGCTGCAAAGTACGGCCCTCAAAAAGTGTAGAACGACTGAACAAATTAATGTGGTTCACACATCTTGTTTTACAACGTAGAGGTCCCTCCATTATGTAAGAGAACGTATTACGCCATAACCATGTGTGAAAAGGGGAGTTTTTTTTTCTGTTTTCTAACGAGTATCACTCTTGGCGCGTATAAAATATCCAAGTCGAGCTTTACTAGAGGACTAACCAAAAAAATTCATCTATTTGTTGTATGAACTCGGTGTTCGCTTTCACATTAAAGGGACATGTACAGCCACGAGCAGAATATGCTGTAAATGAATTCACAATCAAGAGTTCTAGTTGAAGTGTGCAAGGTCTTTTTTTTTTAATTTCGTGCACGCTACAGTTCCACTTGACAGTCATCAGTGACCATTTCGTAGAATCATAGGGCGCATAAGACACTTTGACTGAGCTATTTTTCTTATCTCAGTGCGTCACCTGACTTGTGAACAGCTGACGCAAGCGCGCGCAGCTTACTGCTTTGCACGACCAGCTGCTCAACCAGAGCACACAATGATGTAGGGCTACAAACCGTGATGGAATTCGTCACTTTTGTCAGCCGGGCTAGGTGCTCAGTTTCGTAACATTACAGCCACTCTGTAGAAACGACAGCCGTTATCTATGGTCTCCTTCTGTTCTTTGGTAGCCAAGTATGAGCAGCTAATTAATCCTGTCTTATTGCTGAGAAATTATATCAATATATTCATTTATTTTGAACTAAAAATTTAGCGACAGGGCATTGTAAAACATGGAAAATTCAGAAGAGTGGCTCTAGTTTGCTCGAACTTTGATCTTGTGTTTCCACTCTCCCTCGCAGTGCTGAACCTGCGGCGAAAGCAACTCAAAGAACAGCCAGTGCTACTGTACACAAACGACTCCCAGATTACTGCCGTAAGACTTGCAGGTGAGCCACTTCAAGCCTGCTTCGCTACCAAGCAATTACTGAGATGTAAATCGATGTGCATTTGCTGGGTCAGCCGGAATGCTTTTTGTGCAATATGTTCTGCTCACGTCTCCCAGTAGGAAACGCAATAAACGCCGAGCTTCAGTGCCTTGTATTGACTTGTTATCGTTACAAGGCGCATATAAATGGTGGTTTTGAAACCACTAATTTCCGACTTTCTGCTGCTAGCGCTGCCTTCATCATGGTGCTTCCAACGCTGTGCGTAGTTTTTAAAATTGTGTACTTTAGACAGTCGTCAGGCTGTTAAGTGCTGAATGCCGATTCAGCAGATGCAGCAGCGATTGCCTATGACAACACATTGGCTCAGTTGGAAGACTGTGGAGCCTGTTTATATTGGCGCCACTCTATTCAACGACGGGGCACTAAAGCGTGCCCTTGGAGGAGTGTACGAAAAATAATTACTTCCATGCAGCTGATAAATCATGCTTGGAGAAAGCCAAGCAAAGTTCTTGTTTGAATTACTAATAAAGACTTACCAGAGCTCTGGTGGTCACCTAAGCACGTGGAAAATTTATTAATGCCTTGAGGATTCAGTTCACGTTGGTTAGAATAGTCGTTGCTTTAGCGATGATAGGTTCCGAGTAGGCCTGTCGGAACAAGTATTGCAGGACAGTCAGAATACCAGTGCGGCGCGCGAGAAAGCATCATCGTATTTAAGCGCATGCGGGTGATGAAGGAGATAAACTGGATAAAAACGTTAACTTTTTTGAAGACACAGTGAGAGTATCGCGTTGTGTCGTTCTAGTAGACGCGTAAGGTCCGATGTAAACCCCTTTCTACTGCACGCGCTGCAAACCGCTCCGAACTCGTCTTGCGTGACGTGCTTCGCAAAGTAAGCATCGGCCCTGGCAGTAGATGGCCGTTCTGGCACATGATGACACCTAACCTCACGCAATTTTTCGAGCTTCTCGTAATCTTCGGTGGTGTCAACGGCGCGCCATTATCTGGATGCTTCGCGTATCTGTTATAGAGCTGTTGCTTCCCAGCCTTCGGTGCGCATGGGGAACCTGCGCTGATGGTGGCACTGCAATTGTTCCATTCGGTGACTCAAAACAGCTTTTGTCAGCCGCTTGGGCGGCTGCAAACGCGAGAACACATTCTGCGCGATTAGATACCCGCGTTTGGCTGACAGCATTCATTGCCTAGCTTCTCTCGGTGTAGCCCAGATAGCTGACGCACGGCACGTGCGCCTTCGACAGAGCGCGGAGGCTCACGCCAATAAGCGCCTGAAGGTGGCGCGGAAAAGTACTAATGGTACTACCCAAAACTGCCTGCTCTTCTCGCTAGGCAGTGTGTTATGGCGCTGCAATCGGCACCGCAAAGTTCAGCGCAAGTTCCCCATCGGCGGTGATTGACCGCTCCATTTTTCTTTTTCGGCGCTGTTGCTTCGCATTGATCTGTTTCTCTGCGTATTGGCGGCGCTCGGCGGCTGCACGTCGACGTTTTCTTTAAGGAGCTTCTCTTCTGTGAATGGTCATTGCTTGCGAGGCGCCATCTCGTCCGACACGATGAGTTCAAGTTCGGCATGGCAGCTGCGCAGCGACACTCCCCCCGCTCGACGAGCGAGCGTCAGCGCGCCGATGACACGCCCGCCCACTTGTGCGCATGCGCGCGCGAGGCGCTCTGGTTGGTCCAGCTTCATCCAGTTGCGGCGAGCGCGGGGCGGCGCACGGACTGCCGGATACACCGCGAAATATGGGCGACGTAGCTAAAGAATGCTTCCCATTAAGACGTGAACTTTTCTTGGCGTGCTTCATTATGTAATGCGCTGACGGTGACCCTGTTAACGAATCACGCATGCATTTAGCTGCGCACGGCCCTGTCTTTAGACACAGCTTCGACTCTCAAATGGCTTGCATTACGGTGACGGTGTTAAACGACTTTGCTCATCCATTCTTTTGTATCGATGTCGAGTAAGCACTCGCTTTCATGACCAATATTTCACATGTCGACTTTTGCCTGAGGTGCAGTTTCTTACCTCGGACCAGTGTGCGAAGAGGGATACACGATCTCCTAATCGCCGCACTCTGTACCTGTGAGTGGGACGCGCCTCTCGGGCCGAAGCTGAACAGTTCCTGAATGCGCTTTCCATCATGGGAAACATGCGCGGGGACTCTGGATTTACACGAAATTCGTTTTAGAGCTCCGCCAGTTTCTCTTCTTGCGTAAGTGAGGCGCTAGTGGAGTGCTGAACAGTGTAAGGGGGGAGTCGACGGGCTGATTTGAATCGCGAAGCGAGAAAAAACAATCAAGAAAACGCTGGATACTTTGGTGTTCCTCGTTCATTAACGGCTGGGTATAACAAAGAGCGAAAGTTAAATCAAGACGCTCTAAGGTAATGTCTGTTGCCACCAGGAGAATACGGAGTAGTGCACTCCCACAAAAGGGAACATGAAGCAGGTCATTAACTTTCCATCAGTCGCTAAGGAGCAACGGTACGAACGGCGATTGAGTACTGTATCATAGCGTACAGCGAAATACGAGTCAGCGGCCGCGATTAAGAGCGAGTGTTTCGTCTGCAGGCCGTGTGCGACTTTGCACTTAAACGTCCCTGTTAATGATGCTCCTGGCCCATCTCAAGATTCCCGAACCCCTAAAAGCCGGCCTTCTATGTGATGGTTTTTCTTCACAACTCAAAAGAAAATAAAACCGCTTCGCAGGCCTTTTTTTACTTGTGATGAGAGACCAACCTTGCGCAGCCATTAGGACACTTGCTTCCAGAGTATACTGAGAATCAACGTAGCTCTTGATTTTGAAACTTTATGGAGGAAAAACGCTAAGGCGCCCGTGTGCTGTGCGATGTCAGTGCACGCTAAAGATCCCCAGGTGGTCGAAATTATTCCGGAGCCCTCCACTACGGCACCTCTTCTTCCTTTCTTCTTTCACTCCCTCCTTTATCCCTTCCCTTACGGCGCGGTGCAGGTGTCCAACGATATATGAGACAGATACTGCGCCATTTCCTTTCCCCCAAAACCAATTATTATTATTATTATGCCTATGCATCTTGTTTTGTTATCTTCATTCGTTATACCAGCAATTGTTAATTAGAATGCAAGCATGCAAGTATAAAATACGCAATGGAGGAGAGCTAGGGTGGATATCTAATTGTTAAAAAAAGTAAGCCAAGGCACAGCATAATTACAGAAATGTCGAAAACTCGTTTGACAAATCGTAGCAACACAATAAGCAGTACAGGGTCATAATACAATCGAGCCCACTTGTAACGAGCCTGAGAGTGATCCGAAGTCCGTAGTAAATGGACTTACCACATACAACCAGGTGTAAAAAGGCAGACAGAAGTGGCGACTGTCTGTTAGAAAAGGGCATACTCGGAGCGTCTCCTTCTTTGAAACAGGCCCTATCATGGCGCTTTTCAATCTCCCCAGCATTGTTCTATGCACCTCGCCAAGGCTCCTGCAGCCAACAACGTGCCTTAGACACGCAATATAACTGTTTGGTGAGCTCACTGCCGCTCGTGGTATGTCGGCCTCTTTGACACCGGTCGTCCTTATCGGACTCTTGTCACTTAGGGAAAGCGCTTGTGTCGCCTTCAAAGGCTTTGTAAGTTCGTGGCTCTGCGATGCCGCAGTAATCATCCACACCTACAAACCCTGGCCAGCTGTACACCCACTAGTAGTTGTCACGAATCCATATGCCTATAATAATATGGTTTTTTGACGACGATCACCGGTCGTGCATGCAGCGCACGTTCGAGCAGAACGCACTGTCTGAAAGCTGCTGGCACGCGGCAGCAGTGTACGCCACTGGTGAGGTGACACGTTACAGGTGTTCATATTGCTGGAATCGCTGCCATTGGTTGAACAATGATTATGTCCAGTACCTTCGGTTTCAACGCGCTGCCGCTGTCTCGCGCCCATCATGATTCTGCTCCCACCTTATAAACGCTTTGCCTAGCCAGGACTCGCCTGCCGGCGCCAGCCTGGCCAGCGGCTCAGTGCAGTACTAATGTCGCCTTTTCTATGGCTTTTTTATGTTGTAAGAGGGCGTGGGTGGGGGTCACATGGGCTGAAAGTGCTCTTCTGCCTGCACGCTGACGAGAAGCGCGCATTTTCTGACGGCGTGGGTGAGTTGCCTTCTCGTTCGCTATCTTCGAGTGGTGCGGCCACGATTGTTCATCTTATCTGACAAGCAGTGCCATTGCCCCAATAGGTATTGTGTCTGTAGCACCACCCTTGGTAGTCATAAGCGAGCGTTCGTTATTACTGCGGTGGTTATAAGTGGGCTGGTGTCTATTCCTTTGGTAAAGACACCATGTACTTACATGGGTGGCTCGCTAAAGTTTCTTCTTCCTTTCTAACGGCAGATTTTTTTCTCTTACCAAATATGACACTCGAGTCCCACCAACTTATTCGCGAAGCATCAAAGCTGATCACTTATTCGCAAAACAATATTTTGGCCAGCCTTTCCTGAAAGTATTTTTTTTTTTCACAAGAAGGTTGTATAAAAAGTTTGAAGTAGCGCGGAAAAAAGCCTTGCGAAAGACAAAACGCAAGTAGTGGTCATTTGTCACCACTATTCCGTGGTGCTATTGTTATTTGTATCAGAGACCGAGTGTCAATTTTCGTATTTTTGAAATTTGTCCTTTTTGTCATTGTATTTTCCACCGTGCAACAACCCCGGGAGGAAGTAGCAATATTCCAAATAAATAACTAATAATAATTATATAGCTATCTGATCAACACTGACCAGTACCGTGGCTGACGGTGCGCAATAAATAGCAACCGTAGAAGCGCAAATAGACGAAAAGATGCGCGCCCCAAGGCCCTGCAAGCGGATTGGGCAGCAACGCGAGGGGAACGAGTCTGCGATCGCTGCAGGCGTTTTTCTTGAATGTCGCGAAGCTGGACCCAAATTTCAAGTTAACAAACATGTTCAGGAATTTCAGATGATCGGTCTCTAGGAGTAGAGACGTAAACACGGCGCCGAGGATTATACAAAAATTAACCAGAGACATACCAATTAGTCGTAAACCCGCTTTCAACTTAAGGATGCGTGGGTAAAACAGCGAAGTAGCATGCGGTAAGGCAGCAGACGGGTGCGTATAATGGTAATAGAAATGTCCATGCCTTTTGCAGCTGCGTGCCCGATTCAAAGCCTACATTTATTAGACCTCACGAACATATACAGGGGTGTCTTGATTAATGAATACAGCGTCGCGCCGCAAGTCATCAACACAGCCACGCTCAGTGACCTTTCCTGAACAATGTAGGACTAACTGGCCCCCAAACAATGTCTGTCTTATGTTTTAACCCCGCAGTTAAATAAACTAAGCGCGTAAAAAGTCACATACGCTTCCCACTAGTGACTCATTGGCCACTGCGCTTCGCTGATGAGGGCTGCTTGCGGATTGTCTCCCTTGTCATGCTTCGTTGAAAGCACGGATACACAAGACGCCCGTGCTGCAAGAATCGGGAGCTCAGTAAAAAAAATGGAGATGGTTTAGCTCTGGTTAAACCTGGAGTGACGCGATAGATACAGCTGTCCGAGTGGAACTTGCTCAGTTGAATTGCAAAGTTAGTCTTTCGCCGCTGCGTTTCGCTGGGCGTTCCTTCAACTTCGTCCCACTTGACACGGCGCATGTGCACAGGTGTGGCAGCTCGGTTTCGCCGGCGCGCAGCAGCTGCTCTGCAACATGTGACTCATCACGTGACCAACCAGGTGACGAACCACGTGATCGGCCACGACGCCGCGCCGCCGGCAGCTGCTCTGCACCACGTGCCAACCACGTTACAGCGTGGCGGTGCAGCCACAGGGTGGCTCCATAGGCTCCATCTCGGCGACTATGCGCCGTCTAATACGCTCGGCACCCTGGCATCTCCGTTTGGCAAGACGTTCCTCTCTCTGTTCGGGGGTCTCCGCTACTCTCTTCTACTTCTTACCCTCATTCTTTCTTTGTTGAGTAGCCAACTGCAAGGCGACAACATCGGGATCGGATGAGTTAATCTTCTCTTGTCTATACTGCCGTTTAGCAGCGGCTGGACTTTCCTTCTCTGCATGCATGTCAAATGTTGTGATACAGACGCCCACTACATATTCGCAATGCTGTGCATGTGACGTGCGGTTCGGGTGATAGAGCGGCGTGCGGCGAGGCGGCGACGAAGAACGCGGCGCAGCTGTGGTGTCTGTCTGGTTACCATGGTATCGGCGCATGCGCACAACTGCTCATCCGCGTGACGTTACGCTCGGCTTCGACGGTGGAGCGGGCCCGCGGCCGCGGCGACGGCGAAGCGCACGCCGCACCTTGCTCCTCTCCGGTTGCCATGGTAACGGCGCATGTGCACAACAGGCCTCTCCCATGTACCGCGATATGCTCGACTGGCAGCCTAGTGTAGCTCTCGCTGCAAAAATGCTCAAGAGCAAGTGAGCTAGAAAATGCTGAGGCAGCGGTGGAGTAACATTTTTCGGACTGCTTTCCATCGCTCAAGCTTTGCCCTTGCGTGCGAAAGAGTGGCACAGCAAAAATTCTCGTGTACTACTCGCACATGGCTTTGTGGGCCCTGCGATTGTGCACTGCGTATGGCTTTCTTAGTGCACATGAGAGCAAACGGCGACAGATAAGCGCGGTGTCTGTCCCCGTGGTGCACCAACATGGCGACCGCTATGACGTCGCTGCAAACCACCCGTACTCGGCTTATGCGCCCAGTCGAATTAGCGAGCGGTATCGGAGCGCGCGCCTGCTGCACATGGGGAGGCGCATCCCGCTTGTCCGGCGGTTCGCTTGCAACGCAGGATCGATGCCCGGTCGGCTCCTTTCTGCCGTGTCAGCGCTGCTCGTCGTCGTTAACAAAGGGTGGGCTCTCGACGCTCTGCTGACGCGGGGAGCGTTTTGCTCCTGCTTCGCCCCGAGTCTAGCTTATGCGCGCGGTGTTATCCTGGAGCTCAGTTTTATTTTTATTTGCTTACTTCTCTCGCTCGGCGGGTATTCGGACCGCCCGCTAAATTAAGTTACCGGATCTGGGGACCAGAGGAAGGAAGGCAGCGCTTTGTTTAGTTCCAGCACTTTTGTTACACAATGAGCGCGGTAATGGCCGTTGTGCTGAATCAATTAAAGTCGATAAGTGAAGGGGTGCCATTAGTCTGGCATCCTGCGCATTAATCGCGTCGTTTAATCTGAACCGTTCCTGCACTTTGACCGCCTTTATTACTTTAAACAATTTGCGAGATGCTGCGATAGCGCCCTGTTCTGTGCAGTCCGTGAAGCTGTGGCCGCTGATCCGCTCGCGCTTTTCCTTCCCCGATACACGCGTACCAGCGGCGTTCTCTCCGCCGAGCTGCCACCGCACGTGAGGTCGTTGCAGTCAGCCTACACTTAATGCGCATCATAAAGCATAATTTTTCTCAGCTGCAAGCTGAAATAATCTCTTCAGGGTCTAATGATTCTCCAGTCGAGAGGAGGAGGAGGAGGAAAAAATTTTGTTTAGTCGCCTGCAGAACGACACCATGACTAAATGGCGCCGCGACGCGGGCTCTGACGTCTTCTCGGCGGGTGGTCTCCACTCAACTCCAGCGCGTGTTACTCCCGCAGTCGCTCGCCCTGAGGGGCAACGTTCCGTCGGTTTCGCTCGGCCTCTGTCTTTCAACAGCCGCCGAGACCTGCTAGATAGCCCAGGTTTGTATTTCGTGGTCATAGCATTCCGCCGCAGCCGTGAGTCGCGAGCCGAGAAAAAACTGAAATTTTCAGTTTTTTTTTTTAACATAGCGATAATGCACAGTAAATATTTCCCGGCCTCTGAGCGCAATTGATAACGCACTTTCTGTAGGACCCTTATGTGCCCGCATTGTGGCTCAACTATACCTTGCTTAGGATCTCAGTTATACACTTTTCACTTATTTCTCTCGTAAGAATTCGTTATTCGAACAAATCAGTGCATTTTATGCATTTGAAGCCCTAACGATTGCAAAAGAAGGTGACAAACGGACGCTCACCAAAGCCGTACCATAGCTACCTTAAAACTTCGATTTGCTTTCTGCGTCGATTTCGCTGTCATCGTTTGCCATGGCTTTCTGCAAGACTTTTCAGAATTCAGCACATTTTTATTGCGTACACATTTGCGAACATTGTATCTTAGCTGCGCGGAGCTAATTGCATTTACGTCGCGTCCAGAAATTTGGACGCAGTGCCTGAAGCGCCACAGAATAAAAAAAAACGACCACTCACTGCATTTTTTTTTATGCTTACGATACGATTCCACATTTAAAAGCTAGTTTCCAACTGAACGTACAGAAGCGGGAGGGAAAGCCGAGATGACGGTGGGCGGAAATTCGAAAAATGTCGGCATTTCCTTGGGCATTCCTGTAAATTAGAGATGGCATGTGTCTCCCGCGTGTTTAGCAAGTATCGCATGAAGATTATTATTACACGTCCTGTAAGCAAACATGATCAGATACAGTACAGCACAAATGTCTTACTTGAGCCCACTTAATCCTAATGAGCATGTTTTTCGGAGAGGTGTCGTATAAATTTCATATCAGAATTTGTTCAGGAGGAGTGTCATGCGCAAGACTCAGAAAGGTCTAGAGGCGTAGTGTGTATTGATTTTAAAAATAACTGTGTATTTCGCTAGCCACGATTTTTTTGTTCCTCAATGCTTTGCTTTACTATCAATCACTAAGCAGTTGAGTAAGTCAGTGAGTACCCTATCGTGCGGTACGAGTATAGAATTGTGAATGTCTGTGTATAAATGACGTTTTAAAATTGGCTCAACAACGAGATTATTGGCTTATGAGTGTTTATTATAGGTAAGCAGTGAATGCGGGTAGTATTTCTTTCAGCGGGATTATCCCGCACTGAAAACTTGTTTTGAAATATAAATTTACACTGAGATTAATATCTTGGAGTTGACAAGGTCATCTAGACATCATGCATATATTGCTTTCTTGGTCTAAGACGAGCAACCCCGGACGAATAATCCGCGGCCGATCGCTGAGCTCTTCGATGCATGCTGAAATGTTGTTCTCGCGTCTGTCGAAGATCAAGGTGTAAGTATGCCGTCCCGCAATGTTTGAATAAAGGGTGGGCAGAATGGTTTTCATTTCAGTTGAAAAGTTGACGTTTCGCAGCTTTTAGCCCAGGTGCTTCAACCAGTAAATATCGGGTTAAAATAAAACGATTTGATTTGATTCGATTTGAATATTACAAGCATTTGTCTAAAAAAAGAAAAAAACTGGTCTCCTACCTCAGTGGTTGCGGCCACTGGCAGCGTGGTACGAAGACCAAGAGTGGTTGGAAGAGACGGTGGGGAAGCTTGTGGAGTGAAATGTGGAAGAATGAAAAAGTCAGGAAAAGCCCTTCGAGTACCGTGGCCGGCGAGAAAAGGGCGGACGAAGTCATGTGATTCTGGAGGCCATTTTGTTCAAGCTCTGTCAGAAGCGGGACGGGCACAAAGTGCTCTGTAGTTGCTGTGGCGGAGTGGTTGGCCTTCTGGCTTCACAAAATAAGTGATACCAGGGCATCTCCTTCCCTTTTTTTTCCTTCCTCCAGACGGAGAGATCTGCCGGAGTTGAAAAGAAAGCTCTCCTTGGTACAAGAAGCGCTCTGCTTCTGTAGACTGCTCCAGTCTTCGCGTCATTCAACATTAAGTGGTTATTCTTACATCACCAAGACAATGATATGCGCACGCGTCCCCCGTCTTTTACGCTGACAACCTCACCCTCTAGTGCGCCCGTCGCTCTCCAGACTACAGTACAACAAAGCCTAGACACCATATCCAAGTTATTGGCTTGTGCGGGGCTCCAGTAAGATCCGTACTAATCACAGATGCTCCTCTTAATGGCACTAGCTGCGACTTAAGTCCATATTTCTGCTTGCGCTGCAGCTTGTGCATCATGAATGAACTCGCCCAACAAACTCTTGTGTTCCACTTGTCGCGTTTCAGCTATCCAAGATATGGCATTGATCGTATTTGCTTTCACATAAGTCACCATCCCACCCCACGAGTTCTGTTATGCAAAATCCCAGGCATTAATTTTGATCAATGATCTCACCAGGGCACTGTTGACTCGGCCATCAACACGTGTCGCTCCATCACCTGCTCCGGCTGATTGTCAATCGCCAAGGTGGAATGCAAGAAAAATAAGCTAGTCAACTGGTACGCACCCTTGCGCTTTGACGAAACTCTTACCGTTTTCCAAATTTCGAACTAACAAAGCAGTAAAGCGGTGATCTCACACCAGCACTGAAAACTTTCATTAAAAAGCCTCTAAACATCATTGTCCACGCCACTACCCAAGCCGTGGTTATAGGGCTGCGACAGGAACGCGTTGGAGCGAACAACTGCAGTGGCAGCAGCGATATGCCACCGTTTACAAGGCGGCGCATCGAAGCTTTCACGATAGTGGTGCCACAGTGCATCGCAGCTAGATGTTAGGGCGATGCGGCCTAATGTGGCTTGCCCCCCTCCCCAACTTCTGGCTACAGCGATTGCCGGTCTCTCACCGGTTTCACCAGCTCACGCTTTAGAAAACATCCCCGTCTACTCGACTGAGTCGCTGGAAGTTTTTTTCTTTTCTTTTTTACCGCTTCCTCGGAGCTGTCAACTTCCCACTCGCTTTCCTGCGACACGCTTTGGGGTTTACATGCATTTTTCTGGGGCTGAGTCGTGTCTCGATCTACCGCTGACGGCGCAGCGACTCCGCTGCGATTCCTTAGCGAAGTAAGCCGTTTACATGGCGTAGAAGCCACAAAGACTGGCCTCACTGCGACGATGTCGCAGCCGTGTCAACCCCGCTCCAGACGCTTCACGGCATGGGCCACTTTCTTCCCCTTTCCTGCTCCACCGCCACAGAGAGAAGCAACTGGCTCGTCTTTCCAACACCGTACAAGATCGACGGCTCTATAGAGAGCATGCCTATTTCACCTCCACCTAAGTACCAACGAGCCTATCCGTTTCCTCAAGAACTGCTTCGCCCCACTGACCCCATCACATGACCCCTGATGTGAGTGAGGGTTGCAGAGAGGCGCGACCTCACACCTCTCTAGTACACACACAGACCGCAGCATACAGCTATACGAACGTCTCAGGCAAGGACTGGGCGGCATATGCGATCTTCACCTGTTTCATTGTAATCCCAGCACACATCATTCGTAAAACTCAGCCGTACAAAACTGGCCGGCTCTTAGTTTTATGAATACGTTCAGACATCCTCTCGCAACTGCCGTTATCCCTGTGGCAACCTCGAGCTATGTCTCTTCTCTTTCCCGCTCACCCTTTCCATTCTCTTCATTCCTTTCCCTTCAGCCGTCCTCGTTGAGTGCCTGGCTGTCGTCGTGTAGCCGGATGACCAGTTCGCCTCTCGGCATCCAGGAGCAGCATGTAATGAGCGCTTGATTTATGCGCGCTTAAAAAAAAAAAGGTCCTCTCTCGGCGCGCTCTTCGGCATTTTGGTGCGGTTTGGAGATTTGCAAAGCAGTTTTGAGGTCCGTTTCTTTTTCCCATTTGTATGCATTTATCTGCCTTCACCTTCCGAAAATATGCGCTGACTGGTCGCAATGGGGCCTTTAAGTCCAACAGCGATCCTATCGGAAGAGTTCAGAATATGTTCCTGTTCATTTACATACACCTTTTTCATCGCCTAAATGCCGGCGCGGACTCTGGCAAGTCTTCCTTGACATTTCTCCCGACTCTGCGTTGCCGACGAGTTCGAGAAGATTTTTTTATTTTACGAACTCATTCAAGGCGACTTTTTCTGCGCTGATCTCCATGTGCCCCCTCGTAACTGATGCTCTGCACAGTCGACACTTTTCACTGACTGATTAAAGTCTTTATGGAATACTTAATCCCACTGTTTAGACACATAGGAATAATGTTTTTTTTTTTACTAAGGAGTGTTATATTTTAGCCGACTTTTACATTTTTGCACAATACCGACATCTTTTTTTTCTCTTCATTCGGCGATGTGCTTGCTTCGGTCGGCTACATGCGTCTGCTTGCTACATTTCCCTTATATGTTTGGGTTTCTGAGAATATTCGTCGATATTCCACTGTCATCGACGAACTTCCCTTACAGCTGGTTTTCATTCGTTCCTGCTGAATGTTTCGACTTCCTTAATTTGTATTCTGGTTACTGTTTTATAATATTTGTGTTCGTGATGATCGCCTCAAAATACAGATTAATTAATTGACTGACTGACTGACTGATTGGTTTATTGATTGATTGATTGATTGATTGATTGATTGATTGATTGATTGATTGATTGATTGATTGACTAAGTAAGTGAGTGAGTGAGTGAGTGAGAGAGAGAGAGAGAGAGAGGAAAATGTCAGGCTTTATCGGACAGAAAGATGCCCGACTAAGAAGGTTGTAGGCATACATGCCCTAGTTTTCAGCTCTGAGGGCTTCCAATTCTTGCATTGCTCACTTATATACATATGTGAATCACAGCCGCCGTGGTGGCTCAGTGGTTATGGCGCTCGGCTGC
Source organism: Amblyomma americanum (assembly GCF_052857255.1). NCBI lineage: Eukaryota > Metazoa > Arthropoda > Arachnida > Ixodida > Ixodidae > Amblyomma > Amblyomma americanum. The sequence goes on along the minus strand of NC_135502.1, from coordinate 14,363,211 downwards.
TGACCCGAAAGACGCAGGTTCGAACCCAGCCGCGGCGGTTGAATTTCGATGGAGGCGACATTCTAGAGACCCAGGGGGTCGAAATCTCCGGAGCCCTTCACTACGGCGTCCCTCATAGCCTGAGTCGCTTTGGAACGTTAAACCCCAATAAACCAAATAAACCAAACATATGTGAAACACCGTCACGTCCGACATTAAGTGCAATTTAAATTCCTAGCCACTGTCGGCTGAGAGTCCCTCGTGGTGCCTTTGCAGACGACTATCCGCCGGGGAGCGTGCGTGCGGTGCTGGTTCTTCGTGGGCTGGGCAGCCTTCTCGACAACGACGCCGTGTTCCTCCACAGCGACCTCCTCATCGTGTCCTTCCTTCCGCAGGCTGGCGCCGCCAACCTGTCCTCGCACTTTGACGTCACTATGAACCATCGCCAGGTGAGTGACCGACATTTTTTTTTTGAGCATGTGCAAGAACTTTGTTCAGCCATGAGCAGAACGAACTATCCTAACCTCGTACGCTTGATCTAATCAAGCTTCCCTATCAATTCCGGTGCACTCCTGCTATTTATTCATTGGGTTCGAGCTTCTTTGATGTCTGCTGTGTCATTTAGCATCTACACATGGCAATAAAGCCATGTTAGGCGCGGAAACATCTACGCTCTGCACAGCTTGCACTTCTCTCCTATATTAAAGTTCGCAGCAGGTAAAAGGAAAGCGTTGGCTTAGATATTATGAAGAAACCTGTAAACCCTATCCAGTGGATGTTAGCTCAACTCCTAAACTATCTGTTTGACGGAACTAAGTCTTAACTGGTGGAGTGGACGGAGGAATGACGTCGAGCAACACAGCAGCATGTGGTATCATCGTCTACGGGGGCTAAGTGTCTCGACTGCGCCGGCAGTTGTGTGAACCGTTAGTCCTTGCTGCGGTCCAGCTGTTCAGAGAAGGTCCGAGAGCTTGACGCAGAAGGCGTTGGGGAACCGAACAGGCACGGCGAAAGCTAGTAATTTCTTCGAAGACTTGGGACGCCACCGAGGTTTCACGTTTGAGAACGAATGGGCTCAACTGTGTCTGCAGTGCCAGCTTTCTGCGGGTGGGCGCGTAGATGGGATGGGGGCAAAAGCGGTCGATGAAAAGGGGGAGAACGCTGCCGTGCGTCGAAATGGGTGAGCGACGCTGAGAGCGTTGCCCAGAAAAGTACGCCGGGTACGAGTAGCAGCTGTAGACGGAGGCCCACTTCACTGCCCGCTTCGAACTACAGTAGCGATTGAAGACGGCTATCAGTCAAGTAGCCAATAGATCTAGTTCAGACCTGTTAATTATTCTGCCTAAATCAATATCACTAGCGTTACTAGTCCTGTCAGTCGGTTGCGCTTTGAATCAATATTCCGCGGTGTTGTAACTCGCTTAAAAAAAATTTGGCGCCCAGTTTATGCCAATGTGACGCGAAATTCCTCGACAGCTTGTTCGCCATCTCTTACTATTCAAGCTGAAAAGTCTGAACATACACCATAGGTTATTAGCGGGGACAGAGTATTTTCTTCATAACCGAGTCTGTTTGCCCCTGCAAATACTGTCAACTCTGCACTTGCGCCTGTGGAATCTGGTCTATCTCAAGACTTCGCGCTACGTCCTCTGTACTTCCTAACACACTAAATGACCTGCCGCGCTATGTTCTCTCCTATTCACTTATTCGACTTTGTTATTTACCTTGTGATCACTAAAAACACTTACGTCTTGCAGCTACAAAATGGCATAAGCGGCTTTCCCTTTGGTGTAAAACATGACTAATGAGCTGAAATAATAATAAGCGCAAGGTTATGTGCGTGTCCCGTACTGATTCTTTCCCTGCTAAGTATGCTCTCAATAAAAATATCCTGGAATCCACTGCAGTCAGTCATTATTTAGGCGTGCATATAACATCTGATCTTACTTGGAAGTGTTGCATCAACTACATTATTAGCAACTCAAACAGCACTCTGGGCTTTCTACGTCTGAATTTTTTTAATGCGCCGACTGCCGCACAAACAGCGTCACACCTATGAAAGAATTTCGATGAGTCCGACTTCATGAACACCACGGATAGGAATCTCGACTATGCTTTTTTCATCAAATTTATCACGATCTCAAACTAAATCGTAAATTCTTCACTCGTACATTGTGTATTCAATCGCGCATTAAACACGTTCACGAAGTTCATATTGTGAAGTTGTGCTGGTAACTTCCTTTTAATCATTGGTCCCGCTCACACCACTTGACTGCAACCACCTACCACAAGAAATCGTGTCAATTAGAAATCCTCTGTTTTACAATTCACTGCTTCACTTCTGTAGCAACTTGTTTTAATTTAATATCATAATTCAATTTGAATTGTTCAGTTTCATGCTTTTTATGCTTTTGTAGTAGAACCCTCTTCCACACGACGTCCGGTCAAGTACAAATCCAGCTATTTTTCACATTTTTGATTCCCCCTCTTTAGTCGTAGCCTATTAGAGATTACCATGGTATTTTTTTTTTGTAATTGGCTTCCTTTCGCGCCTTTTGTGCTTTGTATTTGTTTGCCTGTTTTAGATAAGTATTATATCTCTACGTTTTGTTTGGTTTCGCGCTTTTTATAGTTTTATATCTTTTTCACCACTTTCCTCTGTCGTGCGTTTACGTGACTGGATGTGAATAAAATGAAATGAAATAAAGTTGCAAATAGGGCTTGCAGCATGAAGAAACGAGCCGAACTTAAATCCACAGGTCAATGCAGGACAGCAGACTATCATAGTCAGAGGAACTGTAACCGTATACGCATCTTTCTAGTCCCAGAGTTGCTTGGGAAACGCAATTGGTATAGTCGTTTCGCGCTTGCCTATATGTACTCGGTGCTGCCACTTAGGCAGCGAGCAGTGTGGGGTCTTAGACGTCGTTAACGCTTGGTCGGCAGCCAAGTGCGCTATCGCCGGCAACTGCTGGATGCGAAGCGAAGCGCATTACACGCAGAGGAGCAGCGAAGAGAGAGACGAAAAGGCCTGGGCTCGAAAAAGGACTGGCGCCAATCAGTGGGCAGCCCCTTTCTCTCCGCTGCACGGCAATTGCTCCCTTTCCACACGCGCGCATTCCATCGCGCCCTCCTCTCGGCACACGCCGCCGAGATCACGACCTCTATAGCGTTAAAACACTAGCAGCGGTTGACGTTAAAAACCACTGCAGTTTTTTTTTTGTAGCGATAGCTACATTACGGTAGCAGTTCGAGCCTTCAGCGTGGCGACGCCGTGGCGGTGCCGCAACCCTGTGGCTGCGCTGCCACCCTATGGCTGTAGTGCCACCCAGTGGCTGCGCCGCCACCTGTGGCTACAGCGCCATGCCGTGATTGCGCCGCCACGCTGTCACGTGGTGCGGAGCAGCTGCCGGCGGCGTGGCGCCGTGGCTGATCACGTGGTTCGTCACATGGTTGGTCAAGTGAACAAGTTGCACTCGGACAGCTGTAGCTATCGCGTCACTCCAGGTTTAACTAAATCTAAACCACCCCAATTTTTTTTCGTCGCCGTGATTGCGCCGCCACGCTGTCACGTGGTGCGGAGCAGCTGCCGGCGGCGTGGCGCCGTGGCTGATCACGTGGTTCGTCACATGGTTGGTCAAGTGAACAAGTTGCACTCGGCCAGCTGTAGCTATCGCGTCACTCCAGGTTTAACTAAATCTAAACCACCCCAATTTTTTTTCGTCGATGTAAGGAAGGCTAAGGACAGGAACACAAATATCTGGAGGTACCAACTCTGTTGTCACTAACTCCTTTCTACATATCCTCCTTTAATGCTTTAATGCTGCCTTAATGCGTCAAAACGGACTAGTCTCTGCAAGCATCCCTCGTACCTGTGCTCGCTTGCAGGAGCCTTCGCAGAAACTCTACAGCGCGACGCTTTGTTCTTGGAAAGTTTTATGTAATGGCAGCTGCCATGAGAAGGACGAAGGGTTCGAAGTCAAGCATCCAAGTTTCCCTGGCCTGCTTCGCACGGGCACAGACCTGTTGGCGACCAAGTATACCTAACGCCACCTTCGAATAATTGGAGGGGGCGGGGGGGGGGGGTGAAGGATGAAAAAGCAGCGCATTTGTTTATTCAACACGGGCGCCGGCGTTCCTAGCACCAAGCAATGTGCTGCGAATGAACTTCGTAATTCTTTCGTGTTTCGTTGTTTTCAGAGCAAACATCCTCCCGTGGTCCTCGAATGCGCCTCTGTGTGGAACACGACGTGGTAAGTTCTGTGGGGGGAATCAGTGCGTATTAAATTCAGAGACTGGACGGCATTTATGTCCAACACACCTGACAAGGCCTTCACTTGCACTGCTGCATAGGGGTTTTGGGAAGCGATACCGATACTAGCGGCACATATGTTAACAGTCAGGTGTAGCGTACAGTACTCACGGATTGAAATAGGACATTCGGAGCGCGTGGCCGTCGCTTCATGGAGCGCCGCCCGTAGACGCTCATGGAACCAAGGTGGTGCATTGTGGTATGGCGCGAGAGGGAGAACATCTACAAAGCAGAATTGTTCCTTCCAGTAGCCAATGAGCCGGCCTGTGGCTTACCACATGCCTGCGTGGCACTGCAAGGCTAGCGCTCCGAATGTCCTATTTCAATCCGTGAGTACTGTACATGCGAAAACAAGCTGCAATCAATGTTGTCGCCGCTCAGTTAAATGAGGAGGCAGCTGCTCCTTCATTTAGAGACTAGGGGTATGAGAAGATTCAAAACTTCCAATGGTTTGAAAATAGTACTTACTGTTCCAGCCGTTCGAACCTTCTGAAGATTGAGCAACAGCGGATTCCTTGTTGATTTGAAGTCGCGGCGGAACATCGCGAGATTTGCAAATGGTAGTACCTTGCACTTTTTATGCTTTTAATTAAATAGAATACATTTATTATAAATCCAGCAATTTTACAAGCGCAGTGTCGACGCACGCAGTGAGAACATAGAAAAAAAACCACAATGATAGGAAATTGTTTTCAATCACTTCAGTCGCTTCATTTTCAACTGTTTTCCCATTAGGCGATTTAAATTCGTTACCCGGCTCAAGAAAGTTGAAAAAACAATGTTAACTGCAATGTATCACCAATTACCCACACTATCAAGCCGTCATCAAACGTGAACATCTCCTACTCATACAATACAACCTTTCACCTTTCACCCTGTACTTTCAGTTTCAATGAGGAAATAGTATGATGGATGTTTTGCCTACAAAGTCCTATGGAGTACGTATTCGACAACCCTTTAGGTATCAATGTCGCTCTGTGGTCCTAATTTATAAAGTGTACGGTTATTCTACTTTGAAGATTGAAGCGTAGCAGATATCCTTTAAAAGCTGCTTTGTACTTCAGGCAGGCACAAAGTGCACATTTTGCCACTGGCCATCATCCTCAACGTTCAGCGCTGCTTCCTACCGACGATAAACATCACTCAATTTGCAGTTCGCCTAAATCAGGCTTAACTCCCCCTTCTAGAGGTTCTGACTACGCGTGCATGGCTCATCATTAATGATTAAAACATTAACAAACTACACTACTTCCCACTGAAGTAACGATGGCGTTCCCTATAAAAGCGACTCTGCAGCGCAGCTAGTGTAGATCGTAATGTCACCGACAAACCGCTGGCGTACAAAGGAAATGTTTACTGAGACGTGCTAGGAAGCACAAAGCTACAGGGAGCCTGAGAGGGGAACGATGAAAACCGAACGCCCCTCGCATACCCAAGGCTACCCAAATGCCAGATAAAACAGTTCGGCCTCGTGATGGCGCCACTAGAGCCGTTAGTAGTGTGTCGGTGTCGGTGGCCTCTTTAATGCTCGGGGTACAAAGGTGCCCGAAGCATACCTCTGTCAGTGTCTTGCTTTCGTTTCTCAGCACTAGTTTTACAGGTACGCAGTTTCGATGCAGCCAGGAGCGTTTTTACAGCGGTCTCTCTCGTTTCCCGAAGGTTGTGGTCCAACGAGAACTGCCGCCTGGTGGAACAGACCGAGCAGACAGTAACCTGCCGTTGCCTGCAGTCCGGAAACGTGGCCGCCGTGCGCCACAAGGACTGGCTCAAGGTGCCCTGCTCGACACTGCCGGCTCACTTCAGCGCCACCTAGCGTACCTTTCCCCCATTTTTTGCCCAGCAAAGGCTGGGCTATCCCGCCTTTAGACACTCAGCATGACGCCTATACGCCATCGCCCTGACATAAAGCTCTCGCGCGTTCATCACTGTGGGGCGGACTCTTCCTTACAGAAGGGACAGCTAGAGAAAACAAATCGCGGATGTCACGACTAAGAAAGAATTCCCGGGCGCCAAGCTGCTTCTGATGCGCATGCGCAACTTAACAGATGCAGCGGCGCTATAAGAAAACTGCGTTACAACCGAAGTTTGGAAAAAACTAGCTGCATGAGTGGACTTCGTTTCTCTCACGCTTCCCGCAATCCGATTCCGGCAATATGGCCCAAGGTGATTCAATGATGAAGGATATTTGGCTTTCGAGTTTTGGCCCGTACGGACCATCCACTTGAAAAGAAACACGTTTCGTGATTGTCCTTTCTGAAGCTAGGAATCGCCTGCTAACATGCTGTTCTGCTTTTCTGACTTGTCAGCCATGCTTAGCGCGGCCAGGTGTTTCAACGCTCTTCCTGTCTCATTGAATCGCTTTCTATACAGCGGGTTATTATTTATTACTTTTTTGTGGTTCTAACCTGGCCCACTGTAAACGCATGAGCTTCCGTGGGCCGTCCGTCGAAGATCGAGGGAAAATGGCGGCTTGTTTCTGAGCAGAGAACCGGACCTGGCCACCGCTGGAGCGCAGTCATGACGGGGGGCTGCGTCGTCTGCCTCGCAGCCGTCGTGCTCACCTTCAGCGTCTACGTGTGCAACATGAGGTGAGGAAGCTCACATTCAGACCACCACCAGAAAAATAACAACATTAGTAATAACTGGTTACGAGCAAAGAAAAGATCTAATATTTGACCTCAGCAGTGCAGGAAAAGGGGTTAGTTGGAGCTCCTCTTCTCTGCGAGTTCATTGCGCTTAGCGTAGGCAGAACGACGCGAACAGATCAGCTTTGGTGCGCATTGCGCGAGAGCACTTGGCTATCACCACAGCCTTACACGCCTCGTGTTTAACAGCAACACACTCTCGCGCTGTGCATTGCACACCGTATTCTTCATCAACTAATACTGCTATCAAGTTAAATTGGCGCTTCGAGCTATGTAGCGGTAGTGACCGAGAAATGTCGCTTAATGCGTTGGAGTGGACAGTGCTGTGCCAGAAAGACTGCCCTAGAGCGATACACGTTGGCATTGACAGCACTGCTGCAGAAACACGGGACTGGAGCATAGACCGCCGGCGTACATTGACGTTGATTACGAAAGCATTGAAGACGCGCATAACTGGCTCCCTGGGTCACTGCACGGAGACCTCAGCTACGCTTTCAAGTACATGGCAGTGGTGTCCACCTACTAAAACTGTGCTTTCGCGCAATACTTCGTGCTTAGCAATGCTAAACCACCAGCCATTTCTAGTTCTTTTTTTTATTTCTGGCGTAATTTGAAGAAGAAATTTAATAAAGCAGATATATGAAGGAAGCCAACAATAATTGAAACCAGTGTTTTTAAACCAGTAGCCGTATGGCTGCGCTTGGGTGGATGCCAATGAGTAATTACTCCTCTATTATAATCATTGAAACCAAGAAAAGCGCAGGGAATTCTGTTTCGTTTATTTTGTGCAGCGATATTTTCTCTTTCCTTCCCTGACTTCAGGTGGGAGATCACGGAAAGTTCCGTCATCAAGATAAACCTGCTCACGTCGGTGGCATTCATCCAAATGGTGTACATCGCGGGAGTGCACGCAACCTCCGTTCGTGTGAGTGTTTTTCAGGGCGAATGAAAACAGCTTAGTAGTTTGGCAGCTGCGTGGTGGGTACTCAGTGTTTTGCAGCGGTGCCACTTTCCAAGCATCATATGCTTGTTGAATGAATATTATACTACAGAGTAACTAATAGTATCAGACTGACTCTATTGACAAATCCAAAAGTGCGCATTATTTGGTCGATTTATTCCGCTAAGCGCGATAGTCTTCTCCGAAACTTTATTTTTAGCGTGACAAACGCCACATGAAAAGATAGCCACGCTCGAACTAAACGGGTTAGCGAGTCGGTATTGTCGTTCGCCTTTGGTTGAGTTCGGGAATCCCTAATGTTGAGTGAAAATTTTTTTTTCCCTCGCACTGAATGTTTGTCGCTTACCGCTGAGGCTATACGAGCTTCGTTTCCCTTTCCTCTGTATTTTTTTTACTCACTTTCGTGCACTTTTCAGGGGCCGGCCCTCTGCCCCTGACTGCTACTGATAAGAATCACGCATGAGGTGCTCAACGATTGTAAATAACCCTCTCGCAAAACCTTTGACAGCAATTGCAAAGACTACATGTGGTCTTGCAGATATTCTGCGAAGAGGTGTTTGCCTCAAGTTGGTGTTTTTCACAACTCGGACTGGCAGCACAAATTGGACCAAATGCTAATTGCTGCTAACTGGCAACACATCGCTTTCTGAAATTTTTGCGGCGCTAACTAATTTTTTAAATTGGGTTTTGAATGTGTCTGTATTAACGGACAGCATTGGAAGTTAATGATTCTCTATCTTGATTCCTTTTTATTTTGAACATTAATTGTTTAAATTTTATGTTCCAGTCAGACAAAATGAAGCTAGGCATCTAAAAACATTTAATAAGCCCAAGGGAGGATCGTATTCTCTTATTCTTCATTTTCAATTTTTTAGTCATATGCGCACCAAGATTTCTACTTTCAGATTTAATGGGCTGTATTGAACGTAGCTACCGCGGTCTAGTAGTGACATTTCCTTGGGGCTGCTGAGTCGTTAATTTCAACGCAAAAGGTTTCAAGCGCGTAAGATGAGAAAGGCTTCCTCGGCTGTGCAATGCAGTGATGATATCTTACGAAGAAGCTCAGTTACGAAGTTAAACATGCAGCAATTGCAATTCTGTGCGGTGCTCTCGCAATGATGCGCGATAAATACCGCAGGATTTTGACCATAAACGCTACATCCAAAAGAGAACTAAAAGAAATATAAATGTTGACTCAAGCATATTTGCAATATGTCTTAGCTTCACGGACCGTTACAATTCAGAAAGAAACAGTGAGGTTGCCCTGACCATCAAATGGAAGTAGAAGTGGAGTGGAGGCTTCTCGATGCTGTAGACAGTGGTGCACTGCCCACGTTGCTTTCGGTCTAGCCCCGCGTACGGGCCGCGCGCAGGAGGTGTGCTACAGCGTGGCCCTGGTGCTGCACTACCTGTTCCTGGTGGCCAGCTTCTGGATGCTGTCGTACGGCCTGCACCTGCACCGGTGTCTGCTGCGCAACTCTGGCCGTGCAGCTCCACAGGCGCCGCCACCCCGAACGCGCTTCTACTGCGCCCTCTCGTGGGCGCTGCCGGGACTCGTCGTGCTGCTGTCGGTCCTCGTCAACCCGAGGGGATACGAGGCACGCCGATAGTGAGTGGCGCCTCGTCAAGTCGAACGGGCTTAATTCGAACTTGCGCTTTGAGTCCGTTAGCATCGTGCATAACGAGAGAAGCCCTCAATTCCGATTTTAGATGATTCCAATGGATTTGTGATCCTATTCGACATCGATCTGCGGAGATTAGACTGTATATTTACAAGCTTTCCTTGACGCGTAAACATGTTTGGTCGTAAGATCTCCGTGGAAGTCGGTGTGACGCAGTTTTTGTTTGTTTTAGAAGATTTCATTGTACCAACGGTATTACTATGCATCCTTGAAACGCAAAACAGACGGAATGATGAAGGGCAAATTTACAACTTACTTTATCGGAAATACCTTCCACCTGAGGAACACGGCACGCGTGCTTGTCCCTACCGACAGATTTTAGAGCGCGCACTCAAGGTGGTGCTCGTAGTTATGTTACTCATAATGTAACTAAATAACTAAACATTCCGTTTCCACTGCTTGTTCTACAATAATGAGAAGGATACCTGACTAGCAGCCGACATATTCATTTCCCATCGCCACAAGGCAGTCACGTCTTTCATCAAATGACAGAAATATGTGAGTATTTTAACCTATTTTTCCAGTTGCTGGCTCTCCATACAACGTGGAATGCTGCTCTCCTTCATCGTTCCGATTTCAATTCTCATTGTGGTAAGTATGAACACAATAACTCCTGCACAGCTTTACGTGCGAAATAAAAAAAAAAATAAAAAACCCTGTTTTATGTTTTACGTCTTTCCATAGGTAAAGCTTACCTGCTCACGAATACGTCGCAGGTTGTGAGCGGTGCACTGGGATAGAGAGGCTGCAATAAATTTTAGCGAAAAGTTTACAATGAGGTGACAAAATGGCAATAAAAAATTGACCACTACCTCGTCCCAGAAAGTAGATGTAAACATTTAATGCATTGTACGAAAGGCGAGCGATTCTTAGGTGGCGGTAGCCATCACTCGAGTCATAGGGAGCATCTGTCATTCTCCACATTCTTTAGCTAGACATGCAGCGCCCTCGGTTTTGTTCGTTGTTTTCAATGTGTAGCGACCCGCGTGGCCAGTGCCAGACAAAAGCCGAAGAAGAGAAGGTGGCACCTACACGCGCTTCGGCTGCGGTTTCGGCATCAGATTCGCCCCCTCCATGTACGGCTTCAGGTTCGCCGAGGTTTCTGCACAATGTTCGCCTCCATCTGGCCGTAAATGGAGCAGAGAGCACTTGTTGCTTATAAACCAAGTGTACATCAGAACGCAGATGCACAATGAACGCATAAGTACCGTAATATACTACAACGAAAAGAGTAAAACAAAAATAGAACGTAAAAAAACCACGGCAACTATAACAGAGCAATGAAAGGGGAAAAAAGGCCTTGGAAGATTACAACAGGTAATTGGACGCAACAGCCGTTCAGTCATGGTATATTGTTAACTCACGTTAGCACGAGTTGGGCTCAACGCGCTCCTTTGTCGACGCGCCTTGATCAGTTAGCGGTAACGTGTGGAAAGTTACTGCAGTGTGACAGGGAAGCGTATTCTGCGTGGCCGAGAAGTGCCTAGAAGCGCGTGAAAATGCTTGCGGCGCTAACAGCAATGAACTGCTGCTTCGAGTAAACCTATGCATGTTTTATGTTTCGGTTGTTCATTTTTTTCTTTTATTTCACTCTTTTTCTTTTGCTCTCTATGCTGCTGTTCGTCGAAGACCATTTATTATGCAGTGGCGCTTTTACCTGTATTCACAAGAAGACGGGTTTGCACAATTTTGTTTGTGTTTTTATTGTGTACGTCATACATCGCTTACTGTTCTTGAGAGGTTGTGTCTCTTGATAATAGCTTGTTTTATTTTTGTGCTTCCTAAAGTGGAAGGCAACTGGTGCCTGGGCCTGAAGCTTCACTGAGGAGAAGGCAAAGTGAAGAGATAGAAAAGTCGAGAGGAAAAGGGAAAAAAATAATGAAAGGAGAGAGTGAGAGAGCGGGAAAGGGAATAGAGAAAAGGCGAGAGGGCGAGCCGGTGGGAGGAGACAAGTGGCGAGATTAAAACCGCAATTGCCAATCAGAGTCCAAGGGTGGGAGGTGTAGCGAGGTGATTGATTGATCAGGCCACCCGCCGCCGTCAAGGGGGAACACTGATGCCAACCCGTACTTTGCGGCATGAAGCGCACTGATAGCCTGTAGCTTTTTTTCCGCGCCCCATTGGGCCTTTTTTTCACAGCAACAGGAACTGCGCTTACGGCTGCCATTGAACAGTCACCGTGTCTTGACGAGTAACTGCCTCGTACGCATGCAGGCCAACACGACGCTGATGGTGCTTGTGCTGAGGAATTTTTTCGCGCAGAAGCCGACGACGCACAAAAATGACATCGACAAAATCAGGTGAGTAGGCCATCATTTTTGCCCATTTTATCAACCAGCACTCCTGCGTTAAACTTTATAATGAGGAATAGCCTATTTTAAAGGTATCGTTTATTTGAGCGGTGGGCCTCAAGCAAAGCTCTTTTTTTTTATGAAACGGTTGCGTTTTAAGATTTTGAGAGGTATTAACGTGAAAATGCCACGGCCGTCATCGAGTGCGTTGCCCAGTTGCAATCAGTGCTGTCAATGATACGCATGCTTTGTTTGGTTAGGGCCGGCTGGGCCTTTCAGGACGTCATCCTATAAGCATCGTGTTTTAATATTAGTAATTGGTTTTTAGGGAAAGGAAATGGCGCAGTATCTGTCTCATATATCGTTGGACACCTGAACCGCGCCGTAAGGAAAGGGATAGAGGAGGGAGTGAAAGAAGAAAGGAAGAAAGAGGTGCCGTAGTGGAGGGCTCCGGAATAATTTCGACCACCTGGGGATCTTTAACGTGCACTGGCATCGCACAGCACACGGGCGCCTTAGCGTTTTGCCTCCATAAAAACGCAGCCGCCGCGGTCGGGCTCGAATCCAGGAACTCCGGATCAGTAGCCGAGCGCCCTAACCCCTGAGCCACCGCGGCTGGTAATCGTGTTTTGCTGACGGAATTTTATGCTTCTGCAGCACACTTTCAAATGAGCTGAAGTTTATATGTGAACATCCAATTGAGAACACAGGAAAGTTTTAACGCGACAGCGTTAAGGAGCACGTGTCGCAGAAAAGCTTCGTCCTTTGCCTTGGCGTCGTTGACCGTAAGTGAAAAATCCATGAAAATTCCCCAGAGAATGCAACCCAGGCGGGCAACCTAGGTGGTCCACCCTGTGAGATTGCTGCGGCATAGCAACCTGCCCACCGAAGCAGGTGGCAGTTAAAGATTAGTGACGAGAGGGCTTTAATGTATGTCATGCTTTTTTTCATATAATGATTGGGGTTGTGAAAAAGGAAACAGCGTCTTTGTCTGCGTGGGCAACAGGAACCGGTATCGCGTCATACCCTAAACGGCGAAGCTTAAGTGTCCGACCAACGTTTCCTTTTTACAGCTGGGCAGTGAAGTCCGTCACTCACCACTTTCGCTGACTTAGGCGCCATAGCGCTCGACCTCCTCTTGGTCATCTTGCACGCGATAGACTGTTTTTTTGTGCCCGTGTAGGCTATAAACTTGCGCTTTCTTCAGTGGATAAAATGAGCTGGCAGTCAGCTCCAGCCTTTCGTTCATCGAGCGCGTTTTTAATGTTCTTTTCTTTATTATCTACGAGCACAGACTAACTAGCCTGAAGCAGAACTTGGATCAAATAAAAAAACAACTCTTTCAGCCGTATTTGACTCATCGATGAAAGGAAAGCGCTCTGACTTGTACAACCCTGCCCACCAGCAAATTTCTGTCGTCGTGGCATACGACGCACTTACGTATCCTTCCATTACCGTCGCCAAAAAGCCACTAGCCCAGCAGCTGTGTGGATAGAAATCACATTTGGTATTATCGCATGCACGAGCTCAGCCATAAAGACGTCTAGTGGAGCGACGCAATTCATTGTATGCTCCGCATGCCCAGGTGCGCGCTGCGGGCAGGCGTCGTGCTGCTGCCCCTGTTAGCCGTCGACTGGTTCTTCGGAGTGCTCGCGTTGGAGAGCACGGCCACCTCCTTCTTCGAAGGCGTCTTCGCCGCCACCAACAGCCTCCTGGTGAGCAGCCTCACAGCACAGTAGCGAGCTCCCGTATCGTAATGCGGTGGCTTTGCGGATGCCAGAAACTCAGCGATCGAATTCTCAACGCCGCTTCGTTAGAACTGCCGGTGATTGGCCGGAGCCTCGGATGCTTTAGGCTGAGCGATCGTAATTGCGCAGGGACATTGCTACGACTATTGTGAGAGCTAGAAAGCGTATCCCTTTTCCCAAAATTCCTGGCGTCTGCAAGAGTGTCCGAGCTGACTGCGACAGATTGTAGAGAGCCTCGAACTGCAACCTCACCGACGAAAACGAGAAACACTAACGTCAACGTCGACTGACGGAAAATTAGACAAAACTAAGCTTCGCCTCATCCAAAGATCTAAAGTTGGGCACGGCAATTTCGTGCGGGCGCATGCAGTGGAACACGTCAATGTCGTCTGTGGTACTTCATTTCTCGCTCATCCACTCAGCAGAGGCTGTCGGCTACACACGCGCGTGAACTGGTGTCTGTGAGTGGTGATGGTTAGAAAAGTATACCGTATACCGTGGATTTGGAGGCACGCCACTATAAATGAAAAAAAGAGAAGAGGGGGTTGGGGCAAAAATTGTTTTGTAGCGATAGCTACATTACGGTAGCATTTCGAGCCTTCAGCGTGGCGGCGCTCCACCCTGTGGCTGCGCCGCAATGCTGTCACGTGGTTGGTCACGTGGTGCGGAGCAGCTGCCGGCGGCGCGGCGCCGTGGCTAATCGCGTGGTTCGTCACGTGGTTGGTCACGTGACCAAGTTCCACTCGACCACCTGTAGCTATCGCGTCACTCCAGGTTTAACCACAGCTAAACCACCGCCAATTTTTTGCGCTTCGATTTATCAACTGTCCGTCGAAGGGGTGTAGATCAAAGACCCTTTTTCTCAAGAATTTTCACCCCTCAAAAGCTGAGCATCGGGGCGGAGGAAAGTTTGCATCGATTAAAACCGGCGGGTCCAGCCTAATGCCTCCCGCATGTGAGGCGGATGCTCAAATGACTAGGTCACCGCTGCGGGCGAACAACCAGGCCAAGCCACTATATTTTAGCTCTTGCATTAAACAAGCGCGTCGTACCAAGTACCGTACTTGTAGTTCCTGTTTCAGTCGGAATACTCAGGCAACCAAAACTGTGCGCTTAGAACTTACGTAAGGTTGAAAGTTAGCTGCAGTGCAAATTGTCAACGAAGCACTCTTAAGCTGCGGTGTGTAAATAGTGAGTGCTATTTAAACAGTTCGAACTGTGGTTTTACACTTTTTGGCCTTTGCTCCGCAGTTGAGGATATATCTTGCGAACCACAGGCGCGTGTGGTACGCCCATCACGGGTGCGGTCGAGTATGCTGATCTATGCCCTCGAGATTGTCATTGCCGCAGCGGCGAAACTGGAATGATCGCCCCCCAAATGAGCTGCATTCGCTTCCTCTTGCCTCTTTCAGGGCATCCTGCTGTTCACATTCTTCTGTGTGGCCGACCCGCAGGTGAGATACTTATGCAGATTTGGCGTCCATATTCCTTCGACCGCCTAGCAGTCCTATCTGCTTGCTTCCTGTTCCCCGTAGGAACGATGCCGTTGTATTCTGAATATGACTGAAATACTAGGACATCTGCTTGAATTCATTATTTTGCTTTGCTAATAACATATCAACATTCTGAATCGCATGAGGCACAGAAAACATACAAGCGGGACATTACATAAGCTTGAAAACGTCACACGAGACGGGCAATATTGAAGTTTAAGCAAGTTTGAATCTATAATAAAATTACTGCACAATTATGCTTCGTTATTGATGTGTTTGACGAGCGTAGCTGTTGCTTGCTTTTGCGGTTTGGGTTGTTGCGGCGCGAACTTCGCTGCGTCAACCTGGAGCCGCTCGTAGTTAAACCATTCAAAAGCTTCATGCAGCCTTCAGCAACAACGCCGATGACGAGACTCAACATCTCTGGCGAGCGCACTCGGATGGTTGCTCTGGTTGCTCGTTCCCGGAGACGCCACGGTACCGCGATGTTACGTGACCGGTCACGTCGTGATGCGTTCACAGTTACATGATGTCGCGTGACTGCCGACGTGCATGTGACGTCAGTGCACTTTATGTGGTACACCGCCATCGGACGCAGCTCAAGCCAGGAATAGGCGCTTAAATGCTGCGCTGTAAAAATGACGTCTAGCACCATAAAATGGTATCATCATAAAAAGATAAAACTAAAGCATCAAATCGTGACATGCGCGGCCAAAAAAAAAAAAGGAAATAATTGCCAGACCGATCTACTCAAGATCTCTCCAAATTCTTTTTTTTTCTCTCTCTGATCCCTCTACATTTATGAGCCGCTTGAGATAAACCTGGATGAGCTTTTTCCTGTTTGGATCTTCACTAAACCCTGGCCAATCCCCCACCGTGGGTATGCGCCATAGTATTTGAAGCAACAACAACAACAAAAAGACCAACAAGCATGGTCAGCCAGTCACAAAATGGAAAAATGCGGAACTTCCGCGCATACCGCCCAAGTCGGAAAGCATGCAATGAAACACGCTTTTCTTCCTTCCAAACTCTACTTGCGCAATATCTAAGACACGCAGTTGTCGCGGAGAACTTACAACTGAACATTGAATAACTTGTCCCAGAAGTACAGAGGAGAGGTGCAGGCAGAATATGCAAACACACGACCACAAACCTGCTATACCTGAGAGAGCGGACAGCTCGCTCATCCTACGGCTCTCAGCGAAGCCGGTGACTGCGTCGCTCCCCAAACGAACCCTGGCCAAAACCCGACCGGGAATTGCAAGGCATCTGCTTTTTTTGACCGCGCCCAGACTGCTAGACACGCTGGACATCGATTTAATGGCACCTAAAGAAGATTTAGAATTCGACGAGCTTAAAGACGTCAAAGACGTGAAACTTGAAGGTAAACCACGCGAAGTGTTTTTGTGACAGTATTTCGAAATGGTGAAGTAATCGTCGATAAAGCCGCGGTGGGTTTCAGGCTTCTCCGTAGCGCACAGCTCCGCGTAGGAGGCCTCATAATGACGTCTTTTGCCAGCGGTACATTTCCAGCGCAAAAACGTTTGTTAGAAGGAACAAAACCAAGGACACCAAAGTTAAACCCAACGGAGCTTTGTCTGGCGGCATCGGACGACACACGTCTGGCTGCAGGCAAAGATGACGGAGATCTGACATTTCGGCAACAATGACGTCATAATCTATTTATTTACACTTCTCTTGATGTTCTTGAAGCTGGTCGAATTCCCAAGAAGGGAAGTTTAAGCTTCCTTTTAACCCTTTACGTGGTTCTGATGCCCTCTTGCGTTGCGACGCGTGCCTAGAAAGGCATAATAGGGGGCTAAGGAGGCCAGCCCCAATGCACACTTATAAAAGCGGAGTTTATATATATATATATATATATATATATATATATATATATATATATATATATATATATATATATATATATATATATATATATATAAACTCCGCTTTTATAAGTGTGCATTGGGGCTGGCCTCCTTAGGGGAGGCCTCCTGGCCTCCTGTGAGTACGCCTTCCCTCCTTCCCCAGCACTTTAAGAGGGTGGATATATATATATATATATATATATATATATATATATATATATATATATATATATATATATATATATATATATATATATATATATATATATATATATATATATATCCACCCTCTTAAAGTGCTGGGGAAGGAGGGAAGGCGTACTCACAGACATGGTCAAGTCTATGACCGCCTCATAACGCATTTAAGCTCTTCCGAGAAGAGTCTTTCTTTCGCCTGGTATATCAAGAACGCGAGACGCTGAGATGAGCAACTTTAAAACTGCCATAAATTCCTCCGAGAACTGTGCATCTCAGCAGGGAAATTGGTCATCGGAGGTAAGGAAGGTGTAGGTATTAAAACTTTTGCCTCGGCAAACCTGTTGCGAACGTTGCTGTCGATTTCAACGGCAGCGCTATCGCACTTCATCCCTTCATGGACAGGTGGCGTATTGCATTCGATGGTCAGAAAAGAAACAGCGTTTGTGTGGTTCCAAATGGGCATGAGCGGCAGAGAGGACTGCGTAACTTTGTGGGAGATTGGATTAGGAGGCACAATGGAGACAGTTATTAACATTTTTGGAGAAGTGACAGTGGCGCAAGTAATATCGACGACGATTACAGAGGTTGCAGGAAAACAGTGCAATCCGTTCCACAAGGGATGTCGGGATACATAAATGTGCCCTTCGGCATACCGGCTTATTCAATGTCCGGTCGCCAAGGCGTGTTGGGTGCTTAGCGCTATGTTGGTCGCTGAAATGAGCATTCAGAGAATTCATATGTTCGTAAAAACTAATCTTTGCCCATTTGTGAGCGTTACTCAGCTATGGCCGTGAATGCCGTTTGGATGCTGAGACGACCGGCGTGTTCCTTCGCAGATCGCGTGCAGTCCGCAGGCGTGGCGTCGGTGCCGGCCCTCTGCCGCCATTCGGCTCCGCAGAAACTGCCCGTTCCCGACGCACGGCCGACTTGCGGAATGCGCTGC
The DNA here is from genome assembly GCF_052857255.1 of Amblyomma americanum. Lineage (NCBI taxonomy): Eukaryota > Metazoa > Arthropoda > Arachnida > Ixodida > Ixodidae > Amblyomma > Amblyomma americanum. The sequence goes on along the minus strand of NC_135502.1, from coordinate 14,345,088 downwards.
CGAGGTCTCACCGCGCTCGGACGCCCAGCCGCTGCTCCTGGCAGCGGCGTCCGACTCGACACTCAACGGCGGTGCTCGACCCTGCGTCGCTGCCCCGGCGGCCGCCGACTGCCCCGCCGACGAACCGCGGTCCGCTCCTCTGTGCCTGCGTGTGTGAACGACTCCGCTTCTCGGTCTCATGCCGTCGGCATCACCGAGTTACTGCCATCACTTAGCAGTGACTAAACCAGACAACAGTGGCGACACCCTTCGGCGAGCGCACTACCCACAGCGGTGCATAGTGAACTGGCCTCATGCCATCTCAGTATGGGAACACAGTTCTGCTGTCTCATTGTTAATAAACATCCGACATACAACTCCAATGGCCGGAACAAAGGACGAAAAAACTGACTGTGAGCCGTGACGTCCCTCCATTTACTTTCCTCTCTCCTCTTCTTTCTGTCATCTTCTTTGTCTTGATGGTCCCCTTTTTTTTTCTTCTTTCTGTCCTCTTATTTCTCTCGTTCGTCTCCTTTCTTCTCCTCTTCTTTCTCTCCCTCGTCTTCTCTCTCTTGGTATGCCTTGACTTCTGTCTTCTTCGCTACTTCTTTCTTCATTCACATTTCCTTTCTACTCCTCTTTATTCTCTTCTTCCCTTGACCTGCCTTCCGTCCTCGTATTCTTATTTGCTTCTTATTTTTTCTTCTTTCTTTTATTATTCCTCTTCCCCTGCTTCTTCTCTCTCTTGGCCTGGCTTACCGCGACATGTGGATTTCTACGACAACTACTAAACGGGCTTCAGTTACATGACCACTCTGGGTTGGTTCCCAGTGGAAGAGCTCGACGTAAAGCCGCCTTTCTCATCGTGTAACAGAGAGAGCCTCTCACCGACTAGTGGGCACACTCTTGCTCGTAGTTGACCTGCTCACTGCCCATGGAATTCTAGGACTGCTCAAAGAAGGCAGCCACACTCTGCCGTTGGCGAAGCCCTTTGGCTGATGAAAATTGCCCCGTCTTCGCCTGCTTTTATTCGAGCTGAGTAGTAGGCATGGTCCCCGGGGCGGCATGGGGAGCCTGCGCCTTAGCTAATTTTTTTTTTAGCTGTTTATCGGGCTCGGCTTTCCTCGCCGCATTCGGCGCTATACGGCAGCAGCCTTCTGCCGCTTTTGTTTTTCGTGCCGGACAGCGTGTCCCAGGTCCCTCGCTGCTTTCGCTGTTTGAGGCACCATAGCACTCGCCCGCTCTTCTTCTGAGGCCGCTGCAACAGATTTGGAAGCCTTGACAGCTTTCTCATTTTCGCGTGCGGCTACATAAAGTCGTTGAACGAACGGATGAAAGCTGTCAAATACGACGATTTAGAACGCGTAGCGCAAGAAGCAACTGGTCAGAAGAAGTAAAACGCAAGGCTGCGGTGGTGCTGATTAATAAAGGCGTCGGGGAACCATCCTGCTCAGTTTGCACCTGCACTCATTCGTATCCCGCTCTAACAAATTCTATGGCAAAGTTGTTTTCTGCTGGATACCAATAGAACGGAAAATTTCGAAATGCTTCAGGAATGCTTCAAATCTTTTGTTTGTTTGTTTTTTTGGAAGATTGCAAATAAAACTGTTCTAAGTTCGACCTCATGCTCGGCCCGAGGTTCACCGTGGATTACAGACAATGTTCGCTTCAGTTTTCTGAAGGGCTCTGAAAGCATTTCATGCTTAAAGGGTACTTTCGAGGTTACTGCAGCTATTACTTCTGCTCCAGCGTCTTTCAAGAGCACAAAAGTGGAACTCTGGTCCATTGCGTCGGCCCACATTGTCGTTAAATCGGCCGCTCGCGCCCGAATGCCACTATAAAGCTGGTTCTGGAGAAGCTCTAATGCGCCCGCATACGCAAGGCAAAGCCTCCGTATACGCTTCGGACTCTTCGCCTCAGGCCATGAAGAATACTCGTAAAGCGGTAACTGCAGCCGGAGCCTGCGCTTCGTACAATATAGCTCAACAGCCGTTCGAAGCAGGGGATAATGGAAGCTGTTGGGCGTGCGGAAAATAATCTTCCGTCAGCGTCCCTTAGACAAAATCAAGCGGTAGCTAACCCAATAAATGGCGCGATAACAGACGGCGTTCTTTGTAGAACGGTCCCGTGCACCCTCAAGAACGTACCATCATGCATGAAATGGCTGCGTCAAATATCTCGGTAAGAAAAGCTCCGGTCGCATGGCTTGTTTTTTTTTTTTTAGTCTGTTGTCTCTGTTTCGTGCTGCCATAAATATTCAAGAGGGTCGTTACTCGAAAAAGTTGGATCCGTTCATCACGCTTCCGCTGGAACTACGAGCATGGAAAAATGGTATTATGTCGCCAGTTCTTCCCTTGTGTCGACGAGTGTGGGCGTGTTTTCAGAGAAGTTTTTGAATGCAATTTCTTTTGCAAATTTTTCTCCTGTTGTCGGTTCCTGGCTAGCGCCTAGGAGCTGATAGTGTGCGAACGAATAATTCGTTATCATCTCTTGATTGTCAACAAAGAGTGGAGATAACATTGCGGAAAGTCATTGCGTCGACTTGGACTCAGTACTTGACCAGTGCATTGCTGTCAATAAAATTTTCAGAATATTTTTCAGCTATCGATAGAAAAATGACCCAACGGAAACGCCAAATTCTCCTCAGAAATAATGTCTCGTGACCTGCCGATTCAAATCTGGCGGTTTGGAACCATGTCACAGATTCAAAATGGGAATAAACAAACTAGATGCAACTACCGTTTATTGGAAGTCATACAATCTGTATTGTAAATATTTGGCGTGCCATTTTCAGGGAACCAAATTCTTTAACTATATTCCCCGAAGAAATCACGAAAAACACGACTAAATAAGGGAAAATCGGCCGGACAGGATTAAGTAACTGCAGATCTATTTAAGCTTGGAGGAGACAGCTAGAACAACTGCCCTCCCTGCATAAGCAGTGCTTATGACCTCAAGCTTACAGAAAACTAAGAAAAATGAAAATAACAGCTTAATTCATAATAAACGAGTTGTAAAAGACGAAAAATTACAATAAACTCATTAGGTTGCTATTCGTTAGTTAAAAGATTGGCTGTGGTTTAGCTCTGGTTAACCATAGCTGAATTGCGAAAGCTTCGTTTCCTCGGCACGTCGTCTACGCAGCGTCTCATTCCGACACTCTCAAGAACTCAAACCGATCTCTTCCGCAGTTAAAGAGTCACTCCGGGACGGATGTGGCACGACTTCTTCTAGCCGCATCTTCGTTACGACGCTTCTCGAGTCGTGCGGCGCGTTCTTCTGGCGTCTCTTGAGCGCGTTGTCTCTTCTCGCTTCGTTCTGTCGTTGCTGCGTCTCTTTCGCGCTCTCCATAACGACTACAACACACTGAGGCGAAGCGCATATATATATATATATATATATATATATATATATATATATATATATATATATATATATATATATATATATATATATATATATATATATATATATATATATATATATATATATATATATATATATATATATATATACCCCGCGGGGCGACATCTCTCCATCTACCCTAGCGGAGCACATATGGTGGAGCGAGGCTGCGCTGTTTCTAGGCAACGGCGGCTCAAGGTCGTTCGTGGGCCACGCATATGACAAACGGCATACGGCGCAACGAGCCGAAATGGCTCGCTGGCGGGAGTAGTAAAGCTTTCGCTTTAAAACTGCTGATTATGGTAATAGGTAATAAAATTAGTGCAAATCAGACCGGTCAACCAATGGTTCCAGAAGGGGTACGGCAGTAGACCGTACTTACACTGTCAATCAGGTCGCAGAGAAATGCGCAGCTCTTACAAGTATTTAGCATTGTTAGATCATGAGAAAGCATGTTATTGAGTATACGCATCTGAAGTACAGCGGCATTGCGTTAACCAGGTGTGGATGAAGATAATGTAAAGGTGCAACAAAATATCTACAGAGACAGCACAACGACGATACAGTTGCTTGGGGGAAGCGATAAAATACCGGCCTGTGAAGGGGTCAGGCATGGTGGCACAGTCTATACGCTGCTATTCACCGGGAGCCTACAAGAGGAGTTGAGATGGTTGGATTGGGAAGAGGCAGTGACATGAGTCGATGGAAACCATCGCGGCAATCTCGTATTTGCCGAGGGCGCTCTCCTGCTAAGTGACTGCTGGGAGGAATCGCAGAGCGTGATTAGGGATCCAAACAATAAAAGCGGAACGATGCAGTCAGAAGTTAATATGAAGAAAACACAAGTAATCTTCAACAGTTTATGAATGTACCAACAGTTTATGGTAGGCAGCGAGATATTGGAAGTGGTAAGGAAATACTATCTGGGGCAAAAAGTAACCGCATGTTAAGATCATGAGAGGGATACAGCTACGGGATTGAGAATGGGCTGGAGTACATTTGGCCGATACTCCCAGATCGTGGATGGTCAGCTTACCAATATCCCTTTGCTGGCCGCAGAAGGCACAGGACAGAGTTAATTGAAAGACTGCGGGAGAGGCTTTTGTCCTGCAGTGAGCCTATCCGGATTTGTGATGATTGTGATGAGTATATCTGAAGGGAAAAAGCATCTTGCCTGTACTCACGTATGTTGCAGAAACTGGAGGATGACAAAAACGGCATGAGACAGACAGTAATACATCGAGCTGTGGAAAGGAAAATTGCGGGGTGGAGGTGCAAGAGGTCGCGTAAAGAGGCAGGAAGAGAGCCCAGTGGGGCCAGCAACGAACGCAAGTTAATGATATCCTAGCTGAAACCAAGCAGAGGAAATGGACATGGGCAGGGCATGTACTAATCCACGGAGTGGACTCCAAGAGAAAGCAAACGTATCTGGGGCAGCACAGGTGGATATAAAAGTTGGACATAAGGTGGACATAAGAGAGAGAGAGTGGAGAAAGGAAGGAAAGGCAGCGGTGGAACACAAATGGAATGTCATAATAAATTAAGTTGCATAGTAGAACAAACGAGTCGCCTCCTACACTGGCTTGCACTCGTCTCGCGTTGATTCGAGTGCCTTACACACGCGGTTCATGACCTGCACACACACGAGCACATAACTTACACATACACTTCAGAGGTGAGCTTCAGTGCGCACACGTCTTAGTAAACTCACGTATGGGCATGCGCCTTTCATTGTGCTAATGGTATAGATACGTAGATGGTCTTCAGGCACCCACACAGTCTACATGTCCCTGCACACACGCGTATGTATAGCATCAGTGCTCCGCAGTATAAATCGTCTAGGCAATATACAGCAATCGTTTCTATGAAAAGAAGCGCCAACAGAGACAATACGTAAGAAGTGACACGGACAAGCGCTTACTGACAACCGATTTTTTATTCAGGGAAACACGCAATATATAGGCGAACAGTACCGGTGATAATCAGAGGCGGTAAACGTCACATGGTGTATAGGGCCATAAAAGCGATAAAAGACTTGCATGGTGAATATGTAAAAACGATAAAAAAGAGCAATGACACGTGGTGTACAGGGCACATGAAAAAGAAAGTATAAAAGGTTTTTAAAAACAAGCATGAATTTCAGTTTTTTAGGCATGCACAGATACCAGCTTTTTACACATGTTCCAAATTCAACCGCGGCCTTCTAGGAAAGCCAGTTCACTTTCATATAGCAATTTTGACGGGTCACTTACGCATTCCAAGCCCTTTCGTTTGATGAAAAACGCCTCTTTTAACTCGTGAGCTAAGCTGTCTCGACTTCTGTCTAAAACAACAGTATCTTCTAAGCGAGGAATGCACTTACATTTTTTACAATGAATCGGAAGATTAGATCCAGTACCCTTGTCAAGTGATCGGTCATGCTCCCTCAAACGCTCGTTCAGACACCTTCCTGTTTGGCCAATGTAAACCTTGTCGCATGTGAGCGGGATCTGGTAAACCACCCCTTCCTTGCATCCGACAAACATTCGAGCATGCTTGGTTCCACAAGTTTGCTTTTTTGGTTTTTGGTTATTAATCCGAGGACACAAGGAAGCCAGCTTACACAGCAATCTATAACACAGCAATCGCGTGGTGTTATAGACGGGTATCTAGGCCTGTGTGAAATAAAAATTTGAGGACAGCTTTCGTCGCGCACCAGCCCTGAGTGGCTTGTGCCCTGGCACCCAAGAAAGCTTCCTTGGAAAAAGGTTTGCAGTTCAGTCGTCTGACGGTATAGCTTCGAGTGCTCTCCTCGCGTCAGTGCAGTGAGGGGCACCCACAAATAATTTCGTGAATTGTATGTTGAACATTGCTGTGCAAACAATTCGAAACTTGAGATGCGATCCTGGTGACGGATGAAATGATTCCAATTTCAGCTTATTAATGAGCCATGGAATACATCATACAGCGGACAATAACAGTGGATGAGGGTCCCAAAATTACAGACTTGAATGGGACTCTCGACTAGGTGTTGCAAAGTGAAACAAAACATAAATAAACAGCAGTAAATACATTTCTATAATGCATAGGGATAAACTGAAGAACAACGTTTTCATTACACGAAAAAGGAATACTCAATAACATAGCAGCTTGCACTGAATGCGGCGTAGCAAGGTTGCCCATGGATGATGGCATATAATGAGAGCTGATAGTGAATTGTTCCTTAAGATAACGGAGTGGACTGCAACAAAGAATAAACGCAGCTGAGTGCACCAGAGAGTCACGTGATTAATCATGTTCTTGAGAGGGCGGTGCAGCGTGCATCCGTCTTGCTAATGGTAAGACGGAAAAAAACCTGCACAGCTAGCTTTGATTCTCCATGAAACGGCTGTCGCCGTTAAGGCTGCTCAGTCTCTCTGTGCAAAGAGGAACTGGGTGATATGAAAAGGTCTTCCGCGTCGGTTCAGAGAAGTGCCATTGGGCATACAGAATATCGGAACAAAAATAAATCGTGCGAGCATGACTTTTAACGTAAAAAAAGCGTCAAAATGACGATAAAAAAAGTGACACAAGCATGCAGCAGCCCACGACCACAGCTCAGTGCACCTACTTGCAAGCAAGGCACCTCAGCTGGTTGGCAACAAGGCAGCATTGTGGGAAAGTAGCTGAAATAAAGGAATGCCAAAATACGTAATAAAACAGCTTGCGCGTTAGACGGGACCTGCATTCGGTGGGCTCCACAGCCACTCCTTGAGATGCAGGGTTCGCCATAACCGCCGGGTGCTTGACGGCCTTTCGCACAGGCACATCACGTCTCCAAGTAGTGGCCGGCGAATGCGTCCGGAATCCCTGACGGAGCCACGGCAGCGGGAGCGGAGTTGGGAGCTTGGGCGCCGGCCGGCGCTCTGCCGGCTCAACACTTATAAGGCGACAACATGCGGGCAGCAGCGTCCCGTTTGCCCGCACCTCACCGATATATTTGGGCAACTACAGTTGAATTGTATTCTTCTCAAACACTTGCTGGTTATTACAAGGCATTCACAACGGTGAGAAACTAAAGGTAACGCTACAACGTAATGCCTGTCAAGAGTAAGCATAAAAACATGGCATTAACGAGCGAAGACATTGCCGTCACGTAATGATCTAGACATTGGTGTTCATGCATATGACATGCACATTTGTCACCTTTGTAAAGTTATGGTAGATGAGGGCATGCACGGTGTCACTTAGTTTCTCGTGGCTTCCTTTTAAACTCCAAGCACTGAGCTTCTGCGATATCTGCAGAAGAGTTGGTTAAGTGGTTGCAACCATCCTGCAATTCTTCTTTCTTTCACCACAGCTAGGCCCGAAAGTCGGAACGTCGGCCTATGCAAACGACCAGCAGTCGACGATGCTTAATGCCGCGGTTCTCTGCCGAAATTTACAGGCGAGCGTTATGTCGGACACTGCCGATCGCCGTGCATAATTGAGAAGGCATGCTCTTGACCCTTCGAGGCAAAGCTGTCCGCGTCGTGTGGTCATTAGTTAACTCACCTGTTTTCTTTTTTTTTGTGGGGCGTAGCAAAATTTTTTCTTTAAATAAAGTTTGTCCATCGCTCGCATCGAGTACTTAAGGCTGCAATAGAAAAACAATAAAGAACGTTTATGAGGATAGCAAAAGTGTTAATAGCGAAAACATGCAAGCACACCTGGGGGAGATGTGCGCATATATTGATTTCTATAGGGAAATCTTACGATATACGAAAAAATTGCGCTTATAAACTACTTTCCGTTGAAAAATGGCCTTGTGGAGAATTTCTGGGAATGGCGTGTATAGTATGGACAGCATGGGAATAGTAGCGAGTAAAAATCGCATAAACGAGTTGGCGGTGAGAGGGCAAATACGGGAGTTCAGGAATAGAATTTGTCGGGATAGTTTATTCATTGTTACGCATAGTCTTCGCTGCGCGAAAAGGACAAAGTTGAAGTAATGAAACGCGTACCACTTGCGCTTGTGTTGTTGTGTGTTGTTGTTTTTGAGAACAGATACTTGCCACCCTCTAAAGCACACAAGAAGCCTGAAAGGAGCTGAGAATAAATTAGGCGCAGGCAAAAACTATGGAGCGTAATACAGGACAAATAGGCCCACGTGATTATATATTCGGATAAGATATTTAAGGCAAGTTTAAAGAAATTTTATACCGATATGTACAATGTAGGTGCCTGAAGTACTTAAGATGCTAATTGCAGAAGTAGTGAAGGGGATGAGATCGCAAGTCTGATAGTAACGAACGACGTACCACTGAAATCCTTAGACGCGCAATAGAAATACATGCACCTCGAGGTTGCAGAGCAGGCAGTCACCACAGCGAAAACGAGCCCCTGACGACAAGTAAGAAGAATTCGCAAATCCTTTGTTTTTTTTCTTTATGATCTCAACAAAAAAGCAGAAAAAGTGTAATTTTGCCAGTATTTGCGGACAATAGTGGCGCTTGCCGGCGCCATCAAATTTATGGCTCCAGTCAAAATACGCTTCAACAAAACTTGTCGGGCTAGTTGGTCCATTGTTAAGCTTCGTTTCCGCTCTACGAAAATGTCGAAGACAAAGTAAGGAGAGAAAAAGAAAACCACTTTATTAAAGAGCGAAATATTAAGAGCTCAAAATACCCTGGGCATGGAGTACCAGAGCACGCTGGTCGTATAGTTGGTCGGATGCCATCTAGATAGTTCAGGTAGGAAGTGCGGGGAGAGGGGAATAAGAATTTCGAAGTGCTACTGGTCACTGAAAGAGACAGTGCTTTAGACTGGCAGTTGAGGCAGGAAGGTTCCGACCACATGCGAAGGAGGTGCAGGTGAGCTGGTGTAAAAAGGGCGTTGGTGTGAAGATCTTTGCGCATATGGGTTTGGGCGACGCTGAGTTGTGGGTGGGGTTTGGGTAGCGTTTAAAAGCTGTCACAGGACTGCGAAACATCGACACAAATGTCCAATTGTCGAGACTCTCGTTTGTGCGTCTGATGCGTGTGTCCTTACTTTGTCCTTGTTTCTTTCGGCGTATGCACCAGAAACGGAGCACTCGAAACACGATTAGTGGGCACTCAGCTATTGAATATGGAAATGTTTTTTTTGTATGGGCGACATGTTTCTCATTTGACCGCACGACGAATCAAGCCTGTTGAAGTTTATAGCAGATTAAAGTAACGTTCACTCGCTTATCTACAGGGCGTTTAAGTGAAGCCAGACAGACGTTTTTAAAAGAGTTTGTGAAGAATAAACCCGGCTTTTGCGTCATAGTAGTAATACCACTGGTGGCGGACGTAAGAAAACAACTGGTGAATCGCGTTAAATAGTAATCTCGCTAAGATAATATTTATAGTTAACCTTTATTTATTGCATTTAGGCGCTTGTTTGTAATCGGAGATTTATAGCTGACGGTGGTCAGTTGCAGCGATATCAATTTTCAGAACTTCACAAACTCGAATCCTAACCATTCATTGCGATATTTGAGATTTGCGCGAGTGTGGAGCGCACGGCACGGCTTACCAGTAAAAGCCACCCGGAGGCATGTGTGCCACGTGACCTTCTCTGTCCCTGCTGTTTCAGATCACCATTATGCGTAAGCCGGTAAACGTTATTCTGGTAAGCATACCCAGCACATTTTCATACTCCTCGTGAAAGGTGACATTAGGTGAAGCTTAATTTTCAATTTGCAGTCTTTTTGCTAGACCCGATTCGACAGAAACCCGAAAATTAACAGCATCGTTCTTAAAACTCCCCGCTGCTCGGAAATCGCAACTGCGAAACGATGCCTCCTACTTCAAAGCCTCAAAGCTTTACACGGTGGATTTAAAGAAACAAAATGGAGAAGGAAACTACAAAGATTTTACCCAGTGCTTGCAGTGGACTAGGTTGTGAAGCGACAGTACAACAGCCACAAGAATATTAGAGGAAAACAAGGCTTAAATAAACCTATCATGTTTAGAAAGCGAGATATTGAATTGTTACTGTGCGGTGCCGCGGACGATGCTTCGCGGAGTTTCCGGGTGGGAGGTGGCAGAGCCTTTCCTTTTCCTTTTGCTCCTTTCCTTTTCAGTTCCTTTTGCGAGGGTGCTTCTTCCCTGTGCTTTCTTTGTATTTGTATTCACTTCTCTTTGCGAACCACATCATCGTTTCTTAGTCTTTCCCAGCCGCCACGATGTGTCAGGTGTCCATTATAGCGTTTTTCACGTATGTCGTCAGCGCACTTGAAAGTGAGCAACAACAGAAAAAAAAAGCAGAGAAAAGGAGCTGGTTGGAGTACTGCTTCGCGTGCAAAGGATTTTTGGAGGACTGTTAAAACACGCTGTGTCGGACAAACAGTGGAAAAAATAAACGCACAAAAAGATAAATCACGGCAACGCACATGCTGTCACGTTTCGGAGGCTGAAAACCCCCATTTCCGACGGTTCGAGACTGCCTCAACGAAGAGCCCATTTGTGCGTGCAGTGGTTTCCTCCCGGCTTGGTTCTTGCCGACTCAGCATCTGCCTCCTCGCAGCCAGTGCTGTGTGCAGAGCACTGCATTTTTCAGCCCGGAAGCGCGACAGCATTTTCGAGCCTCGCGAGGTGTCCAGCCTAGAGAGACAGAGGGAGAGAGAAGCCACCCTCCTTGGTGGGGGAGACATTCCCCGAAATTGCGTTCCGGCGGAGGAGGGATCGCCTGCCTCTCACGTTGACGGTGGCACCGTGTGACAAGGACGTAGAACTGGCCGCACGGATCCGCTTTTACTTTTCCATGCGCCCTCTGGGGCGGGAAGAACTGCACCGGCATTGAGCCCCGCTATTTCTCAGTACTGAACTCATATGAAAATGTTCTTTTGCCTATTGCGGATATAGACCATTCAGACTCCTACTTCAGATTTCCAAATAGGTCTTGGCTTCTGCGATGCAGTCACAGCAGCGGAAACTTCGTTCTCCGATGTGTTTGCGCTCAGTCCTGAAATAATAAAGGGACCAAAACAAGAGGGAAATTTTAGTCTGTATGGTTCGCCCTTTTATCCCCTCGGGTTTTCGTTTTTAAATTTCTTTTTAAAGTTATTTTCAAAGACTGTTCATGCAATATTGGTCCGTTGCGTAATTTCGCAGTTTGCGACGCTATCTCAACATGCAAAAGCAGGCAAATGTTACAGCCGACGCTCTAAATCCCGTCCACGCCGTCGTAGACGCCATTTTCAAACCATCTACTCGACGTCGGACTATCTAGTTCCTCCAAGCTGGCTTTCCTCACTCACAAGTATCAGCATTCCGCGCCCTATACAAAAAGCTGCTCTAACTCCTTATACCACCGTGATATGAGGCGCACAAAGGGCGTGTATTAATTACGTCTGACATTCTTACCTTTACCAATAGAGCTCAGCTAAACTAAAACAGGGTGGCAGGCTGCGCTTCAGTTTATATGCGAAGCTTTTTTTCTCTCATTCAACTAAAGCGGTCGTGACGAATACCACCAAATGCGTCGACAACGCGGTGTCAGCGGAAGGCGCTTTCAAGAGGAAATGTCTTACAGAGCTACGTTACAGGTGACCGAAGAGATCAGCTTTGCTGGCGGTTACTTAAGATCTTATTCGAATGCAAATATGGCAAGAGTGGTATTGCTTTACGGCGAAATTATAATCAGGAGCAAGAATGAAATTCATCGTATGATAACCAAGCCCCAGCTTGACTTGGCTTAAAAAACAGAAGGTGTGTAACTTCTGCCCAGTGCACTGCAACTGCTCTACGTGCTAAACTGCACTACCGTAGAGCTAAATGTATTTATGCGTTCTCAATATCAACACAGTCTTTAAAAAACCGGCTCAACTCAAGACCTACCGATCGAGCTACGGGAGGTATAAAAACCCTGAATTAATCTACACCCGCACCCAATCGATCAGCTTATCGTCTTATTTATAATCAGCCTCCTTAAATTCGAAGGCTGTGAGTACACAGAGACAGTATGCGCTAATTACTTCTAGGTTCCGCAATACTTTATATGCAATATTTTGGAGGTCTAAATTGTCTAAATTTTGCACTTTCATTAAAATTCATTACAATATCCTTATTTGGCGTTTTTTCTTAGTAAACCTACCTTTCTTTGTCTGTAAAACAGAACCTAGAGAAGGACTCTTCTAAATCTTCCAAGTTCTGACGTACGCACATAATTATAATTTCAGAAGTCAATTGCCACCTCCCGTTCGGCAGCACTCGCCAGGTTCCTCCAGGGACACAAGCTGGCCGTCTACTCTCGCCTCTGCGGCACAACAGAGAAGCTTTCACACCATTATGTTTTCTCCCTCCAGTCACAAACCCGTAGCTGCGGCGCGTACCTGCGCTCGCACCCGCGGGGAATCGGGTGGAATCACGCTGCACTCGCTGAGCGTGCCACAGGCGCTTCCAGTAATGACCTGCAGCGGCAAACGAGTTTTGCGCACGGACAGCGAGCGGCACGCGCCGCCGACGGAAAGCGCATTTCAGCTTTCTTCCTCGGGTACATAATGTACTGCTGACGCTGCGTGACGCGCTCAGTGGCGCCACCACGGTGTTGGAGGAAATAATCTGCTACGGGGGCGTAATGGGGGCACGGCCGAGCTATGAAAGGCTCTTCCCGGAAAGGCCAGGCTGCAACTTTCTTGGAATCAAATTTTTAGGCATACATGCTTCCAGACAGAGCCGATACCGGCGCATGCATATTTGTTAATATTAAAATAGAACTAAGCTAAAACTCTAGGAAGAGACAGTGTAGTCTTCGCCGTATTGACCAGTGCGTGGCAGCAGTCGCCGATTCGCTTCACACCATGTCATACCTCGCGTAGTCTGGTGCGCACCACTGTGCACTTCCAATGCGGCAACGATGGCATCGGGTTGTTGTTGTTGTTGCCTTCGAGACATCGGGTACACTTGCGTTGGGTGGTACTTCCTTCTCTGCACAAAAGGAAAGAAAATGTCCCTAGTCGGCAATGATAGTCTGACATATTTGCATATCTATTTTATTTCATGAGTATATGCGGTCTATAACCTACGTTTTGCGGAGCTATCCTAAATATAGTCGGTGGTTTAACATTGCTAAGCATGAAATATTGTAATAATAATTGGTTTTTGGGGAAAGGAAATGGCGCAGTATCTGTCTCATATATTGTCGGATACCTGAACCGCGCCGTAAGGGAAGGGATAAAGGAGACCATGTTTAACTGCGCAAAGAAACGAAGACAGAGAACAAGAAGGCACGACATGGGCGCAGACTATCAACTGATTTTTTATTCAAGAAATATAAAGGGCTTGTAAATAAAGGACTTGTTCTCTGTCTTCGTTTTTTTTTTTTCCGCAGTTAAACATGGTTCCCTACCAACTCGCCCAGTTTTCCGTTCTTATTAGGATAAAGGAGGGCGTGAAAGAAGAAAGGAAGAAAGAGGTGCCGTTGTGTAGGGCTCCGGAATAATTTCGACCACCTGGGAACCTTTAACGTGCACTGACATCGCACAGCACACGGGCGCCTTAGCGTTTTGCCTCCATAAAAACGCAGCCGCCGCGGTCGGGTTCGAACCCGGGAACTCCGGATCAGTAGTCGAGCGCCCTAACCACTGAGCCACCGCGGCGGGTACGAAATATTGCGCGAAAGCAGTTAAAAAAAAAAAAAACGTGTGGACACCACCGTTACATACCGAAAGCGCGATTGAGGTGTCCACTGACCCCGGGGTGCCAATTATGCGCGTCTTAATCTTCTTCATCATCAATGAAAGTGTACGCAGGTAGCCTATGCTCCAGTGCCGCGTTTCAGCATCTAAGCGCCGACGCGTTGTCAACGTTGTTAACGCCGAAGCGTATTGCTCTAGTGCCTTGTTTCTGTCACAACGTTGTCCACACCAACGCATGCAGCGCACACCCCTCTGTCACTACCGCCACATAACTCAAAGCGCGAATATTAGCTTCATAGCAGTATTAGTTGCTGAAGTTGATGCTGTGCACAGCGCGAGAGTGTGTTTCAGTTTAACACAAGGCGTCTTTGGCTGATAGTTGATGTGCATAGAACATTGCTTTACTGTAATAACTACCATGTTAAAAAAAAAGCGGTAACCTAGTGCTCTCGCGCAAAAGCCTGTGAGGCTGATCTGTTGGCGCCGCAGGCTGGAATCCCAGACGTGGACATTTATTTGATTCATTTTTTTTATTTATTACTTTCACCTGGCACAAACCCACAATCATTGCAATTGTACAAACATCCAAAGATGTTGCTCGGGGCTGACCCATCGATATAGTGCCTTCTCACTAATACGTGCTGCTTTTATATAAATTTTCAAATGAATCGTTGCTCCTTTGAAGAACTATAATTAATATGCTTGTTCTGTGTGTGTGCACGATGTGCGGTGTACTGCGCACACGTAGTGAAGGAACAGATACTGAGAGAATGAGTGCGAATCCTGCCTGCATGCCTTCTCTTAGGTTTCTTCGCGATATCCTCGCCCCACCCGAGTAAAAATTCTACTCGTCCACATTAACCAAATTCATTTCTCAAGTCTAGGCGTACCCATGAGTGTACACAAAGACCCCTTGCAGCTACAGGTCCAACACTTCTTGCACTATGAGTTTTCTCCGTGCTCTGAGTAACCAGCCTCTAGGCCTTCAGAATATGCAACAACGCCTTATGAGGCATATTTAATTATATACTCAAAAGAATGCCTACATAAGTAAACTACACGTATTCTGGGTAATAAGAAATCAGATTTAAACAAATCGGCCAACATGGGAGGTGCCTCAGAGCGGCCGTTTTTCCAGACTCCTTGAAATCTGACCACGTAGGGCGGAGTGAGCACTATCCGACTTCCAACAGCACTTGGGCTCAAGATGTGACGCGTCCTTTTATAATCCCATAAAAAAACAAATGAAGACGATAATACACGCGGAGTCTGACGAGGAGATAGCGCCTCGCAAATTATGCTGAGAGCTCCGACTGAATGCCTTGGTCGAAGCGAGACACACCTGAAGCACCGATTCCTTTGAGCTGGCTGGCCACCAAGAGCTTGGGTCTATGCCTGTTGCGTCCCGCGGTGCTACGATGGAGCTGGCGACAGCGCTATGCGGGACAAGCCGCAGGCTTATCCTTCAAATGCGCCTGTTTCTAAGAGCACAGAAAGAGAAAGAAAAATACGACAAAAATCAATGAATAAGTGAAAAATTATACGAACGGATTCTATTATAATTATTCATGGCAGCGCAAAAGTGATGACCCGGCTAAAAACAGTTGAGCTTTATTTGCCATCAATACATTTACTTCTTACGCAACGTAAAATTTGTGAATACCAAAAATGGTCCAATGCTGCACTTTATAGATCGTATAGTTTAGAATAAAGCGTGCAATTTTGCTGCTGCCGCAACCACAGATGTCACATAATATTCTGCTTCTTTGGGGGAAGTGCTTGGAAAAGCGGGTCTTTGATACAACTCGTTTCACATATACGTAACCATTGTCACCAGGAGAAGCAGCCTGACTACGCGCACTGCAGGGCAAAGGCCTCTCCCATATGTCTCCAATTGACCCTGTCCCTCGCCAGCCGCTGCCACCCTATCCCCCTAAGCTTCTTTATCTCAACCACCCACCCAACTCTCTGACTCTCCCTGCTACGCTTTTCTTCTCTTGGAATCCTGCCCGTCACACTTAAGAACTCTTAAGGGAGGCTAAAAATAAGTCGATACTTTCTAGCGTCGTCGAGAGTACATGTAAGCATGAAATAGTTCGCATTAAAGGACCCTAGGTTCTTCTTTATTGATTTGAACCAAAACACAACGCTAAACTTACTTAAAACGGGAACCAGGCTGAAGAACGATAACTAAAACACTGGATATATTCAGGAGACAGGCTGGTGTACGTGTTTTTTTTTTTAGCGACTCTTATTTCCACACTGGTTCGTGGACTGTCCTTTCACACACGCTCGCTGTACACAGAAAGCTTTTTCGTCCCAACGTGTGCATGGCTACCCGCAGTTGCTCAGTGTCCGTCACTAGTGGGTCGGGGTCCGCTCGCAGGCGTGATGTTTGCAGAACAAGCTGCTGGGGCTTGGCCAGGCGGATCCCCGCTCAGTCGTTGCTCATTAGGAGCTCCGTGTCTTCAGAGGTCGTTTCTTCGCTGTCCTTTCAGGTGGAAAGTTTTTCTTCGCCAAGAGGGCCCTGGCTTCTGCTAATGGCTGTTCTTGAGTTATTCCCTTTTCCCCAAAGGCAAGCGTTTGCGCCCTGTTTATTTACCTGTTTTATTTACTATAACTACTCACGAATCGTGGTGTACTTCGGGTATTGATCAGGTCTGTTGGCTGCTGAACGTCTCTCCAACTTCGCCTGCTTGTAGTCTTTGAGTTGGGCAGCGCGCAATATCTATCTGGCTGCTTTTATTAAAACTGCCGCTTGAGGTGTCTCCATCACTGTCTTGGCTGCAGATGCAGTCCATAGCGTTCTGTGCCGCTTTTGGTACTTTATATGGCGGGGCACACTCACGCACGCACGAGAAACGTGTATTTCATCATGAGAAGGGCAGGACATAGAGCACACAACAAAAGAATTGGAGGACGCTTAAGCGCCTTTAAGAGTGGAACGCGACAGGGTGTTGCAGCACTGCCAGGGAGTCCACGGAACGCCATCGCCCGTTCGGCGCGACGCCTTGCCCGTTAGACAAATCGCTCTGCTGCATACGGTGAAACGGACGCGCGGAGCGGCAAACCACGTAGAAGCGCTGCCAGGCGCCATACCGAAACGCGCGGGACTCAAGTTGCAGTCGTAGTTCGACGGGACATCATTCTCGACAAACCCGATGCCATGAACGCCAGCATAGCTTCCGCGCCTAACGAACGGGCAGCAAGCCGCAAGCTTCGTGGTGAACGCGCTTTGGATGTGCGCTGCGTTGTTCACCGCTCACCGCGTGATTCCTGCGTGCCCGCACGGCCCCACTGCACCCGAACGAGACGAGCGCGAGGCGCTGCCGTCGCGCGCTATCTGTTGGGGCAGTGGCGTACATTGGCAGGAGGAGGTGGAGAGATTTTTCGTTTCTCTGTGCGCCCGAACGAGACAAGCGGGAGGCGTATATTGCGAGGAGGAGGAGGAGGGATTTTAAAGCGAAAGCTTTAATAATAATTAATTGGCCGCGAATTTCTGATTTCGCTGTGGCGGTTGCCCGAGGAGGCACATGACATCACAACGCGCGCCTCGTCGCGCCTTTCCTCAAAATCTAACTTTCATTATTCAGTTTTCTCTTTGTTCTTTCCCTCCCTCATTTATCCGTTCCTTTACGGTGCGGTTCGGGTGTCCACTGATATATCTGAGACGGTTACTGTGCCATTTCCTTCCCTCAAAAACCAAACAAAACAAGTGAGTCGACGGCGTTTATAGAGTTCATTGGTGTTGTCAACTTTGCAAAGGCCATTCATTTTCAGGAAAGAAGAGGCGCAAAACCGGCTCCGTGTGTCAATGGAGACCTCAATCTCGCCTTCATGTACGTGGCGTTGGTGTCCAACTGCAAAAGCGTTCTTTGATTGTGTTCGGCACACTGGATAGGCAGCACGCCCTCCCTGCCACCCTGGGCAGTGGCATACAGTTAATGGTTGATCGCGAGAGATTGATCACCGAATGAACGCTGCGGCCTAGCTATTGCTGCAGTGCCGCATGTCAGCCACAACGGTGTCAGCGCTAATGCATTGAGGCCACGTCTCTCTGTCACCACCGCCACATGTATCAAAGCACGAATGAGGCGTCCGCATATCCAGGGAGCCAGTTATGCGCCCTTCCTTTCCTCAAAGTTATCGTCATCTAGAGCATTGTCAACGCCAACGCCAATGAACACAGTGAACGCCGACATCTTTCGATTTGTATATCCTTTATTAGCTGAGCTAATCCACAATTTTTTCGCTCCTCTCTGCGCCCGAACGAGACGAGCGGGAAGCGCTGCCGTCGCGCACTATCTGTTGGGGTAGTGGGGTACATTGCGAGGAGGAGGAGGACAGATTTTTCGCTCCTCTCTGCGCCCGAACGAGACGAGCGGAGGAGGAGCAGTGCGAGGAGGAGGAGTGCGAGGAGGAGGATTTTTCGCTCACGGCCAACGCCGCCGACGCCGACACCGGCTTTTCTGCGACACGAGCTCCTTAACGCTTTCGCGTTAAAAGGAGAAACAAGATGAAGAACGCGCATCCTACTTTGGGCATGGACGCAGCGTCCACGTCCAGCGTCGTGAGTAGAGCCGGGTCAGCTGGCGGTGGGCGCCGGAGGGTAGTGGGCTACGGGTGGCGATGTGACGCCGTATTGTGCGGGGGGCCAGTCTTCGGACCTTGATGTCGGCCGGAACTAGCAAACCGGCCTCAGCTCCGAGCTTCATACAGAGGTCTCCTCGCACAGCAACTCGCTGCCGCTTTCGTGTTTGCACCGACCTCCGACGTTCCACTGTGCACACGCTCGAGCTCGCCCCGCTCAGCGTCTCTTCTTGTTTTCGCTGTTTGACGCACTCTATGGCTCGCTCGTCGCCCTTCAGCCCCCTTAGCAAACATTCGCTCGCAGAATGAACGAATGACGACGGCGATTTCCAACGCACAGCGCAAAAATCGGAATCTCATAAAAATTGTATTTGTGTTATGAGAACATCTTGCGTTCTAATCGCTAGTTAAGCGGCCGTTTTTATAATGGAATGCTTATAGGCTTACACTGATACTAATGGCTTACACGGAGCACGAAGTGGGCACCGCAAGAAACAAACGTGCAACAGTTCTTTTTCTGAGAAAAAGTGGTCAGCTGAGAACAAAACTGTGAGGGAAGATGGAAACGTTGAAAATGAGGATATATATTTTAAAACATTACGCCATGTCGTTTCTTGACTGTAGGTGGGGAATTTTTCTGTTGTGCTTATCTTAACCATAACTTACATGATAGAACAAACGATGGTCCCTATAATGTGGGCTGACATCAAACAGCAATCAGGCTTTTAATAAATCTTGGTTTGCTACTCAGGAGGAAGAGTATGGAACGGAGCGCAGAGGCATCAAGATTGATGCTGCACGTAAAATTGATGCTGAGGGCTTGGCAATACCAGCGATATCGGTAATGCAACCGTGGCGTCGTTTCCGCGATTGGTTGCCGAGGCTCTTCAATGTCGGCTGCCCCAGTATTGCTTTGTGCATGTGTTAGGCCAAAACAGTTATAATATTGCGCGCCTTCAATTCATTGGTAGCAAAGGAGTGCCGATAAGGGTCGTTAACATCGCCAAGTGGAGCGAGCAAGAACGCTCGAGGGGGCAATTAGCTCCCGGCGTTACAGCTATGACTGCGATATCCCGGCACTTGGTTCGCATGCTCCCTCGAGGCTCCAAGCACCGCGGTGAAGCCGATAACGATACCTCACTCGGCGCAAGTGAAATTCACTTGCCCCGCCTATTCACACCGAAATATTTTCCTAAAGTAAGAAACAGCAGGGAGATCAACGAACCCCCAGGTTGAATGGGAGCCCTAATTCACCGACGGTAATGAGCCGCGCGTATATTCCAGTTCAAAAAATCGAACTCTCGAGGAATCCACAATTCACGTTAATGCTTCCCCACTGGAGGCAGCAACTAGCTCTATAGAGGGCATAAGTGTACTCAGAAAATGGTATGCTTCAGGCAGTGCTTCTGTAGTCTACTAAAACGGTAACAGAATCGAGTGCTTAAAGAAGCACTGCGATGTTTTCTTGCTTCCAATTGTTCTGGTTAAAGGGGTCTCTTGTGCGTTACAGACACGCGTACAAAAATAATTGCTGATAGCGGAGCATGAAAACGAAAGTTATTCCTCTTGGAAAATTCAATTTAAAAATATCCGATGAAATCGCATCATAGATTTCACTCGCCCGTTTAAATATCCAGGGCAGCCAGTGTTGGGAATGCTTAGAAGTCAGGCATCCCGAAGGGATTTTTTCACAGCATATGTTGTACGGTCGTAGGCCGGTTGATACCATCAGGCCTATCTTTGCTTCCATCGTGTAATGATCCTTACTTTTACGTGGTTGCGGTTCGTTATAGAAAGTGCGCAGCCTACAAAGGGATTCCAAAACGTACTCTTAAATAAAAAAGGTCTACCACTCAATGCAGTCACAAGGGTGACATGTATCTGGCGGTTTTTCTTATTTTTTTGTCAACAATCTGGAACGACGTGTTGTGGTGTTGGCGTCCACTAATAAGCTTTCTTTGATTCTGTTCATCTACCTTGTGCATTTCTTCATATAATGCTTTCACATTCTCACACGTAAGCAGTCTTCAGTTTCTGCCATATTTTTTTCTTGGTTTTCGCTCGCTTTTAATGCTTCTGCCCAGTTTTTTTTTCTCATGCAAAAAGCTTACAACGCTCAGGAACATTGTATTTTGGATCTAATTCCAGAGTATAAAGTGAATTAGTTTAAACTGAACGCCTGACAACTCACAAAGGCAGCGCCCAGTCTGGTTTCCAACTAATCTCCACTATTGAAAATCGACGCCACGTTTCGGCATCGACACCCCTAATGAGCTTATTTGGGAGTAAAAATATTAAATATTATGACTTTGGCGATCTCTCTGGTTTTCAGGAATTGCAATGGCCCATACTACGCATACAAAGAATAAAAGTCTCATGCTTAATTTACGTCGCTGAGCCCTTTATTATTACACCTGCCGAAGTGAGAAATCCGATGCGTCGTAGCTGTGCGTCAGGTGAATTCATAAATTCTGTATTATAGGTGTTGGAAGAAAAGTATGGTAAAAGGAATTGTTTTTAGCAGCAATCTGGGGCGTGTCTAAATGATAAAATGCTGCGCATAAACTTACAGTACTAAAACTCCGTTTTCTTTCGATTGCCAATGAAGAAATCACGCATCTCAATATATACTCGCCAGACCATCGGTAAGTTACAAAGCATAATCGATTACCCCAAGAGCAGTACAAAGCCTGGGCTGCCATTTGGTGTTACCTGAAGAAGATACTACAAGAATAGGAGACGCCTTGAGCGGCATTGCGTAGTGGCGGAAATTTCGACGGTGGCCTTTTACTGCAGGCGTCCAAGCAAGTCTGAAATTTTTCGCTCTTTGAGTTATTTTGCTGGTGAATATTTGGAAAACCGATCAATGCGGCACTACATACCAACAGTACCATCAAGCTTTAGCGATTACATCTGTCGACAAAATTTTGGCAGCTTGCAGCACAATGTACTGCCGGTCTCGGCCCTTGTGCCTTGTGGAGTGGAATCATATCCGTCCGTTCCTTACATCAAGAACTAGGCTGAGCAGCTTCAGTTTGAGTCCCCATTTAAGAAGTGAGAGAAAAGACGACAGAGAAGGTCCCACAGACTGTAGCCAACCAGTAGGCGTAAAATTTTGATTTGTCCGATAAAGATGTGGGCGCCACGGCTGTGATAATTCGAATCGCACAAGGCGAGGACTCGGAGGAAGGCAAGCGCTGTATTTCTTTTTGTCTGCTGCAAAAAGTGTTAAACGTCAGTTTTGCAGCAGCCATTTTAGTTCTTTTTTTTCGTTGTAGATTCTTGCTGTGGAATAATGCATAAGTTGATGTGAATAAAAACAAACCACAGACAGTTGCCCTTCCCGCGTGCTCATGGCTCTTTCACATCTCTTCGGAGTTATCTCAGAGTTCGCGCTTGGTTCGAGGAAGTTGGGTGAGTCGGACTCAGCGAAACACTTGTAATCAAGTGTGATTTACGACACGGGCCCATGGCTTAACCAGACGGATAATATTTGAATAGTGAAATGCATATGCGGATCGATATTCTCCATGTGAATGAATACCACGTGAGGGTCACAACGGTGGACCACACGAAGGCATCCCAAGGCGCCCTTCTAGTGCGATGTTCACGGCGAAGGCGCCTCATGCGTACTTTTTGTAGGGGAGCTTTGCTACGCTCCGCTCTTAGCATTTCAAACAGGTATATCTGAAATTCTGAACAAGAGAGCTCGCGAATCTCTTGCTAGCTGCATCACCGTCTGCTCTGCGACGACTTAAGGATACTCAACTTTCACTACGAGTATGTGCGCCTCCTTCTCAGAAAACAGGAAGAGTGTTGCACGGTCTACTGACGGCGATCGCATGAAAACAAACTTGAATGCAAAAAAATGTATTATTTATTCGGCGCTGCATTCTAATTTTCTAGTCATTCCGACTGCACATATTTCAAGATCGGACACCCGGGACAGCTCTCAGCTGCATTATTCATGGGGCCAACTACTTTGACGGCCGCTTCCGAAGCTCCAGTTTTCTCTACTTTTTTTTTTTCAATGATCTCTTAACGGAGCGCAGACTTTTCGTTTCCATTTTTCAGCGTGGTAATATATAGCACAGTGCACGCATAAAGAATCAACCCTGCATGCGCGCATTACCGACAAAATGAATGAGAGAGCAAGCCCATCTTGAATGAATGCACGTGCTATTTCAAGAAACTAACATTCGAGAAGTTCAATGTATTGTAGCAGCCGGCATGAAAGTGACAAGGGTTTCTTTTAACGACGCAAGGTTGGCACTGTTAGAAGCAGCCGAAAAATGAAGTCTTTCACCGTTGGCATAGAGCAGGTTCTGGATATTCTGAATGATAAAGATCCAGTGCTGTAGCACCCCACGGCATCACAGTTTGAACTTTAAAATAGCAATGGCTTTGTTACCTTTGCCTTGAACTTTAATCGACGTAGTGACGTACTGCAGTGCTTTGGTGCTCACTTAATGTGTGGTACAGACTGCGAGAATCGAAAAGGGGTGCTTCGCCGCGTGGGGTTTCTTTAAAAGAAACCTGAAACGATTTTGATGGCCATATTTTAACGCAACAAATCTGTACAGGTGGTCTTTGTGCGTATTCGAGTGTATTTAAATGGTCTTGCAATTTAGAAGTTATTTTTAAAAATTTCTGCTCGCGAGCGATTAAGCTTCACCGCGGTCTTTGGCCGCCTCTACCTCGATGACGTGAATGGGCGAACTGGTCAAGCCTTCTCAATGAGTGTGCCCAATTGACGTGGGCAGGATGGTGCGCGGCTGGGTGAAGTCCCCACCTGTTTTCCTTCTGGTGCGTCGACATGTACGAGTTGATGGGGAAAGGAAGAGAGAGAGAAATAACACATATCAGTACGCGTCAGAAGATTGACCTGGGGATCCGAGGCGCAGCTCTGTCCCCGCCATGTCTTCCTCCCCACCAGCCGTCGACCGTGATCTCCTGGATCTCAGCAGCGGCCGGGGTGAGAGGGATTACTTTACATTGTCCCTGTTTTTCCTGTTCGAGAAGCAGCGCCTCCCAGGACTCATTTGTTCTGTCAGGTTCTCCAAAGGAGGAGGAGGAACATTATTTTTAATCGCTAATTTTTTCGTTGTTAATGAATCTAGCTTAACTATTTCTGCGGTGTGGTGAATAGGGATGGTGCACTTTTCCTAACCTCAGTAAATGTCATTTCATCGTCCCTTTACTGCCGGGTATACATGAATGTTGGATGAAGTAGTGTTCACTGAACGTGAGTTCGTGGGTTCGATCCCTGCCTCGAGAGCAATATCGCGATGCACCAAAACGTTGATGCGGTAGGCTACGGCAGCGTTAAAGAAGTCCGGCTAATAGAAATTAGCGTAATCACGAAATGTCTATAATGGATGCCTCACGACTCACTAGTGCTGCTATGGTGCGCAACGGTCAGTTATTCTGCTATGAGATCACCTTTTCTACCACTTTTGTTCCCATGCTGCCGTGGATGCGAGGTATTAGCATTTTTATCCTGCCTTCAGGGTATGTATTGTCGGACGTTCTCGCTGCGTGAATACAGCTGGTCCGCGATGGAGTGTTACAAGTGGTGTAACCACACGCATCCAATCTTACGATGGTCAGTGCCGCTCTCGACAATTCCCGCTTGTTACGTACGGCATACTGCCGTCCCTCCCGCTCAAGCATTCATCCACATCTTAAGCTGATAAACGATACTGCCAAACGTTCAAAATCAGCATCATTGCCAGGAACCACCGAGCGCTAGTCAGCGGCTGGCGGCGTTTGCCATCCACGCAAAAAAAAAAATGTCATGAAAACACAATCGATAAGTGTAAATGCAGTCACTCTCACCAGCGAAAAGGAAGAAAGAGGTTCGTGCAGAAATAAGCCCTCCCGACACTTGCTTGTCCCGTTTGCGGCCAACTTCGCCGCAGCCGGTGTGCTACTATTTCCACCTAGATACAAGGCCTGTATACAGTGATGTGTTGACGTAAGTGCAGTTCAGTGCTTTTACTCAGGGAAACTTTGTCTACCGACCCTGTGCGTGTTGTCATCGATGAAGGAGAGTGCCGTGCGTCTTCAGGAGCCACCTGTAGGGAAATTTCGGCGCGCCCTTCCTCACAGCCAGCGGCGAAGTGACCAGGAATTGGCCTAATTCACGCCGAGTAAAGGAAGGCAGCGGTGTGTTGTGCGTGAGCGAGTGCCTACGCGAACAAAGAAACTAAGTGGAATATGTGCCCTGGTGCGTTGACCAATTCTCTGATGAGGACAAAAGCACTCCACCTTGCAGGTAAGTAAATATGCCTGTGATATAAGAATATGATAGTGTAAAACAACAGGCTATCTACTCTAGCATCTGCCCGCTGGCGTCGGCTCAAGTTGCCCGTTTAACTCGCCAGGAATGTTTGAAAATTTCGTCGGCGAACTACAGCTGTTTGAATGCTGTTATGTACACCCTTCCAATTTTCAGGGCCGAACAATAATGGCGGGGATTTGAGACTGTTTTGAGACCGTCTTCTGATATTGCGAGCCTTCTGTAATCCGGCCCCTGGTGCTGTTGTCATGCAGCCAAAATCTGATGGCGCTTTCGAACCGGGAAAGCAGGGCATTGTTCATCACGACAACAATTCCGGGACCTTAGGCGCACGCATCAGTAACGGGCAGGAGCGAGAAACAAAGAAATCAAGGCATATCGGCTTTCTGGGATGCTTCTAAATCTTCATCAGAAAACAAAACACAAAAGTTTGACTGTGCGCCACCGATAAACGATTCCTGTTGGGCATGCACGGCACCCAGCGGTTCTGTGATTGCGCCTTTTTATCAGATTTCGCCGCATGTAAGTACTAGAATGCGAGCGCAGCATATTACGAAGCGAAACGAGGCGTAAACGACGAGACGGCAGGGAGTGTGCGCGCTTGCAGAACAGCCGTAGCCGCGCGAGTTCCGAGTGTGACGTTGCTCAGAGTGCATGCTAGGGTGCGTTTTATGTTAAGAGCTACACGCGAAACCACGTACACACTCCTAGATCTAATGACTGTGCAGTCTAGCGCAATTTGAAGGTTACCCACGGGCGTCGACCGGCCTAGTGTTCCAGGCGCCTAGCGGCCGGTTTTGAAACAATGAAAATCACGATTTCGCATTCTCCTCTACCTCGCTCGCTTTTCCATGCTACAACCATCACCCCCGCGACAGAGTCGCCACCCTTTCTCTTTACTTTAAGTGTGGACTTCTTAGCTCTTATCTGCGCGGACGATAACAAAATTGATGGGAAAGACCTGTAAAACAAAACCATCACTACCTGTTCGATTAAACAAATAAAAAGCGAATTGCCCAGCAGGCAGTGGCGGCTGCTTAAGGAACAGCAAAGATAGTGAACGTAGCGGGCCTGATACCTACCTCGCCACGGCAGAGGATTCTAGGCCATGGCGCTGTTCCTGTTCTCGGTCGACGCTCGCGCGATAACCTTCAAATAGCGCTAGACTACGTCGTGTGCAGTGCTTGCGGCTTCAAAACCAACCCTGCATACGATTATTTGACCATGCAACGAGATGCAACAGCTTCCTCTGTGTTCGCCCATTCACCGGGAGCTAGATATTCAAGCTGTGCGTCGTACAGATATGCGAAACTTGTCAGTGTATTTCCGTTGCCCTGTCTGCAGGACAGAGTTCCTCGCAGCATTAATTGAGAGTAGCACGGATTTTCTTGCTGTTGTTCGTTGGTCTCCCGAATAAGGCAAATGCTAAGCAATTGTTTACAATCATGCTAGCAGGTTCTACTCGAATGTTTTTAGTGATTGCATTCCTTCGCAATGTTCATGTCTGTAAAACAACACATGCAAAGTGGAAGCAACAAAAAACGCTCTTCCTTGTTTATATATGAATTAGTGATCCCTGTGAAACAGGGCAGATGTTTCCTGTGGTGGTCCTCAGAAGCGCCCCTGCATGCCTTCTACTGACACTCCTGCTACCTGCTTGTCATGCATATAGTTAGTTGCATGGACTTCGGTGTAAGTGTCTTCGCTCATCAGCGGTTTTCTTTCTGAATCATTAAGAATGTTGCGAGGCGTTGACTAATCTATCAGTGATGTGTCATGTCGCTGTGCAGTGCTTTGAATGAACCGCTTCTTAACATTAGAATTTAGAGCAAGGGGCTCTGATAGGCAGAGTTCGCGAGTACAGACGATTGGACGAGTTGATACGACAGATTTTTTTAACAGCACGAAAAAAGACGCAGCTAGTGAAGTGTGTGTATCCGGACACAAGGACGAAAACCTACTGCAGCTTTCTAGTGACGTGAGTAGCTGGATATTACTGTAAAAAGCACCGGGGCTGTCATCAGGAAACAGGACGCACGAGTTGTATTAAAATGGCTCATACCTGCAACTGCTCGCCTGTCATCGCGATCATAGATTTGTAGTTGGCCTTTACTATTAACCGGGCAGGTGAAGAACACGCACACGGCATTACATGGCGCACCCATCTCGTATGGCTCCCAATCAGAAGGGGAGAGATGATGGGTGGCGTTAATGAGTGCTTTAATTAGCTTTCGTCTCATCCTGCATGGTATCCACACCCCATGCGGCGTCGTGGAGTGGCAATAGATGCTGGGCCGCGATTCTAGCCTGGATGGCATAGAAAAGGACACGTACACCTCCCAGTGACGTGTGCCGCTCAGTAATGTTTGCCGTGCGTGTACTCTGTCATAGCTGCTAGCAGCGCTATGTAAAGCTGAGTCATGCGTTACAGTGCTGTGAAAATGGCCTGCTTTCACACGTGTGGTAATTGCGTAGGTGTCTCCCTCGTCCTCTCGTTCCTCCTCCTCACTCTACGCGGGCTACGGTTCAGTTGGAAGCGTGAAACAGTTGCGGCGCCATTGCCGATTTTGTCACTTTCGACAGCGCTACCTTTAGGAGGGACGTCGGCTGCTTTCGCGATGTCCGCACCGGTGCAGAGCCGCGGTGGATTGACCGAGCCTACAGAAACCCTCATCTATAGCGCCACGACTGAACTGGACGGCACTCTGCTTACGGCGCGCTTTTTCCGTGCGTCTTTTAGGCGCGCTGTCAGCATTCGCTGACGCTTAGCTCGGAACCAGAAGCAACGCGAAGTTGTGTCATGGACACTACGGAAGGCGCGTATCTGGCAGCACTTTACAGAGTCGCGAACGAGAGATCTGTTCTTTGACGTGCATTGGCATTATACAGTACACGGGTCTCTAGCGTTTCGCCTCCATCGAAATGCTACCTCCGTGGCTGGGGTCGAACTCGCGTTTTTCGTGTCGTCAGCCGAGCACCATAACCACTGAGGCCCCGCGGCGCCTCAGTTAATCGTTTTTAACGCCACGACGTATTTACTGCAGATCTCTGTGGAAGGTTAAAAGAATTATTTCAATTTGGTAAAGGTCGTCGTATATGTCGCAAGTCAGTTCCCATCGACCTGCACAGTGTTTAGCCGCCATGGCGCAGAAAAAAAGCTGCGACACTTCGACTGGCCTGGAATCAACACCAATTCGTATTCCCCCGCAGGAGGAACCTGCTAAAGCAGATGTTTGTGTGTATTGTGCGACACCACGGATCCCGAGCACCCACGCTTACCATGCGCCGCTGCGCCGTGTCCAGCGAAAAGAGGTTGCGGGTGGTTGAGCCAGTGCCGAACGTTTAGACCTCTAAGGCCCATCGGCGGAGACAACACACCGATTTGGCAACAGCTTCCTGTATACGGCACCTTGGGTCTGATCCGACCGGGGAAACCGGCAGCCACTTCCTGTCCTCTCCATCTTTTACTTTCCTGTCTTCCATCTCACAACTAACCTAGCTGTCTCCTGCTCCCTTCTTAGTGTTTCCTTCTTTCTTGGCGGTTATGTGTCGCCAACTGGTAGCGCTTCCCCGACTTTCTGAAGGGGAACGCTATCGCGTTCAGGTTCGAACAAGAGAACAAAGAGATCAGACAACACAAAACGAAGCCGTATTTATAATTTAACTGGAAAGGGACCAATAAAAAACGGAAACGAAAAAAAGAAAAAACACCCTCAACGCGCGTACGACACTACAAATAAAAGGAAAGAGTTTACCAGGTATTGAGCGTTCCAGGTGAAACGGGATGCCTTGCAGACAGGGCAGACGCGGGTGGATGTAGTGCGATGCGTCGCTGGCGATGCGTCGAAGAAAGCGGCAGAATGGAGCCAGGTGGTGGTAAGAGCGGAGAGGAACACAGGGAGACGCCGGTGGACTCCCGTCAGTAGCCCGAAGAACTTGGCAGCAACAGAAAGAACAAGCGTAGCCGAGACCCGTCGACGGCGGCCCGAAACGCCAGAGGCTTAAAGCAGGATATCCAAGGGTGCCTTTCGGCAGCATGAACCCTCAATTCATCGTCTGCCACCCCCACGCTTGCAAGGAATGCAGTAGGCTTGCGTGGGTGATACAAGGGAGGTCACGACAGCACGGACCCAACGTACGGACCCAAGGGCATGACGCGATAGCTTTGGTGGGTTAGGGCCCATATATGCATAATTAGTCATTCTCTAAACAATCTCTGATTGCGGGGAGTCCTCATATGCCCCCTCATATGCGGGGAGTCCAGAGCAGTGGCAGAGCTGTTAAAAGATGCGCCACTCCACTGCTAAGTAGCTGTTTCTATGGCAGCCACCGGTAAGAATTTTGCTACCCGTGTTGCTCTTCCCGAGTAACCAAAATGACAAGATTCATGCTCGAGGTTGGTACGTCTGGAGTTGGGCTTTCGCTCTAAAAATGCCACTATTGTTTCATTCCTAAAACCCGGAGAGCTGCACACCTCCCCTGGTAGTTACAGGCCTTTAACCCTAACAAGTTGTCTTGCCAATTTTTTTTAATCTGTCCTGAATATTAGGTTAATGTTTCCTCTCAAATCCCTTAGCTGTTTGATGTCTAGCAATGTGGTTTCAAAAAGGAATGCTCCACAGTTTACAATCTAGTCCGCCTGGAACACATAGACCGAGAAGCGTTTATACACAGACAGCATTGCCTAGTGGTCTTTTTCGATATGAAGAAGATGCATGACATAACCAAGAGGTTCGAGATTCTTCGTGACCTAGAAGAGCTTGGCGTCCGCAGGACGATGCTGAAATGTTTGAGCGACTTTGTCTAACCATCCATCTGAAGTTCGTCTGTGCTACCCTCTCGAAGAACTTCAATAAGGAGAATGGTGTGTCTCAGGGGTGCATTTTAAGTACCACACTCATCCTAGCAAAAATGCATTTGTTAGGTAGAATAATTCCACCTCCCATTATGTCTTCAGTCTACATCGATGACCTTCAAATTGCATGCCCATCTTCTAGGTTATCAACTTGTCAGAGACAAATGCAACTTACATTAAACAAACTTGCATTTTGGGCAGATAGAAATGAATTTAGGTTTTCCCCACAAAAAAAGAAAACAAAAAAACTGTTGCTCTTCTCCTTTAGCTCCAAAGAGGCTTGCAGGTTGATCCCACGCTCCGCTTGAATGAAACTGTAATTCCAATAAAACAAGGACACTAATTTTTACGCCTGATTTTTGACGAAAAGCTCGCATTCCTACCGCACATAAACACCCTCAAAATGAAAGCGATCTAATCTCTGAAAATATTCAAAGCGCTATCACGAACACACTGGGGATCCGATAGGATATGCTGATTGCACACATATCGCTCCGTACTATACGCTTCCTATGAATATGAATGCGTTGTGTATGGGTCTGCAAGGTCATCATGCCTTAAAAGGCTGGGTCCAATACAAAACTTCGGCTTGCGTCTCTCAACTACTGCATACGGAACAAGCCCTCTGAACAGTCGTTGCGTAGAAACAAGTGAACCGCACCTCAAAGAAAGCAGAGCAATGGCTACATGTGCGTACGTACTGAAAATAAGGTCCCTACCAAATCATCTGTGTTACCCCATAGTTACTAAAAGCACATTAAGAACACTCTTTGCTTACAAACCACAAGCGGTTAGGCCACTACTAATCCGCTTTGAAGAAAAAATCTAAGAAATAAATAAACTAGATGCATTTCCCGACAGATTCACTGTTACCGTGTACGTACACTTTTCCTGTTGTGTGCGGTTTTACATTTACACGCATTCACAAAGAGCAAACCTCAGAGGAATATATACAGCAAGAGTTTTTTACTGTAAGAAAAAAATACGTGAAGTGCACAGCTTTAGAAAAAACAATAAAAAGATTGAAAACAATCTTATCTACGCCGACTCCCTCAGCGCAATTACAGCCTTAAACACCAGAAATGCAGTTCAGCCCATAATAGGATACTTAATACAAGATAGGTTAAAAGCTGGTACACTAGGACATACAATAAAGTTCTGCTGGGTCCCTTGTCAAATGGCAATCGGCAGGAACGAGACCGATGATGCATGGGCTGCACTTGCCCGTAATGAGCAATTAAAAATAAATTGAACATACTTCATAAAGTCAGCATGAAGTTTGTACAAAAAATACTGAGAGAAAAATGGCCGGCTTCATGCGTCAACAAAGTTAACAAGAAGCTGCACTTTGTAAAGCCACTCTTCAGTGAATGGAACACTTGTAGGCACTAGAAGCTTTTTAGGGAAGTAATATTATGTCGTCTCCGCATTATGCACACGCACCTTACACGTAACTTTTTACTAACAGAAAAAGTCAAACCTCTGTGAAAGATGTGGAGGCGAGCTCACAATAAATCATAATTTATTTTCACGTTCGAAAGTGGAAAAACTGATATAGAAGTAACGTAGTTACCTCAATTTGAAAATGAATGCATTCCTTTTCATCCAACTCAGCTATTAGCTTAAAATGCAATTGTTGACATCTGTTGTGATTATAGCTTCTTAAGACAAACACGTTTACACGCAGAGCTTTAAACTCAAACTAACTGCGCCACTTGATTTTTTGGCACACTTCAGCAACTAATCAATTTCTGAGAAGTAGACGAAGGTCTTTATTTGATTTTTTTTTTTTTTTGGGGGGGGGGGGGGAGCCTTGAGATCCTTAACCAGCAGTTAATGGTTCCTGAGGTTACACGACCTTCTTTAGCTTTTTAGGCCTTCTACACCACCGTTTTTTTTAATTTTTGTAAAACTCGGCAGAAAACAATTTTTCTATACCATAAGTTTGGTGAATCGTAGCCTTAGATGCTCATGCGCCAGTAAGCCGAACACAACAGAACAATTCGTCTTAATCGGCACTTTCATGTGCCTCACAATTTCGGGTGTACCCCTTGCGGAGCCATTATTTCGGGTTAGTAAATCAAAACAAAATAATCTTGTTCGTTTGGCTGCATTTATAGAACCATAGAGAAACTATAGAGGAGAAATCAGCAGAATTTTCTCCTGAACCTGCTAGCGGATACGTCAAAAGCGTTTTCTTGCTAATCAGCGAAGTGAGAAACGAAAGCACTAAACAAAGTTAGCAAGCGGGAATTTCCCCCCGGGGCTTTGAAGATTTGATTTATGGTAGCGAACGCAAGGAAAAAGTTGGGCTTCCATGCGTACAGAAATAAGGTTTAACTCATCTATTGCTACGAGCCTCTGCCGAAAACAACCGCTTGTGTTAATGATGTTTACTCTGAGCAGTCAGCAGCATGGCTTTGAAATGTAGCAAGTCGTAGAGCCTACTTTGTTATGGCAATGGCTGACGGTAGTTTTCCTGGGAGTACTCATTTTGTGTTGAGCGAGACGAGTGCAGCGGAAGGCTTTTTCTGTTTAGGTGGAGAGGAGGGAGGTTCTTGACGTGTTTGCAATCATTGCGTACTTTGAGTGTGTAAACAACATACCAGGCTTTAACCGCACTTTTTATTCGGCGTATCTTATGCGGTCTATCTATGCAGTCCTCCAAACCAACTAGGACAACAAAGCAAACAAAACACCGACGACGCAAGAAAAGCACTTCTGCACCTGCCTACAGGCGTGCGTCCATAGGACATACCCGCCGCATCGTAGAAACACCGAATGCCTCGAATAGTTGTGCGCACTTGGGAATTCTGGCTGCCCAAAGTGAATGCGTCCGTTGCGTTGCCAACTTTGCGGCTTCTCGAAACGAGGACAACGTCCCATAAAATCACATTCCATTACGATCTACCATCTTCGTGTTCAGTTTCCTCATCAAAACAGTGTATCTCAAACTGATAGCCCAAGTTTATGGCAGTTCTCGCTGGAGATGCCGAATAAACGAATTTTAGTGGTAGAATAGTGCTGGTGTGTGAAAAACGTAATTAGTACAAAACAAAGAAGACACGCAGCACACAGTTAGCTGTAGATTTTTTATGCTACACCAGTTTTATGCTACAGTAGATTAAGAAGCGCAATCTAATTGTAGAAACTGTTTACGCAAATTAACCTGTTTGTTTGTTGTTGCCGATATAGTGTTTCATAATTGTATATACGCAAATTCGGAAGAGGCACAGACCTCTGTCAAGTCAAAGGCTTTCTGCTTTTAGTCTGTGCTGCCTACATCATGTATGGACGTGAAATTTGATTAGGACCCCCCCCTTAATTCTCCAAATCCTCCTTCGACATACGCAGCGAGACCAGATTCTCTATTTCAGTTTGTATGCTCCCTGAACTCTATGCAGAAAAGTGAGTGTTGAAATTTATTTTGGTGTATCATTGTGTTATAAACTACAAATACATCCTCTTTTTCCCGAGCTTCTATTTTGGTTGAACTGACATGTACAAATAAGATTCTTTAAAGATTTTTTTTCCCACTGTGTTGCAAGCCCTACATGGGTGCTGAGGCATTCATCAGGCAAGCCAGCCTTTTGTCTCAGCTCTCCCTTTGCAAGCAAAGAAAAAAAAATAATTGAAAGAAGGAAAGAAAGTAGCAATACATACGAAATACTGTAATAAGTGAAAACGCAGCTTTTCCTGACTGTTCATTCTACGCAACAGAGAGGGACGAGTCAAAACACTTACTCTCACCTCAATACTGCGTTTTAAGGTGGTTATTTCATTTAGATCTGTGTACTATAATAAACTATCGGCACAGTACATAAGCGAAATCTGCGAAAAAAAAAGAAACGAAAAAATCAGAGATTACTGTTAAGATCATGACTTGTGTACGACTGCGCACGTTCTAAATGTAACTGTGGTGAATGCCATTTCATATGCTCGTTGACGTCTAGAAAGGCTTGACCGGAAGTGGTTGGGCAAATTTACCGCTGCCAGTGCTCTAAAGAAGCGTTAAAATATCTGATGTGGCACGTTTGCTCCCCTGATGCCCCGTTTCCCAGGTTTACTGAAATGCGCGCAGTGCACCGTGGTGCTGCTGAAAAAGAAAAAAAAAACACACATCCACACATGCGACACTCTGACTGCGAAAACAGAACCGGCGATGGGAGTGGCTCACTGCAAGCCTCGTGTAGCTTTCATTACAAGTTCGCGCTGATATACCAGGCTGTCTTGACATGAATTAAGGTCGCATAATTTGAAAAGGAGAAAAAGACGCGTATTCAAAACACAACCATCAAGATCGCTCCAAGCGGCTCAAACGCAAAACGAAACTTGACAGCACTTGCTTGAGATTAGCATAGAAGTACAGGCACGAGGTACGTGCCCTCTGAGGAGCCTTCTTTCTCGAACGTGTCGCGTGTAAAAAAAAAGTTTTAAAAAAATCTAAAATGGATCTCAGTTGAAAGTAAATTTTTTATCACGTCGGTGCTCTTTACTCAACCACTGGTATAAAAAAAACATCTTCATAAGCTGCTGCCCAGATTATTTAAATACAGGTACTTAATTGACCAAAAATTGTTGAGAAGTTAGACTGCGTGATTATTTTTTAGCCTCAAGCTTTTCCTTGCCGAAGAAAACAATTTTATGAAAGTTAGTGATCCTAGAGTGACAGAAAGTGATTAGGGGTGCATTTTCTACGTATAGTTTGTTGTAATTGGTCAAATTCTTAGACTGTTTCCTACAGCAACATTGTACTGAACGTACCTGTTCTGTGCAGCACCTCCGGAATAAAGCCGCATTTTACACTGCCGCCTTATGTATGTAGCATGAAAATAGAAAAAAAAAATACGGGGAGCACATGAGGCTACGTGCTTTAAATGCGAATGAATTGGCTCATCATGAGCTCTGTTGCGAGATTTATTAAAGATTCCTTCCTTTCTACTCACACACATACTCATTAGCATACAGTCGTAAGAAAACGCATACACTTTGTTCACCTTTATTCGCCTAGAAGTAACGCGGTTTTGTGGCCTGTACGGGTGGCGTGCTCACCTCACAGTTTGAAGGGACCTGTTTCCATTCTCGGCACCTTCAGAAGAAATTTAATTTTCCTTCTCTGTAGACGTCAATGTCTTGTGATCAACTGCTGACTTCATGCGAGGCGACGGTGGCGTCACTGGGGGGTTCTCGTACCGCTGCTGCGTCTTAGCGCCACCGGGTTTCGTTGTCACCCTTTAAAAAATTTCTTTAGACAGTCTGTAGGCTCTCCATAGACTTCTGTCTATAAAGTCTGTAGACTCTCTATGGACAAACCCTAGAGCACTGTCTTTAGACAATCTATAGATTTATGGCCATACAATATTAGTAGACTTTTGTCTACAGACAGTATATAGACTATGATTAGGCGAAAAGAAATATTTCTAATAACGCAATACAATCTATAAGAAGTCTATAGACTGTCTATAGACCATTTTTGTAAGGGCGGCGAGCCATAATATGCTATGACATTAAAAAACAAATAGCTTACTGTTGCACGATTCCCAGTTATTGCCTTCGGGCTACCTAGCACAATCATCAAAATATTTCCTGAGCATGTCACTATGCAGGCTCCCCGCGACTTTATCTGAAGACGCCCACTGTTCGTTTGAGCGCGACGATGTTAAGTCGCATTACCGAGCCACCGGATCATAAAGAGGGCACGCGCGCAAAACAGACCGTGGCAGGTTGCGGAGGTGTGCGCCAGAGCTGCAACCGGGGATAAAAGCGATATTTGCGGTCTCTGCTACCACGTCAGAGTTATTAGCTTTGTCCTGGCAGCAGCAGCTTGTCTCCAGGCTGCCGTGCGGCGAGCATCGTTCCCGAGTTCCCGTTATTCCCTTCGCGTTGTCGTGGCTGCTGCTGACGCGGACAGCAAACAAACTATGTCGAGCTCCCAGTTATTACGTGGGTCGGGTAATATATAAGGCATGCGAATGCCTGTAACGCATCCACATAAAAAGGTGCTTTACGATGCAAATAGCTGACTAGAAAGCATGAAGCTCCGTTCCTGTTTATGGCCATAAGAATTCGTCACCAGCCAGCGGTAGCAGCAGCAGCAAGAGGGTATCACACCGCGGCAGACAGGGATAAGTGTGAAAAGGTTCCTTCCTTCCTTTCGGGCCTTCGCCTTCCTTTCATTTCATGCGACATAAATAACTACTAACTGTCACTTGGCAAGGGATACGTTATTGCTGTCAATACTTCCAGTCGTTTAGCTGCGGAAAGGACGATGCCATAAAGCACAGGTGTCGTCTCTCTTGAGTGAAACTCAGCGTAGGATTTCACTAGCACCATACCATGCTTGCAGCAGCTCAGTAAAGCTTTTCATCTTTGGAGTGCTCCGGTCAGGGGCTTACAGGGCGCTTTCTAAACATCTATTACCCGCGAGTGAAATCACTTCTCACTTAGGCCAGTCATTTGCGAATAATCTGACGATGAGTGGTGATGGTTCAAAACTGGCGGCTTTTTCTATTCATTATAGTGGCGCACTCTGCAGGCGAATAACTTTTCTTCCTTGAACCTTTACAACCTGTGAAAATGCGAACTGCTGCAAGAGAGAGTGGCACTTTTTGTTGGGATTAAAGGACTAGTCTGCAGTCTAGAGCGGAGCTACAGCTCTCTCTGGAAGATAGCTGGTCACAAGTTTGCTCAGGGAACATGCTCAAGGCCTTATGCGAATTGTATTGGCGTACCCAATGGTATTGTGGAAGCTCGCTGGGCGACGGGATTTCCGCAGCTTCTAACATAGCAAAATAAACACAGTTTTAAAAACGTAGTTTTACTCTAAGTCTTAGTGTATGTTTTGTTCATAAAACATACAGCGACGTTGATTAAACACTGCATGTTACACTAGGAGGTTCCAAAGTGAAAACTGTCGGGGGCTTCCTAACAATAAGCACATTACAAGGTGACGCATAATGCAGAAAACAGTGACAACAATAGTACATTGATTAAATTTTGAAGCTAGCAATAGCAAGCAGATAGCCAAACGCAAAGAACAATCACTCTAATTAGTTCATCAGGCATTACTCAGTATCCTCATGCGATGCAATTTAATGCGAGTCTGAAATTAATGTAAAGCACCTGATTTAATTTCACAGGGCAAACTGTTCCACTGTGATATGCCAGCTAATTTTGTGGTAAATCTGCCATAGTTAGTTCTAACCTTAGGAAAAAGAAAATTATAACGCTCAGGAAATATTGTGTTATTTCTATTATTTAGGACACCAATGGTAAATGTTTCATTCCAGAATATTCTGATTCCATAATATTCCAGTGCATGATAAGCTATAGTTTTAAAGAAAAGAGCTGATGGAAAGGCAAGCTATTTAGCTGATATTAAAGTGGGGCCGAGGGAGACAGTAATAGGCTAAATGTCATCAGTCTAACTGTTTAGTTTTGAAGGCGCTGAATGTAGTCCAAATTTATTGTACGTTTACCCAGAAAGACGAGAAGTAAGAGCGATGACCATGTATATGAGCGTAGTACAGCGATAAGATACTGTGGGACTGAAAATAGTGGCGCGTTTTGATAATAATATGAAATAAGCTTTCAGTATGCCGCAAAGCTTCCCCCAGCCGTACACGGAGTAAGCCAGGGTCAGACAACTTTCCAAGAGTGAGTCTCATACAAAGACCATTTTGAGTAGCGATCGAATGGTACTAGGAATTTTGTGAAAAAGCCAGTGTCAGTCATCACATACATGTTAAACAAAAAACAGCAACAGAAGTAAAGAAAATTCAAAATAGTTGTTAATTTCATGAATATTAAAACCACAAGCTTACCGCTACATATATGCGTATTAATGGTACCGTTTCAACTCGCGCTCACGCGTTTTCTCTTTGATTTTCATTCCCATGTGTTAAATGTTGCCAGACACCTCGCTGTCGCCCTAACGAAACGAGCGAAAATGTCAGTGATGACAATACTACGTCGCTTCGACAAGTGTTAACCAGTTAAACCTAGGCCCGCCATTATTATGGAAACGAAGAAAATGTAAAGAGCTGCAGGGAGTACACAGCGCCTGTGTAACCTTTAGCGCTGGCCCATCTACACATAGGCAGCCTTTGTAGAGAGAAATGAGATAAAACTGAAGAAAGAAGTTGAACGGCAACGGGCAAGTGCACAACAGAATTTTTGTAGAGGAGCCTTTCCAGCGCTTATAAAGAGCGTTAAGCGTAGACACAAGGTGGAAACGGGCCAAACAGTTCTTTTATTCTCTCAGCCAAACGCTGCCAAGTCGCCCCAGGTCTAAAACTGATTGAATTCCCTGTCCCACGACTGCAGCACATTTCCCCTGGCAAACACCGAAGTGGGCAGACGTCCTGCACTAAAGCAAAGCGAGACTGGCCGGCCAGCCGACGCATTAACGGAGGAACTGTCACGGTACAAGTGT
This sequence comes from Amblyomma americanum, assembly GCF_052857255.1. Classification (NCBI taxonomy): domain Eukaryota; kingdom Metazoa; phylum Arthropoda; class Arachnida; order Ixodida; family Ixodidae; genus Amblyomma; species Amblyomma americanum. The sequence continues at coordinate 14,306,921 of NC_135502.1, read as the reverse complement.
GTAAACACGTAGCACCGGACGGGGGAGTTCGGCGGAAGGCCGTCGTGTGCGTGCTCCGACATATCTTAAAAACGAAGTAAAAGGATAGCGCCCGAGGAGTGCAGAGAATGCGATGGACAGGAGTATTAACTTTCGGAACTGGGCTGGAATCAATAAAAAAGACGCGACATAAAAGTCGGACAGCTTGGTTCGGACTTTTTCTGCAGACACGAAACGCCCAGAGCCCAAGGGCTGCAGAGGAAGGGGCGGGAGCAGTTTAGATCATGGCATCGTCTTGCCCACGTTTTTTTCCATCAGGTGTGCAAAAAAAGTTGGATGGGACACTTAAGATCCGCCTTACGAGTGCGACGCGGCAGCGTTAATGGGTTAATGCTCATATTTGTAGAGTGCATGTACAGTAGAGAATGACCACTGATAGCTTGAAAGCCAAAGTGCTAGCGCACTTCGGTCTAAATCGCTAAAGCGTCCGTCATTTTTTTCGCTCAGTCCCCTGCATTCATATGAAGTGCGCACTGGTGGGCAGGTTGGCCCTAATATTTGCGGCAGTGTCTTTTCTACTGACAGCTGCGAGAATTTTCAGACTGAAATTCTCCCAGCCGTCGCTTCTGATCGGCTACTTAAGATGGCGTGAGAGATTTTCTGCTCTTTTCATGACCACAAATCTCATTGCACAGTTTATTTTAGCCGCTGTCGGAAGAAGTGCCTGACTGACCCGGTTCTAGTCATTGATTGGCTACAGCATGAGCACAGTACATCTGTTACTTTTTGCGACCATTCCTGGCTATAGGGGAACTTCGGAGCAGTAAGCTTAAAGGCAAACTCCGGTGGTTTTTCGGATATGTTGAGTTAATATTTGCATCAGATTTCTCAGAGTCCCCTTGCTCCGGTACAAAATGCCGTTTTTCAAAATACCAATTTGAAGCAATCATAAAAACAAAAAGCCAGGAAACCGACACCAATACTCGGTTTCGAACAAACGATGAACCCGCCGCGGTGGCTCAGTGGTTAGGGCGCTCGACTACTGATCAGGAGTTCCCGGGTTCGAACCCGACCGCGGCGGCTGCGTTTTTGTGGAGGCAAAACGCTAAGGCGCCCGTGTGCTGTGCGGTGTAAGTGCACGTTAAAGATCCCCAGGTGGTCGAAATTATTCCGGAGCCCTCCACTACGGCACCTCTCTCTTCCTTTCTTCTTTCACTCCCTCCTTTATCCCTTCCCTTACGGCGCGGTTCAGGTGTCCAACGATATAAGAGACAGATACTGCCCATTTCCTTTCCCCCAAAAAACCAATTATTATTATTATTACAAGCGATGACTTCGGGACAGGCCGTCCTATGACGTTGCGTATACTGTCGCAAAACCTATCGTGTGCGCGTTGATTGCCCAAAAGCCAAACGCCAGCTGGAATTTTTTCTTTAAGCAAACGCAATGCAAATATCGGCGCCCGTGAGTCGAGTGAGGTCACACACGCAAAGTCGCCCGTAGAAATGTCCCCGATTGAGACCACGAAATGTGAAATTTTAAAATTCATCTGGTCCGCAACAAACCACTTCCCCGCTGTAAAATTTGGCAACAAAGGACGCGAAAACTGTGGACGTCGTACCGTACCTTTAAAAGATCCATGCGAAGGGACACAGCTCAAATCTGATGTAATGAACCATGATTTTTTGCTACCCCGCCGCGGTGGCTCAGTGGTTAGGGCGCTCGACTACTGATCCGGAGTTCCCGGGTTCGAACCCGACCGCGGCGGCTGCGTTTTTATGGAGGAAAAACGCTAAGGCGCCCGTGTGCTGTGCGATGTCAGTGCACGTTAAAGATCCCCAGGTGGTCGAAATTATTCCGGAGCCCTCCACTACGGCACCTCTTCTTCCTTTCTTCTTTCACTTCCTCCTTTATCCCTTCCCTTACGGCGCGATTCAGGTGTCCAACGATATATGAGACAGATACTGCGCCATTTCCTTTCCCCCAAAAGCCCATTATTATTATTATTAGTGCGGCTCAGTAACATCGCCATTTATCAGCAATAAGGAAATGCAACTCGAGTGTTAAAACTGCTGATTGGGAGGCGAGGGAGGGCTGAAAAAGTGAGGGTGAGAGTGAGGGAGGACGAGCGAATCTTACGAAGTGAGGGTGAGCGAGGGCCAGAGAATTTTGCAAAATTAGGGTGAAGGTGAGGAATGGCCAAAAATTTAATGATGAAGTTGCGGTAACAAAGGCGAAAATGAGGGCATTTGCCCACCTCTGAGCTGGACGTGAGGGAATGTAACAGCGGCCACTGCGGAGCGCAGACGGCCTTGACGGCAGCATGTAATAGTGGAATTTTCTGAACGCCTAAGGAGTTTAGCTTGGAGAAACTTCTTCACAGGACCATCACTGTAGCGCAAAAGGTAAAACAATATAGCCGGGTGATTTGCAGAATTCGTCAGGATTAGTTCTATTCCTGGAGTACAAAGGTAGGTCGCAGATTTCGCGGTAAGGTTTCGGGAGCATAGGAGGAATATCTTCTTCGGTCAATTGCTGATGTACATTAGCTTTGTAACAGTTACGCGCTCGCACATAACGAGCAAATCGAACTCATATCGGTTACCTTGGGAACCAGTAACACAGCCCAGGCAAATTTTTGTGGACGTAGGTAGACCTACTGTGAGTACAAGGTTTTGTGGTTGGGTGGTGATATTCGAAAGCGTAATTCTATTCATTTCATTGCTTCTTCTCTCCGTTTCCCTCCGCGTTGCCTGAGAGCTGAGGTGCCTGCAGACAGAGATCGCGAATTAAAGTAGATTCATGCATTCTTCATTTTAATGCAGCCACGCACAGACGAGCACACGCAGAGGTGTTTGTATTTTTGCCGCAGCCATATTAAAAAATGGCTGCTAAAGCCAGCGATTCATGGCTGCCTTACGGCATGAGTCCCGCCGATAACTGATGGCGAGGACTGGGAATGGAAGGGCATATGAGAGGTCTGCGGCCAGATAAGGCATGCAAATTTGGCTTTCGGTAACGCTAATGAATGGGCAGATCCCGAAGAGTTTCGTGGCGGGGACGGCAGCTTGCAGACAATGGCCGTTAACCACACGTCGCAAAGCTCCCTGACGCGTCGTAGCTTGCGTTCTTGCCTGCTGCAGATATCTGGTACTAAACGATGCCATCAGAGAGCGCAATGACTGCAGAAGCTGGAGAGTCAGCTCCAAAAGAGAAAGGAGTTTATTTTGTGCTGGTCTGTGCTCGATGCTACTTGTAGCTCAAAGTAGATATAACAGACGCGTAACAGTAGATATAGCAGACGTCCAACTCGTTGTTTGTGTCCGCTTGTACAAGATATGCCTTTGCTCAGCAACTTCTCAGCTGATAAAGCAGCAGGCAGCTGAACGTCCTCGGTCACGTGAAAGGCACATGGATCGTTGGTCAAAAGTCTGCTGGCCGCAGCGCTTACTGGCGAGCCGTATGGCTTGGTTTGGTTCGGTTTAGGGGGGTTTAACGTCCCAAAGCGGCTCAGGCTATGAGAGACGCCGTAGTGAAGGGCTCCGGAAATTTCGACCACCTGGGGTTCTTTAACGTGCACTGACATCGCACAGTACACGTGCCTCTAGAATTTTGCCTCCATCGAAATTCGACCGCCACGGCCGGGATCGAACCCGCGTCTTTCGGGCCAGCAGCCGAGCGCCGTAACCACTCAGCCACCGCGGCGGCTGCGAGCCGTATGGTCAGGCAGCGATTGCTCCCCTGAACCTGGTCGAGTCTTAACGGTGTGTTCCCTCTCAATCCGGAGTTTTGAAGCTTGAAGTAAGGTGCGGCTGCCTGCCTACACGGCTAAAACATATAACATGTGGCCTGCTAACTTGTGGCCAAAACTGTACGTGCGGAAAACATTTTGAAGGAACGGTGGTAAAATATCACACTCAGGCTGACGGCGTGTGCATCCACCCAGAGGTGCACGCAAGCAAAGAGACAAGCGGAGCAAAGCCACGCTCACCATGCGGAAAAAATCAAGTTCGGAGACCATGCACAGGTTTAGAAACAACTCGCCGAGCTCAGAACTGAGTAGTCGGCACTGAGTTATGGCCCATTCCCGAACCCAAGTTACGTTTACTAGTGGCGTTGGGAATTAAAGCAGCTGCTTTTCTCTGCCTCTCGAGCTTTTTCTGCCTTGTTTTCGCACGCAATAAAAATCCGTCGTGTTTTCTCAAACACCTGTGCAAATGCAGCGTGCGTACGTGTATAGTATTTCTTTTTGTTAAGAGTAAAAGCATTGATTTCGGCTGCGTGCTTTTTATTTCTAGTACTGCCTAAGACGTCAGCATACATGCATCACCTCGGGGGCTCAGCCGACGAGCGGCAATTTACAAATGAGTTTTCTAATTGACAGCTGTTAAGTGCCTGTTCATGAGTTTCGCGTCGGTTTGGTAATTGTAGTAGTAGTAGTAGTAGTAGTAGTAGTAGTAGTAGTAGTAGTAGTAGTAGTAGTAGTAGCAGTAGCAGGAGCAGTTGGCGTAACAGGTATGCTTTTGCCATGGGGAGCACTCGGACGGTGGTTACCGCGGAAGGATGAAGGTATCGCGAGAGGGGGGGGGGGGGGGGGGGGGGGTGGAGAGAGAACCCCAACCCCAGAATGGTTACCGTGGGAGGGATGGGGTAAGGCGAGAGCGTAGGAATGCGAAACCGGAGAGAGGTCGCTACCACTCTGATCACCCGGAGGGGGGTTACCGTGGAACGAGAAGGGCATGGCGAGAGAGAAGGAATACGTAAGCAGTTGCTGGTTACCACGGGAGCCACCCGGAGGGTAGTTGCTCTAGAAGGAGGAGAATATGACAAATGTTAGGATTGAGTAATCGCAGGGCGTCTGCCTTGGGAACCATCCGAAGAGTAGTTATCATGGAAGGAGGAGGGAGAGTCGGCGGCTACTGGGAAACGCGCCGCCGCTCGTGGAGAGGGCCAGCGGCGGTCGGCCGACTGGAGACGATTTGGAAACGAGCAGTGCGGAAAACTAAAAACAGCGCTTTATAACTATGCACATATGAAGTCACACTCACATTCTCTACTTGAATGGATCTTGTAATATAGCTTCACGAAGTTGTACCGCACGAAGCGATGTCTGACAGCATTGTAATTTTAATGGCTTTTATGGCTATTCATAAAGCAGAATACAACTGATGATCCCGTTAGTGGCGCGTAGGACCGGCCGCGCCGCCTAATGTCACAGGAACAGGAGAATTAGCGCGTCTGTTTTCCCATCGTCGCCTCGATGACTGGTGGTCGGTCTTGGTCACGTGGTCACTTTCTTATAAAGATGGCCCACGCGGGGCATCATCTGCGCTGGGTGTGGCCGCTTCTAAGCGAGCATCGCTATTGATATTTACTAGTTGTATTTCGACAACATGTTGCAAAGTTCGCGTGAGCTTATCTGCAAGGGTACGGCAGCTCAGGGTGTTGACTTTTGGGCGCAGACATGGCTGACAGTGCGAGGATTCTTTTGATGACTTCAAGGGGCGAAAACGAAGCAACGCGACGTGCTGCTTGCCTAACTATCTTTTGGCTTGGAAAACTTCCTCGCACATATAATACGCAGCTGTGCCAAGTAGGGTTGCACGTCCGCTTCGTCTACCTTACGCGGGGCACAACTCTATTGACCGTTATACGGCCCTTGACTTACTGGTGATGTGATGCGTAATAGTTCTTCTACTTCGATCGCTTCACTTAGAGGAATATTTCTCAGCACAAAATTTCGTAACGCACTGCTCAGGGTCCGTAGTGCTTCCCTTGGAGCACCGACCGCTGCAGAAAGTTTCAATATTCAATAATTTTTATAATGACTCCTTTTCATAGTGACATGAAGGAATAAAACATATCCTGTTTGAAATTTCAAGAATTAGAGCAACTGCTGAGTGCCACAGCCTCAGCCAGTATATAAGCTCCTGTTTGCTTTATAATATCACATCATCAAATACAGAATCCTACTCGCAGAAGCCGCTAAATGCTCTGACGTCTCAACTGAACCCTCGGTTCTGGATACATCACGGAGAGAATAGCGGATAGACATAAAGGCAGAAGGAAAACGAACCGAAACTCTACCAGCAGGTCATAAAGGTTGCCCTTTGAATGCGTCCCTTGCATCACCCACTCAACGGGTCAGCCGAGAGGTGGGAATGAGCGGTTTCTTGAGAACACAGTACATACTCTTTGGGAACAAAAATCTACGAGTTATCACCGCCTTACTTCTAGTTGCCGACAAGAAGAATTTTTGGATCTCAGAGGCATTTATTTACGGAATTATCGTCATTTTTTGCATATTGTTTGGCACCTAATCATTAGGGATTCGCCATGAAGATTGCAAAATAAATTCGTTCACAGTAAAGCCTGAATGAAATTTCATTATCGCGAGGAAAATCAACACTTGCTTCCACAGTGTGCTGATTCGTCTCGTGCATCCCGCGTGTTTGAGTGAGCGAGTGAAGAACTTGACTCTCGTAAATAGATTCTCCCGTCGTGCTTGAGTAGCGCGCAGTAATTGGGGAAGCATAACCACCTGGCCGTGGTCTTAACACTGCTAAAATGCAATCTGTTTCTTTCATTCGACATGCATGTAACACAGGATAAAGTATTTATAGTTGAAAACGCGCATGCGAAAGCACGGCACACGTCCTGTTCGGCATACTCCCCATCGACACGCTGTTGAGATTGAACGTGCGACCTCACGAAGAAATTAACTGCACAGCACTGTTACCTAATTAGTCATAGAGCAACGGCACGTATTATTTGCTGCCGTAAAGGTGCACCCAAGTTGTTCAACATGCATTATACCTTCTGAACTGCGCAAATCCCTAGTTCAGCGTTCGACGCTCCAACTGCGCCAGGCCAAATACAGCGACCGTGCCGGCACTGAGCCAGTGGTCGCGGTACTTTTCCTGTTCCACTGATTTTACGGCCGCCAGGTTGGAGGCGCCACCTGGGTGAAAGCGGTGAAAGCGGGCTGAGAGGATCGCGGTGGACGCTCCGTAACGAGGCGACACAGTGCTGCCGTACGGATACTCACGTTGAACTGGAAACAAGCGTAGGAGCCGAGTACGCGAGAATGGCGTTGGCCGGTGCTACCAATCCTGCAATGAGGTGCCTGATTGCCACCAGCGATAGCTTTCTAAGCTTTTCGTTGCGAATTGAAATGAGTTTCCACTTCGCTGCTATGCTGTTACCCATTTCCTCACTGTGTGGCGAGGAATAATAGTGTCACGACTGAAGTCACAGGGAAGGTACACGTTGCCGAGGACCAGTTACGACGCCGGCTCCAGTCACCCCCGATCCTGGCACATTTCGACGATGATGCCGACACAGAGTTACACACGGATGCGAGCAACGTCGGCCTTGGTGCCGTTCTAGTTCAGCACCAAGACGGGGTCGAGAAAGTAATTGCCTACGCCAGCCGTGCACTTTCCCGTGCAGAGTGTAACTATTCCACCACTGAAAAAGAATGTTTGGCGGTAGTATGGGCCGCTGCCAAGTTCCGCCCGTACCTTTATGGCCGACCGTTTCGTGTCATCACTGACCATCACTCCTTGTGTTGGCTGAAAAACTTAAAGGATCCTTGTGGCCGCTTAGCACGTTGGGCATTGCGCCTGCAGGAGTTCGATTTCGATGTTATTTATAAGTCTGGCCGGAAGCACACCGATGCTGATAGCCTGTCCCGCGCGCCCGTCGGCCCTCCTTCGTCAGATGCCACCGACGACGATAGCTTCCTCGGAGCAGTCACTACGTCCGATCTCGCCTCCAAACAGCGTGCCGACGACGAGCTGCGACTGATTATTGACCATCTTGAAGGTGGGCATCCTACAATACCCCGCACCTCCACCAGTGTCACGACTGAAGTCACAGGGAAGGTGCACGCTGCCGAGGACCAGAGAATAAGGTCGGCTTGCCGTTCCGATCACAGAGTCACAGAGACCAGCACCAGCGCGCCGCTCGTGCCCACAACAACCGCTTCGTCGTCGTCGGCACCAAACAAGGCTGTCGCGCGGCGCTAGGCACGTGGCAATAGTATCTGCATTGAATTAAGTAACTACTTTACCGCGATTATTGCCTACCTAATTTTCATTAGACCTATGTCAGCATTTTTAGTCGTGTGGAAACTTACTCCCGCTTGACTGCCCTTTGCTGTTGTCGGTATGGGACTCCGGCACTACATCAAGACAGGGACGCACGGGATGGGGGAACGCAGGGAGGCTTACCTGAACTATGTTCCGGTTGGCTTCCCTGCACTGGGAGAAAGGGATGAGCTGATCGGAAAGCGAGAGAGGATTATGTAGTGAGGATTAAGGATGCCAGGTGACGCTATGTTTGCTCCAAAGTCTTGACCTTTAATACAAACACGACGCCTGCAAGAGCCTGAACAGTGTTTGGCCAGCCTTCCCGGCTGACGATCGATGCTGTCACTGTCCGGGGATTTTTTTTTCTCCGTCGTTGGCCGACGATCTAGAGTACAGCTTAGTTCTTGTTGGGGCCCTAAACACAGGGCATTTCCACACGCGTTTTTTTTTATTTACCCTAAATGCTGGTGTGGCCATTACATGGTGCGTGTTCGTGTGTTGAGGTAAGGTGCGCCTGCCTTTTCTCAAAACCTTTTCCTCTTCTCAAAGCCAGTTTTCCTGCTTGCGAGTGCGTCTCAAAGCTTGTGCAGCACCCGAGTCTGTCGTTGCCGCTTTCTCATCGCATCAGACAGGCCCAGGAGGAGATGGACGGTGGTCGGTCAACGAGCGTAGAGCCGTCTTATTGATTTATGTTTTTGCGTGCACACCTTCTCGAGTTTTCACGTCACCTTTCTAGCACGTGTGTGTTGCGGACCATTCGCTTCGCTTGGCTGCGACGCGGAATCTCACGGATGCTTGAGCGCTACTTGTCGCTTGCTTCCTCGGCACTCGGCAAGTCTTCCGTCTACCTCTGCCCCCCCCCCCCCCCCCCACACACACACGCACGCACGCACGCGCGCGCGCATCATCATCATCAGCCTGACTACGCTTACTGCAGGGCAAAGGCTTCTCCCATGTCTCTCCTGCCCTTGCCAGCTGCGGCCATCGTATCCCCGCAAACGTCTTAATCTCATCCGACCACCTAACTTTCTGCTGCCCCTGCTACGTTTGCCTTCTCTGACCTGGCTGACCTCGATCAGTTTTCGCCGCTGGTCCCGTCGTCCCATTTCCTTAAATAAACCCCTGTCTTACATTATATATACATACATATTCCCACGCCACGAGCTCTGTAGATGAGGCGCAAACAGCTGTCATTGTAAGAGTTTACACGTGACCAGCAAGTATACTGCGAAATCCACCACTTGCATGTATAGGTTAGCTCCGTCTTCATTGGGCAGGTGGTGTAAGCGTACAGCTATTAATGAAACTCGCAGAATATTTGAGAGCCTGTCGCAGACCGAATGCTCCATGCTGTTGGTGTCCTTTTTGACGCTTTTTGACATGCATTGCGAGGCCCATTTATTCCTCTTGATTTCAGCTAGGATGTCATTAACCCGCGGTTGTTCCTTCACGCACACTGCCCGCTTCCGGCCTCTTAATGCTACACATAATATCGTCTTTATTTCCATAGCTCGCTGCGTGGTCCTTAAGTTGAACCCTCATCCCTAATCTCTCAGCCCCAGTGCAGGGTAGCTAACCGGGACACCCTTCTGGTTAAAATCCTGCCTTCCTTCTTCCTTCTTCCTCTTTATCTCTCTCTCTCTTTTCGTTAGCCTCCACGTTTCTGCCCCATAGGTGATATCTATGGGTTTCTGCCCCATAGATGCAGCTGTTGTATACTTTTCTCTTGAGAGACATTGGTAAACTGCCATTCATGATCTGAGAAAACGTGCCATATGCGCTCCACCCGATTCTTATTCTTCTAGTTATTTCCTTTCATGGTCAGGATCAGCGGCCACTGCCTGTCCTAAGTAGATCTTAGAAGTAGATTCAACAATGCCTGCATCTGCTGAGGTTTCCACTGAGTCAAATGCTTTCTCGTAATTAATGAAGGCTATATATAAGGGTTGGTTATAATCTGCGCATTTCTCTATCACCTAATCGATAAAGAAGTGCCCTCCCGGCCCCTACAACTAGCTCTGTAAAAATTTTAGTGACTGTGATTAGAGGCGAGCCGCGTGTAGGCCTGGTAGTGAGTGTCTCGCCCCTGTGTAGGTTGGAGAGGATTTCAGAAGTTAGGCTTCGCGATGCAGTCACTGCGTGGCTTTCGTTCCCCCTCGAAAGAGGATCCGGCGGGAGTGTCCCAAGAGGCACCTTTCTTCAGAAATCATGCTGCTTGCCACTTTAGGGATCCTTAAATCTGAATTTCGAAGCGCGAATCCGCTTTCCATTCGGAAGGATGTTGTTAGCACGACTGCTATTAGGACGTGAAATTCGGAGCTGCCCTTCCGACTTTAAAATAAGTCCATGACAGCCCATTCATTGGCAATTTTATACCCGTTCCTGCGAAGACTCCGATTTCTTTACCGACTGGCTGTGGCAGTGGAATTCGGCCGCTCCTATCTCTGTGCGCGAAACATACCTTAAGAAGCCAATTTGCGAACCATTGTTGCCTATCAGGGAGAGCCGGGGCGCGCGCTGCTTTTCGCTTTAGGTATGCGGAGGCTTACTTTCGCGCCCTGTCCTTCCGCCCGAGTGCGCGGCCTCAATGTACACGCAGAAGCTCACCTCCCTTCGCCTTCGGAGCGCAGGCAAATCAGGGCGAAGCGGGGAGAGTGACGGTTCTTCCAGCGGCGCCACGCTGCACTAGGGCCTTCTCCGCTGCAGACGTGATGTGCAAGCGTACTACAGGGAGCTTACAACTGCAGGGTTCCTTAACGAATTCTCGAAGCGACTTCCGCTCGGTGACGTCGCCACTGCAGCGCCTTTTGTCACTGTGCCTCGCAGAGAGAGCAAAAGGCGAAGGATCGGGAACAAATATACATTCGAGTTCTATCGATTTTACATTTAAAAAAATGTTATTAACAAAGGTGAAAGAAAATCGCTTGCGTAAGTTTTTTTTTTTTCTCCAGGCTCTTGAGGGCCTTGGACACCTTCAAGGTGTGGGTCCAATTAGCGGAATAAAGTCATCATGAAATGTGGTTATAGGATTACCTGAAGGGGAGTAGAATATCACCAAGTGTTCAGATATTCACTGCTAAATCTCGAACAGTTTTTTATGAATAGGCTACCTCTAATTGTTGTCGAAAAGGTGATGTAGGCGAATTTATTGCTTATCGGCAAAGTATGAATGTATTATGCCTTTGTTTAAGATTTCATTTGCTTTTAGTAGTGACTTGTCCCCTCCTGTTTTAATCCCATTAGGAGTCTGCAGTAATGCTAATTAAATAGATAATCAATAAATAAAATGGCATGCCCCTATACTCTCCTTACAGCTACAAAGTAATGCTACATAGCTTTAACACAAATTTCGAAGCTGAAATATTTGTCCTCGGGGCTCGAACTCCAGAATACTGCACAGCCGAGGCAGTCACTCTACCAAGTCGTCAGCGTCGAGTGGACAGGGAGAGAAAATATTATCGTCCCAACTCAGGATCGCTGGTTGCAATTGGTGAGCTGAGAAAGGGAAGATATGAAGACGAGAGAAGGCTTTGGGGGGATTCCTCTGGCACAGGAACAGCAAACATACTTTGAATGCGTGCATATGAAGCTCAATGCTCGGGGACATTTACCGAGAATTTCAACAGCAAACTCTACCCTCTAGTTGTGATTGTCACTGAAGACACGCTTAGCACAATCGTTTAGGACTTTTATTTCTTTAATAGAAATATGCACCATTGCACATACATTTGTTCTGCTTTAAAATTATTTTTTTATCATTCTTAAGCAGCCTCAACTTTCTAAAAACACTTTAGGTAGTGTAACGCAGTGTCTCACCTGTATTCCCGCAGAAGTTAGTGAAAGAAAACCTAACGAGAACGTATGTTCACACTGCAGACGCTGTGAAAATTCCGAAACGATATAACGAGACATGCGACAGAGGTCTTCATTGAAATCGAAGTGCCGGATCCGCGAGTCTCAAGAGTGAAGCGGCTTGTTTCCCTAAGGGTGAATTGGAAACTTCAGGACCGAACTGGGGTGACGTGCGCTTATGTTCTGGCGTTCTTAAATCGAGCGCACATTCATTGGGATTAGGGACACTCGATAGCTGGATATATCTCCGCATTTTACTCCATTCGGCGCACTGCTTTGGCGGTGCTCCGCTCACTTCCCTCGTACTTGACCGTAAATGTTAGAACAAACTGGAAAGCAATCAGTTTTCTCGCTTGATGACTTCAGCCACGAAAAGTCAGGAATCAAAAACTCGAAACGCTCGCCGTCGGCGAGGGACAACAGCTCTATGTCACGGAACGCCTCGAGATTAGAAATTCGTGTCACTCTGCTACCGCTGCCATAGGCGCCTAGTAATAACGACCGAGGCAAGGAGGGAGGGCACGCGAGCCGAAAAGAAAGAACGTCGGGGCCGGGTAATCTCTCTCCGCCGCCACTCTCTCTTCGCGTCGACGGACACGCATTACGTCCGCCGATCTGACGCGTCCTCCGCCCAGTTCCATGCAGCGCCATTCTCGAAGCGGCTCTGGTGCTTCTCAGCCGTGAAGGATGAAACGCGATACGGCGATCGTACGCTATCTGGCAAGGCTCCTGCCACAGCTGACCCTTTCTTGATGTTGCGATCAGAATGGTGCAGTCTTTTCTCTAACTGAGATCTCGAGAAACTCGCTTCTTCAACACTGCGACGACAGGCGCGGACTTAGCTGCGAAGAATCGGGCAAGCTATATCCAGAGAGCCACTGTCGTAACAGTGCACCGAAGTAATGGGCCGCATCGTAAGTTATTCCAGCGGCTGAGCTATAAAAGCGTTCGCCTGACGGCGGCTGTCGACAGCCACGTCGGCTGAACGCGACGATGACAGCGCGTGCGGGCCTCGAAGCTGGCGCTGCACTGCGTGTTGTTGTCGTATGCTGAGCAACCTTCGCCTAGTGGGTCGCCGTGCGCGCACACGTAATCGACAGCGTTTTGTGACGCGACGCAATTCGTGGCACGGCTAATAACCCCGTCGGCAGCGACAGCGCTTTCGGGAAAAGCGGCGGCGGATCCTGTGCGGTACAGGCGCCGTCGGATAATTAACACCACGTGACTGATCCCACTCGTAGAACACCGTAAACCTCGCATCCTGTCTCCTACTTTGCTGGAGATGCTCCTAGTGCTCATAACATTACCGTCAGGAAGGTTGTGCACCTCACATGACGCGAGTTATTATAAGAAATAGAACAAGCAGAATTTGCGTGAGCAATCCAAGCGCGCTTCGCACCGTTCATTTGGCTATGCACTTTTGAAAAACTGACTGATAGTGACGAAGTCAACCAACATACTCTTGAAAAATTTTGTCACATTATATGCACGTTTGTCTATAAGGTTTCTATATTGTTCATACATAGGCTACAAAGTTATTGCCTTACACTCTCAGTGCACTTTTGTCTATGGACGGTTTGTAGACACCAAAAAGAATTCTTAGACCTCTAAACAGGCTAGACGTAGCCTATCAGATTATTTAGCCGTTCAATATAAAGGATGTCATGTAGGTCATCCATTACATCTATATAGAAAAAAAATTAATGTTGGAACCTTGATTGGATTACAAGGATACGGTCGCTTGCACCCAAGTTAAGATTTCCTAGCTTGTTCTATTTGAACTGGCAACGAGTTCCAAACTTTCACTCCAGCGTTTCCTATTCGTGTTTCTTGTATGCACTGCGACAGATTGCAAGATTAAAATTACCTTTACTGTCTTACCTGGTGTTACGGACAGGTACGCTGAACCTGCGGAGAGATAGAAGGTAGATGTCATTTATGGTGTTCTTGACAAAGAGTGGTATTTCTAGTCGCGTAAAAATTTAAACAATATTACTTGAAGCGCGTCAAAGACATTATTGCTACAACTGTCCGAAGGAGATAAACCCATGGTTTGCAAAGCGCGTTTCGTAGCCACAATAATGGTAATAAATGTACTGTACGTTAGTGCCAATGACTCACTGCAATAACTGAGATGTATGTGACTTATGTGAAATACAGTGATCAAAAAATAGTCCATGGAAAGCGCTTTTATGCCTTTGCCATGTAAAACAGCCGTTTGCAAACTTTTTGCATACACTATATATGCACCCATTCTTTCAAACTGAGTAATTGGAAGCTAAGTATTGGAAGCAAGAAACATTTTGAACAAACCACTTAGAAAAAATTTTGGCAGGGACACTAAAACTGCTTACGTGCGGGAATGCGAAAGCATTACTGTCCCTGGAAGCACTGACACCCTCCCGCACACACACGCGCGCGTATGACACCACCCGGAAAGCTGTACGACGAAGAGTCACATCATAATTTTGATACGAAAATTGCTTTTTTAGGAAAACAAATGGCGCAGTAACTGTCTCACATATCTAGGGGCACCTCAACTGCGCCTTAAGGGGACAGGTAAGGACCCTGAGAAGGCAGACGATTTAAGGTACATATGTCGTCGGTTCGGATGCCTGTTGCAAGCTATCCTCCAGCTTCACTAGCGCATGTAAACTGTACGCTTCAACAAATGGTATGACACCAAATGGAACGCTGTACGACAAATAATTGCGTCATAATTTTTCGTACGAATGTCGTAAAGAAAACTGGCACCACATTGCGGTCGGCCAGTGGGGAGTATTTATATACTAACGACATGTATTTGGTTGTCTGAAATGGCGGTGTTTGGCTTACTGTCTGCGTCCTACGGCCGCTTGATGACGTCATCATGCTTTTCTGGTCATTGCTGGGATTTTCTGCACCATCTGCGAGTACACACACTAACACACGCTGCCAGCGTTTCTCGTAATGAAACTAGTAATGCTTTCGCACTAATTAACAAAAAAACTTTTTGAATTTGTTTTCTAGTGTTTAAACATGGATTGTTATTGCGAAACCATACCAACATGCGTAACAGTTCATTCCCCTCTGTATTCACGGTGCGGGCAGAATTATTCCGTCTATCGATGGAGAGTCAGGCGGCACGTCTCTGTTCACCGCTTTGCCTCGTGAAATCACGAAGAAAGCGCTCCTATAGGTACGGGTGCGGACATAATAAACGAAGCACACTATTCCGTTCTCACTGGAATCACGCCTCCCCTATCGGACATGAAGAAGCAATATTTGTGCACGAGAAACCACACTGTAGCGTTCACTACCAGACTGCACGAGCCACAACTGCCCTTTTCATTTAGGCAACGCGTGAAAAATGTTTGCTCTGTTTACTACACACGCCTGCCGGCTACGCTTCACTGTCATGGCTGCTCGTTAAAACACACAGCAAATTTACAATCCTCCGTCGAAACGCGATTCAGCTGACAGGCAGCTCGCAGTGGACGCGTGCGAGCTTAAATCATCTATGCTGAATAGCAACCACATGACCAAGACCACCCAGTTGTCCCCGTGGCGTAGGAGAGAAGAACTGCGGTCCTTCTCCTCCTCCAGTGATTTTATTTACTGCCATCAAACGGCCGCATTCCCCATAGATAGAGTGGTGGGAGAATGGCGCGCAGAATACAGAACTATCGATTATTTAGAAGGACAGCCGGAGAAGTTTTTGGCTTTAGCCTCTGCATGTGCGCCGTTTTTATCTTCATGCTGTATCGTCTCGGCAGTTCTCAATGGCACGAAAAAAATATCCGAAGGGCCGTTCTCGACCCCCACTAACGATCGACTACCTCGGGCACTATTCTGGGCGAAGTTTCCAGCACCGTCGATGGTTTCGTTCAAAGCATCAACTCTGGCATTGTGTTACACCTTTGTTAAAAAGCCCACCTGTGCCGGCATCGCTCATTATTCTTTTAAAACACGAACGCCAGGAACAGGAACTCTGCTTATACAGCACTTTACCGGTGCTTTCGAACCTTCTTGTTTGGTAAGGATGCTCGGGTGCTCGCGAGTTGCGTTCAGAAGAAAAGCGCCTATTCTTAGAGATCGTCCGAAGGACGTGTGTGTGACAGAAACAAAAGTCTAACGCGCGAGTAGGGAGCCACTCGTCTTGGAGGCAATTAACTCGTACAGAGTTTTCTGGGTTCGCACCCCGCTTGACGATCGACCGCATGCGCGGTCGCATGCAGTAATCTGTCAGCCCGGTTCTGCTTACTGATTTCCGCAGGTAGTTTACGTCCTCTATACTTTCCCCGCACTCTGCGTTCTAGCGCCGCAGCCATAGGCAGCACTTGAGAAGCACGGGCTGACCGCGCGTCCACTGAAACCACACGCACTCCGCTTCTTTTCGCACGCATCAGCTACAGAGGGCAGACCGTGAAAGCGCAGCAATTTGCATCTCGATGGAGAGTTATTTTGGTCGTCGGGACGGAGCGGTGACCAACTCGGCCCGGTCGTGTCCGTGTAACGCTCTCGCCGGCACTTGATAGCCATCGGCGGTCTCGGTGGTCTCTTCCGAGAGAGCAAACTGAAAGCTGGCTCCTCGCAGGCGTACAAAGGGCAGTGCGCCACTGGACACTTTTTTGTCGCAGGGGGTGGCCAAGCTGAGCGCAAGAAATGTCCACCTGTGGCAGCATCCGTCCGCTCGCGGGCTATCGCTGCGCACGGGAGCGCGAGTCGCGCCGGGAAGCGGACGCGCCGATGACCTCTGGCGCGCCTTCAGTGTACGCGCCATACCACTGCTTCTTTGGAAAGACTGCCGAGGAAATTGTTGTCCCACGGCTCGGCAGCCCACATCCTGGTGCGTTTGCGGGGACTGCTGCCCTTGCTGCCTTGCAACTCCGCTTTCTGACCGACTAATGAAGGTCATTCGTTTGTACCACAAAATCTGGATGATAAAAACACGCAATGTGACAACTATATCTGCTTATCATTGCGGATGGAGGGTTGGTCTTCAGCGTTTCCTTCAAATTTTCAGTATCCCTTTAAAGTATTTTTGAATGAATTTGGCGACCAGAGATGACCTTCTATGATTTAATTTACGAGCCAGCCAGGGGTAGGGTGGACCGTGCCGCCGTTCTTTGGCTGGGGCCATTTTGTTGGCCCGGCTGTAAGCAGTGACATGTCCTCAAGGTACTGCGGGAAGCGGGAAACGAACCGCCCGCTGCAGTGGGCGTAAAATCTTGCAACAATTTATCGGTGCCATGGAATTCCATCTAGGGAGCCTAGGAGCGGAGGAGAGTGGGGGCTCCATTTAAGGTAGTTTTGCGTCACAGTCGCGCGAAATACTAAGGCTAACGGCTAAGGCTAACTGCTAAGGCACGTTACCGTATTTATCGTTAGGGTTTGCGAGGAGGCTGCGGCCAAGACAAGTGCTCGAAGGGAAGCACTTCTGCGTGCATTGGCAGCCAACGGCAGTCATGTGTAGGCGGTGTTCTCCGTCGACCCGGTAAGATGCAAGAAAAGCGTTCGAACAGAGTGTAAGAAATTCCTCCATCCAGTGCGAGAGGAGAGAAAGCTGGTGTGATAAACAGTTCTTTCGACACTTGCAGCTTTCAGTTGCGATCGCCTTGGCTGCGAATGAAGAGCAAATTAACGCGATATGTGAAGGCGGCCAGCCGCCCCTTGACAACTGTGGCGCTGCCATTTACGCCACCGTTCGGTTAGTTACGTGTTAACAGGACGATCTAGAAGCTGTCCAACAATGTTATAAGAGCGCATATCGCAGGTTCCTGCAGTTTTCCCGCCTCTAAAACTGACAGAGGAAGCACTCAAGGATTCAGGCTCCGCGACGTGCGGTTTCTGCCGTCCCCCGGAGGGACACCGACAGCGCCATCATCAGTGATCAGTTTGTGGCGTCATTCAGGCTCAATTTGTGCGCATGGGTTGCCCCAAGTACATACGCTACCACTGTTCATTACGTGGCTAAAGACACACATTCACAAATAATATAAAAAGAGAAGTATTTTTAAGACCAACGCTGGACCTCAATATGCAATCCAAGCTGAAGGGATGTCATCAAGAAAACATATGTTTCTGACAAAACTCACGTACAGTTCGGAAGCTAGAATCGGTGATTATGCTTGGAACACCTGCGAAGACCTATAATGATGACTGTGGTCATCGCGATAGCTATTGCTCGTGATATAGCATTACATTCAGGGCATCGTATTTCTCCACGCTTTCCATTTTCGCAGCGTGATTTTTTTTTAATGCGGGAGCGTGCCTGCTGGCATAAAGTATTTGCTCATGGTGATGATTACCAACTGGAGAAGCAACAGCAGCCGGCACACAATCGACGAGCATTAAAACAATGTACTTTGGCTTTTAGACTCATAACAGCCAGCATCAGAATCCAATCATCCCGTAAAGACAAACGCACAGCAAACACTGGTACAACGACAGCTCGGAACAATGCATCGTTTGCTGCTCCGTCCGGCTTTCCGCTCGAGACAGCGGGCTTTGTGTGACGTGAGACCACCTTAGGGAATAACCATGCATGGTCTTTGAAGACTAATAAAAAAGCGCTGGAGCCAGGAGCCAGGAACATAGCACTTCAAACTACACGAGGGATTCATAATGATTGTGGCAGTTTTCATTGCATAGAGTCGTCTCGAATTCTTTGGTAGCGAACTTTACTGCGCTGCTGCCGTGCAGCCTATGTACGCTTCCCGTCGACTCGTGCTAGGCATCAACTACACGTCCCCGCTCCTCCACCCAGGATCGACGGAAAGGGGTCAAGAGTAGCGGTCACTGGCAGTGTTGCATACTGCATCAGCGCCGAGGCAGGCCGTGGCGCGGCGTGGGCACAGTCTGATCCATGCGCGGCCCACTCATCCTACGTGCCTCGGACGCTGAGGCCCGCCCTTAGTGTGTACCGGCACCCGAGACAACACGAAGGTCAGGCAGGCACTACCTCTACCCAGGTGTGTCAGCCAATGTGAGATAAAGCAAGCGTGAAGCGTTCTACAGCATCGGAATTGACCCATTGTCACTGTGAGGCAGAACATTGAATTTTTTTAGCGCAGATATGCACTCTGGGCACGTGGTCTATATTTCCAAAGCAATTCCTTTGTGTCCGCAGTGAAGGCCTTGCTTGCATGTAGCGATCAAGAACACCCATGTCTTTTTCGGCGTGCGCTATGGCGTTCACATGGACAGTATTAGCACAGACAGTAAACAGGGTGTTTCACGTAACTTGCAGGATTTAAAAAAAAAGTGGTGCACCGCAGCTGAGTGAAACCAGAAACATATTTTTTCCCGTCATGTGGTGCTCCTCACAGTAATTTTATTTCCCGCTTAATTAGCTATTAACTTCCTGCGGTCGAATGTCGCGAATTCGCGACAGACCGTTTGTGAGTTTAAACGCACGAACAAGAATACCTCGGTTTCAGACAATATTTGAATGATTCTAGCAATGACTTAATACCAAAGTGTCATTTTATTACTCATATGCGAAATTCTATGTGCTATTTGTTGCACGGAAGAAATACGGCAGGAAACCTGGTCGTTTCCTTTCACTTTCATCGTCATCATAAAAATTCAGTAAGCTGATGAGTTGCAAAGAAAATGTCTTTTAGTTCATTAATTCCCTTCTATGTAACGACTTTGTTTTAAAAAAAAGGCAGTTGTAACAATTTGGGATAAATTGCGTAGGGAACAGTACGTCGCATTTTCGCATCAAGAGGACATAAGGAATCGTTTAGAGGCAGTTTTTTTTTTTGCTACCTGAATTGCCAATGAAAAGTAAAAATTTAGCTAACAGGCAATTTCGGCAGGTTCCCAGATAGACCGGATCTCTTTGTAGGCGAAAACAGCTGTCTTAGCGAGAGCGACAGCAATTGTGTGTCATAATGCTCACGAAATGGATATTGCTAATTGGGCGAACCTCGCATCGGGAGCACCAGAGAGCAAATTCCTGGCTGCAATTTGGGCAGGGGTGCTGGGATGAAGAAAAAAAAAGGAAACGACAGAGAGAAAGAATCCTGTGCAGATGGAGTAGGTGTGACGGTAGCAAAATGGTACAGAAAAGGCGGATCAGTGGCCAGCACAAGTGATACTGCTGCGTAGGTAGGACAGCGCGAAAAGTACGACAGGAAGGAAAATAAAATTCTGGACGTGCTGTAGCCAACGATTCCTGACGCAACTTATTTACGGATGGTGTCGATTTATTTCTTACAATGATGCCATATTATAGGATTTCTCTGAAGCGGTGGTAGTGAAAGCGTTTATTGGGAAAGATAGAGGAAAGCTTCCGTAGAAGGGAGGGACTCTGAGCGCAGGACTCCAGTGCGATGAGCCGCACAGCATAGGACAGTGGCCCGCCATCAATGAGAAACGGCAGCGCTTCAAGATGCCTCAACAGGACTTGTCGGGCTAGTTGGTTGATCATAATGCAAAAAAGACGAACTGCGCAACAAGAACACGGACGAAAGGGAGGCAGACACAGTCTGCGTTAGTGTGTGTCTGCCTCCCTTTCGTCCGTGTTCTTGTTGCGCAGTTCGTCTTTTTTGCTTCAAGATGCCACGATGCAAAGGTCAGCCAGGGTGGGCCAAAAGTAAGTGACATCTTTGAATTATAAGCAACTGCGTTATTAGCAACCATTAGGAGCACTGTAGTAAGCGGAAATCTCTGAATAGAGGTATATTTTTGCACTTCACACCTGTTCTTACGTTTTGGCGACAAACCTACAAAATGCACACCATGGCAGCACAATGTCTGGAAGCTTTTTTTTTCATGTTCATAGAACCCAAGAAAAGAGTTATATATAAAAATCCATTTTTTTCTTTAGATAAAAAATGTCAGGTAATAAGTCAAAATCGGTGTAGTTAGCGACAGGGTTAAAGGGGCAGGTGGCGTGTTCCATGGCCTTCTTAATTTTTTGTTCAAGACCGGTAGAGAAGCCCTCTGCGCAAGCAGCCTCCATAAGTAATTTAAAATCGTTCTAGTCAATGCGCTGCCTACACGTGGCTGGGGAAAATGTGGAATGGCCGGTAATAATCAGATAGGTTGGGATATGGTCGCTGCCATGGGTTTCTACATCCGAAAACCATCGGACGCTGTTGTTAAGGCACTTTGAAACGAAAGTCAAGTCCAAGCAGCTGCTATAAGTCGCCCCTCGTATATAGGTCGGGCTTCCGTCATTCAGGCACTGGAGGTCATGGTCAGAGGCGAAGGACACAAGCTGTCTTCCCCTAACGTCCATCCTAACGCCTCCCCACATGGTGTGATGAGCATTGAAGTCACCCATAATAACCCATGGAGCAGGTGTAGCTGCCATCAAACCACTCAACCTTCTGGCGTCGAAACGACTTGATGGCGCCAAGTACACCGCCAGTAGCGTAAACGTCAGGTCTCGGCTCTTCACTGTCAGGCAATCGTACTGACTGTCTTCGTTCGGAGGAACTGAATGTTGCACATATGTAAGTTCACGTCGAATGTAGACGATGACTTTGCTGGATCTGTTGCACGTGGGTGATGAAAATGCCTCGTAACCGGATATTCGCAAAATTGCCGGGGTCTTCGGTTCACAAATCACATGAATGGGGAAGTGACTCTCGTAGACGTAGTGCCGTCAATCGGAAATCCGGGACTGGAGCCCACGAGCATTCCATTGGAGAATGAAAGCTTGCTTGACTTTCTTTTGAAAAGACAGGTCCGAAGGAGCCATGATGCCGTCTACTGTAGAGCCACAAGAACTGGATGTAGCGCGTCCAGCACTTGAAGTGCGCTATTTGCTGCTGTCGTGTGTAGGCTGGAAAGCAGAGCACGCATGGCATTCATTAGTGTCGTGAGCATTGCAATCACTTGCATATCTGGGCCATGGCCTTGATCGTGCCTGTTGGCTGGATCAGTCGTAGGCGCTGCACACTGCCCTGAGTGCGCCAACATCCCTGACGCAGTAGGCGTAGAAGGCTTTGGCAGTGGTGGCCAAGTTGCATCTGAGGCAGCAGGTCCAGCCTCACCAAGCGCTGGGCTCCCTTGATTTGGTACGGTTTTTGGTGGAGGCGGACAAGCTGCAGTTGGGTTTGGGGCATTATTGTCAAATGTGACTGTTTTCTTTGACGACCTTCGGCGGCGCGAACGACGTCGTCGCACCTTTGCGGCGGCTTGTTTGTGCTTAGAATGGTCTCGCACCATTTGCTTCAGTACCGCCCGCTCGGTCTTTAGACGGGGGCAGTCTTTCGAGGAAGAGTCATGAGGGCCGTGGCAGTTGGCGCTCTTCAAGGTAGTCGCGCGGCAAACATCACCGCTGTGTGACTCGGAGCATCGCGGGCACACGATGGAGTTGATGCAGACGCCGCCCACGTGGCCGATTCTCATGCACTTTCTGCATTGAAGTGGCTTAGGCACAAAAGGTCGAACTGGATGACGAAAGTGCCCAACTTTCACGTACGATGGTATGCAGTCACCCTTGAAGGTCAGCTTGATGCATGGAGATCTGCCTAACCGCTGAACTTGAATGATGAAAATGCCGTCGGTTGCCGTCTTGATGAACATGGGTAAATCTGCATCACAGATGGCGACGTCGACGTTGTAGATTACGCCAGCCGTAGTGCCGCTGTCCTGGAGAATAAGGGGGCGTACACTGATGTTGCCGAGTTTTGTGATTGCGGTTAAATTCTCTAGTGAACTTCGCTCCACCACATCAGTGGCAATAACATTTTTGAATGGGTTGATTCTGACATCTTTTATGCCTCCCGGTACAAGGCTCTCCAGATAAATAGAGATGGCTTGCCTGTTCAGTAGGTTCAAGTTGTCCGTTGAGTTCAACGGCACAAGCAAGGCTGTATGCGCCGAGAAACTTCGCGCCGTGATGATCGTTGGCGTTCTTGATGAGGACACCGTTGACGTGCTCGATGAGGACGATTCGGCTTGTCCACGCAATCTGCGCTTGGCCTTCTTGCCAACAACCGGTATGAAACTGTCGTCGGCCGAGGAGGAGGAGTCTTCACTTGGCACCGAGTACACAACAGTGCCCTGGCTGCTCGAGTCACTACGGCGGTGCAGGCGCTTCCTCTGGGCGGCTGCTGCCGACACACCGGGTTCCAATAGAGGCACAGCAGCCTCCACTTCCATCGCCGTGGCAAAAAGGGAGCGGCGCCTCTCTGATTATAGCACAAATTACCAAAAAACTGCACAGACGTGAAGGCAGCGTTCTGATACAGAACAACTTCCCAGGTAATAAGAGGTTAACTAAAAGTAATTATGCAAAAGTGCTGTTCGATTTTCAGAAACAACCATTGCAGTTCTTTGTAGCAATGTATCTTCTACGTGGTCCTCTTTTGCATCTTTGAAATAAAGCCCGAGAAATGTGAAAATAAAGGCACGTAAATGCGCATTACAGCGCTGTCAACCGCATGTGGAACGCATGAAGCGTGCGCACTCACCGTCTCGAAATGAACTGCCGACGCCGCTTGCAGACTAGTCTTGAAAGTGCGCCAATCCATACTACCTGTGCGCTATCGCTAAGGCTACCGCGGTGAAAACTACTCTACCACCAACTGGCCAGCTATTACAGACGCTAGCGCCAGTTCCTCCTTCTCGATCCACGCTCATAGCGGGAGGGGGCGATATAACGGTGTTAATCTCCATGACAACGGAGGACCGAAACACGCGGGCACGGGGGATGTTCGCATGGCATCTGCAATTCACACTCGCATTGGTCAAAAATGGGGCCCGCTAGGCGAGGTGGGCGGATGTATCTAAGCAGCGCTTAGAAAATAGCTCAGAGGACGATTACGATACTCGGTAACGTGTAATTACAGCGCAGCTCTGTTTGTAGTCATTTATTTTGATTATTTTGTTATGTGCCATCTTTGCAAGGCGGCGCTGAGCTTCAACCTTGAGGGCTCCAATGAAGCAGTCTTGGATACTCCGGCGCTGCGCCTCAGGCTAGCGGACGTGTCTTTGTTCTGCCCTGATTGTTAGCGATTAGTTACGACTCCAGATATCAAAGCGCTGCGGTGCGGATGTAATCGAAAAAATTTTAGCAGTATACGCGTTTATCACGTGATTTTTCAAAGTGTTTATAAAATTTACTAAGGTGACCTTTTGGGCTAGTTGGTGGGACGTAATGACGAGTTACAAAACGGGAGCAACAGAGCACAGCGCTGGTTCTTGTCTCTCAGATGTGTTCTGTTGATCCCGTGCTGTACCTCGGCACTTTAGCAAAATAAAAATAAAATGTGCCGTTGGTGTTTTCTCGTTTGCTCAAATCACAAAAAGTCCAACGCGCGCTCGCTGCACATGACGGAACAGCGAATGCGTACAGAAACTCTGCATTAGGTATCTACGTCACCGAAACTGAATAGACAGGCAATAAGAAAATGGCTGCAATAAATTGTCTAAAGCACACTCTGACGGATTTCCCCCAATGCCGACGTTCATAAAGCATTGTTCACTGTTAGCAGCAAAACAACTTAAACATTTTGTGTCCCTACTTCTATAACAGTAATGGCACAAACTGAAATGGCCGTTTTGAGGCAACACAGTAAGGGAAACGGCATTGCAACAGATTCA
This sequence comes from Amblyomma americanum, assembly GCF_052857255.1. Classification (NCBI taxonomy): domain Eukaryota; kingdom Metazoa; phylum Arthropoda; class Arachnida; order Ixodida; family Ixodidae; genus Amblyomma; species Amblyomma americanum. The sequence goes on along the minus strand of NC_135502.1, from coordinate 14,282,448 downwards.
TACGACTGGTTTTTTTTTTTTATCACTGCTGTTGTTACAAGAAGTTACTGACACCGGAGGGTCCACTTGTTGCCTTTTCGTCCAACAGTTTGCGTAAACTCAGCGGTGCAGTATTAAGAGCGGGCTCTAACCGAACAGGCGACCCATCACCTGGGATGCTAACTTATTTCGAAATAAAGATTTTCTGACTTGCAGTGTATGAATTCACCTTCGGCAGGTGTCAGCAGTTGTTACCCTTAATTTTTTTTTTCGGTGACACACGTGTCAAGGCTGCCAATGCAACGTATCTGCGCGTTTAACAGGACGACTGTGGAACAACGAAGCTTAAGGGCTCTCCTTTCCTCGTAGCCTGCCTTTACATTGCCACAAAAAAATTAGTATGCTGCGTAAAAAAAGCTTTTGAGTAGAAATACCGAGCGTAGGCAGAACGATCAAAGGCGTTTGACTGCAGTGCAGTAGACAACACTGCCTCGCTCACTAATCGCAAAGGCGCACCGCCAAACAGCGTGATTCAATGAACTCGGTCTGGTTCAACCAAATCACATAGTCTAAAAGCCTGCTGCTGCAAAGGGTGAACTTGACAGGCATGTATTTACTGCACGATCAAGAGCTTCCGGAAAACGAACGCAATAAGCTGAATATTCTCTCCGCAGGCCATTTTATCAAGTCACTTCCCATTTTATTGAGCAAAGTTGCCACATTTGCGTGTTGTTTGAAAGTTAGCCTGTGACAATAGTTCAAGTTATGTCTCACTCACAGTAGTTTATTCGTATCGTAAAAAGCGCAAACTCGTCTTTTCATTTTGTTTTCTCTGAAAATTATCCAAATTTATCCGAATTAGCCAAATTTTCCCCCTGTGCTGTAGCGATTGAGACTGGGGCGTAGATTCCTGTGAACCCAAATTTAATCATTACAGCGCCCGAATGTGTAAAAATGCAAACCAAATAGTTAAGTTAACCCTACTTTACATCCAGGTTTGTAAGAGAAATGCGATGTTTGATATCTAGCGCCCGTCGCTTGTGGAAAAATTAAGTCAAACTGGAATGCTGCTTCGCCGGTGCTCCTAACGTGTAAGGAAAATTAAATGCCTTGCGAGGTTGTTCTGCTCTACTACTCGTAAACCATTCGAGCGAGTCTGAACGTTCGGGAACAATGCGGGACACAGCACCCGCTGCTGTCCTTGGTCTGCCCTGCAGCAATTTTGTTTGACGGCTGCGGTGGAAATCGAAGTATTCGTTCAGGACGTTCGGAAGGACACACAAAAACTTCGAGGCAGAGGAAGACCGCAGAGAAAAACCGCATGCACGTGATGCCATTCGGTCTTCCGAGAACGCTTCCTCGCTTTTGTTGTCTCCCGTTCAGGCAGCGGGCGACGCGACCAGCCCAGATGTCCGTCCCACGATGCCCCGTTAGGCGTGACTAAACGGCAACGACACGGGAAGCTCGGAAAAACCTTCGTTTTCAGCGCTTGTGCTAATATTATTCCTGGCGTCAGCCTTGGTGCTTGCCCCCACAGGGCGAGTAAGCTCCTCATCAATCCGTCCGCCGGGAAACCGGAGTGGCAAGCTCTGCCTGTTTGCGCAGGCTGTTGTGCCTGGCTGCACGCGTTTGCAGGCACCTCTGCGAGCCTTGACGCACGGGAGACGAACAACAGAGAGGCCGCCCACGGACGCGTCCTTCGTCGGGACACGCGCGCCGTCAGCTTCATTAGCCCCGCAACGGGCAGCGTAATTTTGCTGTCCGAGCGACGACGCGTCTCTGCTGCGCGCTGCCGCCTTGAAGGGGAGCGATGCTCCAAGAAAGAACAACGTGCGCTGACCCCGGGCGACCGTTTCACACGCCCGCCTTGTGCGGAGGCGTTGCAGCAGCCGCTTACTTGCGGTCTGTGGATGTGAAAGTTAAAACGGCCGTTGGCGTTCTCGGCGGGTTTACAGGGCCGATTCGAATGCTATGCCTGCGGTGTCATAACAATCTCTCACATCCTTTTTAATGCATAACTTGTCGTTTAAGCGTGCATGCATGCGTAGCATTTAGCATTGGTTCTTCTTCATGCATTTGTTAGTTAATTATTAATTCATTATTTATCTCATTTCTTCATACGTACGTACATACTATCAGCCCCACCAAGACAAAGATAGAACTCGAAAACAAATTATTGTCATAACCACCGAATTGAACAGGCAGAATCAAGTACATCATGGCATTGGTATGAACTTACTGTTTTAAACAAGCGGAAAGTAAGGTAGAAAACTGCTCTCGATAATGCCTGTTGGGAAGGTGACCTGGAGGCTAAAAGAAAAAAGAAATATATCGAGCAATATTTAAAACGTTTCTACCTGGAAGGCCATATTGTGTTTTTTTACTATTTAAACATGCATTTACTTAATTCATGCATCGTTTTTTAATCGCTAGAGCTGAACCATTTGGGAAGCAATATAAAGCGTTGGCCTTTCTTCGCTCCTCTAGGAAAGCGCAGTTAAGTCTTTTTGAACATGAAGAGTAGTCAGAGAATCTAGCTGTGAATTGCCGCCGAAAATGTTGCCTTTGTATTACAGCGCTTTTCCCTGCCTTCTCCGCCTAGGAAACTGTTACTCATAATCATCATCAGCCTGACTACACCCACTGCAGGGCAAAGTCTTCTCCCATGTCTCTCCAGCTAACCCTGCCATTTGCCACCTGCGGCCACTGTATCCCAGCAAACTTCTTAATCTCATCCTCCCGCCTAACTTTCTGCCGCCCTCTATTACGCTTGCCTTCTCAAGAAACTGTTATTGGTTAAGCCCAATCAGGGTACCATTTCCTGTTTGTTGTGCGGATAGTTGACGCTTAAATGGAGTACGGCTGAAGGCACAAGCTTGAAATATGCCACAGCGGTCGTGAAGAACAGCCTCCGGTAAGACCACACGGTAGTCTTTGCGGAGCTCTCAACTAAACAAGAAAGACCAGAATTTTTGGAGGTCGGCTAAAGTTTAAGGCGTATTACAATGCAATGTAATATGATACGATAGGATACGATACGATACGATGGGATAGGATAGGATAGGGTAGAATAGGATAGGATAGTATGCGATACGATGTGACGCGATGCAATACGATGCGATGTGATGCGATATATCACGATAAGATACGATACAATACAACGGTACGATACATTATATTACAATACATTATGTAACAATCGAATGTGGTACTATGAGAGGCACTTTCAAATTACGTGCTGATATCAAAGAACATCCCGTAAACCAGACAAGGACATCTAGGACGAAAATGTTTTTATCAACTTAATGTTACAAGCTGTGCATTAGTTGGCAGGCCTCAACAACTTTCATTCTTCAGTCCGGAAACATGCTAGTAGGATCAAGCTAATCGTTGAGGAAACGTGCAGCTCTGATTTACAGTACACCTCCTTTAGATAAAAAAGGTGAAGAGTATATTAGTGGACGGTCATTTGGCTTACCATCGCTCCCTTGCGCAGCGCCAGTTGTTCGGTAAAGTTGTGAAGCTATATAGATAGAATGATGTCTCATGTTGTAATATGCCTATCCTCTCGGCATAGTTTCTAGAAGAGTAAATTTACGCTACTGATTTCAGACGAGTGCACAGAAAGACATGAAAGGACGGGCGCTGTCGGCAAAACGACGCTAAAATGCGTATGCAATCGTATCTTGACCCTCACAGAATTTCACTAAGTTATACTGAAAAGCACCCACAGCAGCCTTCGATTGGTACAAAACCAGGATCGTGACTAGAAAAAAAAAGGAAAATAGTTGACATTGCTCCTACGGATGACAGTGAAATTAATATATTCTTTGTTTCAGCAAAATGACAAGATTTGCAGCTTCGACACTATTGTGCACTCCGTTCGTTCCAAGTGTCGGCACTGACATTTAAATAGGCCAACATTTAGCAGGATTCGTTTTCATTAATAATGGCGAAGTAAGTGAAAGAATGACGGGCGCAAACCTTAGTTAGTGATCAGACGAGTGATCAGCAATAGCTGGTTCAGGAAATGATTGACGAAATGATGCTGCAATGCATAAGCATTCTGACGGACGATCATTTTCTAGCCCTTCTCGACAATCACTTATATCCGCATCTCAAGCCCGTACCTAAGGATCCTGTCGGACAGTCGTTCGCATGCTCTGTCAACCCCCTTGCCCGTTCTTCGTCCTCTTCGGCCCACATTAACGCTTTCGTGCTGTGGCCACCCGTTCACGCGTTGCGTCATGAGCACGAGATCTCCCCGACGCCGCTCCGCCTAGGCGAAGGCTTTGCCCACATCTCCCACCAGCAGCGTAGTCCGATAACGCTCCCGCTTTTACTCCCCTTTATATAGAGCGGCACCGTAACAGTACTACGAGAAGGCGTGCACAGCTTCTCTACACGCGTGGCACCACCGGAAGTGACGAGCGAGCGTTGTCCTGTCACCCACTGGGTGTCACTCGCCACGCATGGGGGGTTACTCGAACACGACGAAGTGAAGAAGGGTTGCAGGGTGCTGCACGGGAACGGGTCACTCGCTCTGACACGCTGACTGCTGAAGGACTGAAATGACGAGAGTCGCGTGATGCTGACGGGACGCCGAGCCGGTGGGCTCCATGTGGACACAGACTTTTCATTCTTCTTCCGTCCGGTTCTGCTGACGTTCCTCGAGTGTACGTGCTTGGCTACGAACAAAGAAAAGGCAGAGTGTGTCGCACTTCGGGCGGAAACCTGAGACACGCCGTGACAGAAGGCGCATGGAGGGGGCGAAAGGAACGAGATAGAGCCGCTGCAATCAAAGGCTGCCAATTAATTATGACTATCAGGGGGGGGGGGGGTTCAAACGTGCACTGACGTCGCACAGCACACTTAAATTTACTTATGCACTTCGCCTCCGTCAAAATGGGACCACCGCGGCGAAATTACACCTCGTGTCACCGGGCTCGGCTCCCCAAAGCCACTGTCACTCACCCACAACGAAAGACGCCTTCTTTATTATGCTTGCGCTTTCTGTTTACCGGTGGGTTTACATTTCTAAGGCCTCTGCTGTCGGAATGAATAAAAGCGTCATTTACACCGAGTGCAGTCGACCTCAGTTCTTTCCGAAGTGCAATGGCATGGACATTCTGGAAACCGTCGAGTGACCCTTAAAATTGCACAAGGGAACAATTATTGTATTTAGAAAGAGCGATGTTAACCTTGTGGAGATATTGAGCTGGACGGCGGGAGCCGCTCCATTTCTGAGCTAGGCAAAATGACGTCAACAACAGGAAACAGGAAGACACCAGCGCCTGTCCTGTCTTGAATGTCTGAATTGAGTAACCACTGCGCCTAATCAATAGCCATAGTTGTCTTTCAACTGTAGGTGAGTTGGAAACACTAATATATACGAAACAAGCCAATCATCAAAAAAAAAGAGAAGTAGAAAACATGCGTGGGTGACCCGTACGCTTTCTCTTCCCTTCTTCTTCGGTAGCTTCCAACTATATTATTTTATTTTCCGCTTTTGCGGCACCTTATTTGGTCAGCTGCATCCGCCATGAGAGCTCCATTCACAACCCAGAAACACATAAGGGAACTTCGGCTCAAGTTCAACTACGACATCCCAAGAACGGATCACTTAATCTTAGATCCGCTGAAGAGGTCCGCCGGAAGCGGTAGCCCAAACAACAATAACGGGGATGGCAGACAGCCCACATTATTTCGATGAAGGCCGCATACATTCTCGTGCAAAATTTATAATTCTGTATGTTCTCATTAGGCACGACGCCCACAAACATTTTGGCGGTGCGCGTATGATTCTCGTTAAAAGCCAACAAAAGGTGGACTTTGAATGTGTAACGGAGCGGTCGGAATTCAGTGCGACGGCAGCTTCTTCCGGGACATTTATTGCACAACGGGACGAGTTTCTAGGTTAATCATCTCGGTTGTCTCGGTGGCGAGATGAATAGCACGCGGAGCGTCTTTCAGTGGCACCCTTGCGTGCAGCCGAGTTTTGATCGCCTCTGCTCTGCCTCCATACATTTTGCGGCTCGTCGGAAGTAGCCGACACAGTCAGCGAATCTGTGGCTTCCCCCTCCTGTGATATGTCCTGTGTGGTTAGAAACTGTTGCGCTAGTGCCTGCGCGGGGAGCGGAGTCGATCGCTTATCTGAACAGCGAGTTCTGGCAGCTGCCTCGTGTCTTGGCAGGAGTAGCAGCTCCTATTGTTCGCTCGTGGAGGGATTCGCGCAAGCCGCTAGCCTGACGGGAAATAATTGGTTTATGGACGCGTCACGTGAGTAATTAATTCTGCATTAAAGGTCACAAGTTTTGTCGGAATCGCATTCTCGAGTCTCCTTGTGATCAAGTTTTGTGGTTGATTTGGTTCGCATTTTTAATCTTATTTTTAATTGTTTAGTTTTTATGGGCGCTGGCCACAAAATCAGTCCTTCATTACGAGCAAGCGCACTGATTCCTTGTCATTAAATGGCCCTATGGCTTCTTTTACGATTCATTTCAGGGTAATAACGGCCACAAATAAAAAGTAGGTCTAGCTCTGTGGCCTCGCTTTCGACAAACACTGGACGCCTAATGGCGTACTCAGCAAGGCTGCATTACTTGGTTCCGTTCACACCCGAAGCCTTAAGAGATGTCCTCAGTACTACGAAAATCTTTAACTAAAGTGCTATCCGCACGATCACAACGGGCTCTAACAGAATGAACGACCGCCGATATATCAGAAAGTAGGAGCGCCTGCTCTGCGCTGACAGCCAAAGTCAGAGCTGGCAGTAGAGAATTCAATGCCCAGACGCTTGTTTGACGCTGTTCTAGTGCCGTCTAAGTGACAACGTTTAGCAGGAGCTTGCCCCGTCGAGTAACATTTGCGTCGCCTCAAAGTCCGTGGCGGAGTCGTGAGTTGTCCGGCATCATAAGGAGCGTCAATAATAAGCGGGAATAATGGCATCAAAAATAAGGAGACCAATTCTGGTGGCCTAAAACCGAGACCAAGAACAAGCACTTTTTGTCAGAGTGGTTTTTAGATGCGCAGTGCCCTGTGTTTCGAGCTCGAACTTAGTGCGACAAGTGTAAGGCTGAGCTGCTCAGCATGAGGGGGATGATTTGCAGGTGGCAATTAGAGAAGGGGAAATCCTCCTAAACAGCACCTGCCACGGTTGGAAGATGCATACAGATGCAGACGCCGACTCCGACTCCGCTGGGCAGAGTTCGCCTTCTTGGCGCTCTTAATGCATTAAAAACTTGGCCAAGCTGGATTGGAAACAATGCTTGGCACTAACAGAGCAGCTTCGTGTCCCGACACCTGATACTGTTCGGCTATCCTCGCGCTTGGCGCGAAGTGTAATTCCTGTATATAGAGGATCACAATGCTCTCGCCTTAATCATAAACACTACCCCGACCTTCATCCTGCTCTTTCTGTGCGGTGTTTCTATCCCCCCTCCCCCCCCCCCCCCTTCCCGTTCCATACTGCCGGTACCTGGCTGGACTGGCTTGAAGCGGAGGGTGAAGAACAGCGCTTGCTCGTACAGCAGGCTATCGACGTCTGAGGCGCGTCAGTGTTGGGCCTAATAAATTCCTGTGCTACTACTTCTAGCAGTCCTTTTGCGACACAATATCCTCGTCATTGTATTTCATTCGTTGTCTTTCATTTCGTCATGGTCTTTCATTTTCTGCGCTTCCAAATGTTCCGTTCCGCGGCACTTTTGCTGCAACCTGTGTAGGCAACACGAAAGTAAGAAGGCAGCATAACGTGTCGCACGGGGACGAAAATGTGTGGGAAATGGCTATGGCGTGTCAAACAGGGAAAGTAGCAAGGGACGCATAGCAAGCTGTTCAGTTGTTTTTTTTAATTGGTTTTTGGGGAAAGGAAATAGCACAGTATCTGTCTCTCTTATCTGCGGACACCTGCACCGCGTCATGATTGAAGGGATAAAGGAGGGACTGAGAGAAGAAAAAAGAAAGAGGTGCCGTAGTGGAGGTCTCCGGGAGAGTTTCAGCCACCCGGGGATCATTAACGTGCACTGACATCACACAGCACACGGGCGCCTTTGCGTTTCGCCTCCATGCAAACGCGGCCGCCGCGGTCGGGTACGAACCCGGGTACTCCGGATCAGTAGCCGAGCGCCCTAACCACTGAGCCACCGCAGCCAGTTGTTGAATTAGGTTTTCGGGAAAAGAAAGGGGCACTAACTGTCTCACTTCTCGGTGCACACCTCGGCCGCGTCATGCGGGAAGTGAAGATAGGAGTGAAAGAAGAAAGAGAAAGGGGTGCCGTAGTGGAGCGCTCCTGATAAGTTGACCACCTGGAGATATCGTGCATTGATATCACACAGCACACGAGCGTCCATAGGAGCAAAAGCAGCGAAAAACGCCGAGCACGCCGTCAACAGGAAGAGAAGCGGCTGATGGGGTCTGCTCGTCAAGCCGCGAAAGCGGCCAGGGAGATGAAGCGCGCTGCCTAGCTAAGCACACAAGCGGGTATAGAAGGCTGCGGCACATACAGCATCGTATGCATCTGGCTGATACCTGACTGCGGCTACGACGAGTTGCACGTCGTCCAGGAATTTCCTACGCCTTTCCTCCAATGAGTTTTACCCCTCACACCAACTCCTGGACTAGGTGGACTGCACTTACTTTTTCTCTGACGCTTCGCAATAGCGTCGCATCCTCGCAGTTAAAGTGGGTGCAGAACGCCCGCCTACCACCGATGTGCGTCCCCGAGCTGTGGTGTTGCGGATGCGGCTCTAGCATCCGTTGACTGGTTCGTTAGAACGCTCCCTACGCCGGCACGGATGCCAGCGGCGGCCGCGCCGCAGTCTTGGGCACCCCTTCTGACGGACAGGACAATGACGCGAGTCCCCGGAATCACGTAAGCGCCGTCGAGCCGGACGTGCGGCTTCAGAGCATACGACATGCAAATTTGCGAAGACGTGCTGGCTCTCTCCGCCGTCGCCATGGGCATTGTGGCTGAGACCTCGCGTAATGCATGCGACCCCGGAATGAAGACTTTCTCACGCGATACCGGAACAAAAGCCTCGTACTTATCTGCGCTCACAGCCGCCCTAAAGCACACAGGTCCGTCCGGGGACGGTGCGCCTTTACCCGCGAGCTCACGTGTTGCCCCGAAGGAAAAAACAATATACTCAGGCTTGCGAAGAAAGGCTTAAGACATGCTAAGCGTATATTGTGAGTCGTTGTACTCACTTCTCTGGAAGCGCGCTTGAGAAAAATCTGTAGCAGTGAGTAAGCAGTGACCGGAGTGGGTACACAAAGGGCGTAAATGAACGGGGTCAGCTCTCAAAAATCCCCTGTGCAGCATGCATGCGTTCAAATCAAAAACGCAGATGAAGCAAATAGGATCCAACTGCATGCCACCACTTCGGCAAGCGAGAAGCAAAGCAGAGATTTATATTGAATTATTAACCCGCAAAAATGGTGACGGCTGATCAAGCGGGCTTGAAGGATTATGGCGGCAAATTGGGCATTTCACTGAGGGCTCCATTGAGGGAGGAAGACAGCAACCGTTCATGTCTTTCTCTTTGCAACGCTTTTACACGCCGTTCAGAATTTACTAAAGAGGTTAACACTCATTGCAGCAATTAGAGTGGTTTTATGAAACGAGCTTACGATGCTCGAATGCATACTTGGCCTCCAGCTCACACTTATCGCGCACGTGGCCGGATTATGAGCCCTGACCAATAGTGGGGTCTCGTTCGTGGGTGTCTGGTTGCTACTTTCGCTTACAAATTTAGATCAGAAATAAAGCATCGATGTATGGCAGCAGTTCTGAACGGCTTCATGCCTCACATATATGTGAAAATTCGGCTTTCAGAAAATATTTTTTGGAATTACTAAGTTGTGCCCGGGTCTCAGAATGGCATGCCCGTCGTGGTGACTAAGTGATTAGACTCTCGGCTCCTGAGAGGAACCCAGGATTATCTTGCCTTTTCTGCAGCCATCGTCCTTCGGTTGAGATTGATGCGGCGCTCTTGTGTTATGTCTTTCTCTCACGTACCATACACTATTCGCACCAGGCAGGGATGTGACATACAGACACAACCGCCTGATGTGCCCAAGGATGCGGGTGCAGTCCCGGCCGCGGCGCCACATTTCGATGGAGCCGAAGCGCAAAGGGCGGCTGCGTGTTTTGCGTTGTCAATGCACGCTAATAAATTGGTTCTAAAAAATTCGGCACAGACAGTTAGGATGCTTACGTGTGGGAATACGAAAAGTGTAATGGACGCAAGACATAGTTATTTGTTTGTGGCTTGAAAACTAAGTTTATTTCAGGCGATCAATCTTTTTTCGAAGCATCACCCCACCCGCGCGCGCACACACACACACGCACACGCGCACCCACACACGCACGCGCACGCGCACACACACACCCACGCGCGCACCCACACACACACACACGCACCCACACACACACACACGCGCGCACCCACACACACGCGCGCACCCACACACACGCGCGCACCCACACACACGCGAGCACCCACACACACGCGCGCACCAACACACACGCGCGCAACTACACACGCAGGCGCACCGACACACGCACATGCACCCACAAACACATGCGCACCCACACACACACGCGCGCACCCACACACACACACACGCACCCACACACGCAGGCGCACCCACACACGCACGCGCACCCACACGCACACGCGCTCCCACACACGCGCGCGCGCGTACGCTGGCTAATGACACTTACAGCGCCCTCAATTTTCTCAAAACCAGTTTTCATTTTGAAGTCGGGATTAATTGTTAGTCACATTTTCCAGTGCCTATAATTTCACGGCCGCGGCGGCCACGGTTCGGTGGAGCCGAAGTGCTAAGACACCCGTCTTCTGTGCAATGATAGTGCACTTTAATGAACACCGTGGTCCAAATTAATTCGTAATCTTGCTCAACGGTGCTTTCCCATTTTTATTTTTTTATTATTGAATTCATCTCATCCCTCACGGTGCATTCCAGGTGTACATTAGGAAGTGACACTGTAACTGCGCGTTTCCTTCCATCAAAACGGATTTCTCGGACGGCAGCGTTCGGAAACATACGCGGTTCAGAACGAACGGATGAAAGATGATGAAGACGAAATCGAAAGAACAGCACGAGAGGCTGCCAGTTAAGTAGGCGAGGCTACGCAAAGGCTGAGTGGCTTATCTGTTGGCGCCGTCCCCGGTTCGAATCCCGCTCGTTTCACTAAGTGTGCGAAGTTGATTTCGGCTGCGCCACATTAAACAGAAAATTTTGGAGAGTTCCGGACACGTACTGCTCCATGTTCGCCTCCAGATTCGAGTTCATGGTCTTCTGCAGGTTGAGCTCGATGTTCTTCTTCAGCTTCCTACGATGTTTTGCCCAAGTTTGGCCACAATGGGAGCAGGATCTCGCCTCATGAGGCCAAGCGTTCGTTGCAGACACAACCACTTCCCGCCGGATACGGCGATCAGATGATGCATCGTGTAGTAGACCGTTCTACCATTGCGCAGGGTGAAGAACATTTGGTCAAATGATTAGGGGAATCCCCCAAGGTAGTGTAGATTTGCAATAAGGGAGTAATTACTCATTGACATCCACCCGAGCACGGCTATACGGCTACATTTGCAGCCCAATAAAAAAAAAAAGCGACTGTATTACCCTGGAATATGTGGCCATTTATAGAGCTGTATATAGGCACCGTATGCTGTGTAAATGCAAGGGGTATGCTTCTTTCCGTACTACTCCGAAACAGCAGCGCGCGGAGGCTCTGATAGCACCATTGTTCTCACTTCGTAACACCAGACTCGGCGCTGTCTTTCGCGTTCTGTTCGAAACCGGCACATACGTTCTCCAGCCCGTCCCACCACCGACACCGTCCGACACCTCGATCCGTCGTGCGTTAACGCAGTGACGGGGAGCATGTGTGACGCGCAAGCAAAGCTGAATATTCAACGTCTTTGCGACACCGGGCGAGGCGCATAAGAGCAGCTCGTGAACAAAGGGGAAAAACAGCGGCCTCTCTGTGTACGCAGACACCGCGCGATTATTTTTGCTGCCGCTCTCCGGTAGCGGCGATCCACGGAGAGTGGGAAATCGCGTTTCGAGAGCGCCTTAACGATATGTCGTTGACCGCCCGCCGGCTTCGCGTCTCCGACGGAGCTGCCGGTATTCTTTTTTGCCCGCGTCTGTCTTTCCGGACGCTGCGCGCGGTGGCCTCTGAAATGCGCCCCGCCATAAGGCTCGGCGAACTACTTGCGCCAGTGTCGAGGAAGAATCGGCACTGCGGACGGGGAGGAGGGGAGTCTTGGCCCGCTGCTCACGTATGGAGCGGCTATAATGCCACCACTGCTGGACGAGATGGGCTCAGCGTTTTGGGCCAAGGTTCGTCAGCGTGCCTGTCACCCTGCGTGAGGAAAGGGAGGGAACGCATGGGCACGGCCAGACAATGCAGGGTCGCGAAGAATGGGAAAAGAGCATTACCAACGGAGACGTCTGTCAGAAAGAATTGTTGGCAGTCTCGTGGTGCGCTGCCAAAATGCGGAACACATGTTACTGTAAATCTCTCGGCGCCCTTGGACAGTGTCGCATTTCCTGCGTCGGCGAGAAGTATTTCCAGCTGTACGACAGTGGTGTTATTCAAGGGATGACATATTTTGCACATACACCTGCTTGCCTGGTTAACATTTTTGGCGGAAGCTACCTTATTTAACTGTGTTGAAAGAATCTCAGCATTTTGCGGCTGATCTGACTTCTTTTTTTGGAACTATCTAATGCATCAAATACGAGGATGAGGTGGCCGCAGTTTCCACAGGACAGGGTTAATTGGAGGGTAGTGGAAACGGCCTTTGTTCGACAGTGGACGTCGTTAGGATTGTGGTAATGATGAGTGCCTCGAACACCAGAAATGTGTGTAGACGACAGTTAATTACTGTGGTCGGTCACGTAACGAAGGCTGTGAGCATACATATTTCGCAGCACCGTCGCCTTCCTGTTATCAATTTACAGGCTATTCAGGATGCATCATCATCCAGACAAAGCATTTCAAACGAATCAGTTGTGGTGTTAGATTGGGCTTTGCAGGTGTCCATAATGCATTCGAGCTTTTCAGATGTATAGCGCGAGAGCCCTGCCCTCCTCGTCGTATTTGTAATATCTATGCCTCCGCTGGCGGACGCTTTAAAGTCTATCCGTAACCATTTGAGTCCATGCATGACGTTCTTTTTTTCCCTTCCAAGGATCATTGTTTTGTGGTTCGGCGATAAGCTCCCGGTAGCCGACCAAGGAATTTCCAATCACGAGGATCACCTGTCCCGCCTTTTTAATTCTTAAGGTGTAAAAAAGAAAAAGCTGTCTATTCATTGCTAAGAGTAGATGCCAGAATGAGGGCCTTTTACGGGGGCTATTGTGCTACATTTTGGGACGTTTCGTAAATGCTACTGGCTGCACCATCACACTCGGTCTCAGACAGGTCCCATACGTGTGTTCGTTACGCGGCGGTCAGCCGCTTTTTATTTCTTTTTAGCGACACATTCGGACGCTTTTTCGAATATGCGCGCGGGTGCATTATGTTGTCGCGGCGCACCGGTCGAGCGCTCCTTTTTTTGCCATCAAACCAGAGTTGAGCGTTACATTCCAGGTTTCGAAGACGCTTTCTGAGATTTAAACTCCATATACCAGAAGCGCTTACTAGAAAAAATACTTTTAAATATTTGTTTCCGCTCCGTTTATTAGAAGGTTGGAACCATTCACCACCTCACGGGTCAGATAGCATCAGCTAGATTGAATCCGTTCAAACTTGACGACCTGAGCCTAACCAGCTGACATGTGGCTGCTCTGAGTGACATTTTTGTGTGTGTTTGGATCTACAAATCTCCTTTTTGTTTTTTACCAGTTGTCACGCACCCTCCATTGCTAGTCGGATTTATGTATTAATGGGTTAGCACTGCAACCCTCGTCTTCGCAAAATTTCTCCGTCTGGTGTTGTTTAACGCTACCTGAACCCTCCGGAAGGCCTCTGCCCACTACCCACCCACCTTTGTCCTTCACTCTTCTCTACCCTCTAGAATTCTCCTTCCACCACCAAACAGGCCACCTCCACCTTCCAGAAGCTTCACCCAGCGTCAAATGAAACGAGGAACGGCACCGGGCAGGGACAAGATAACTGTGAAAATGCTTGCTAATTTTCCCGATCCCGCCTACGAAACCCTCCTCGCTTTCATCAACTCGATCTGGCTTGGTGAGGCACCCCTACCAATTGAATGGAAGACCGCCCTGGTAACTTTCATTCCGAAAGCCGGCAAAGCCATAATCACAGACAACCTCCGCCCCATCTCCCTCACGTCTTGTGCTGGAAAGCTGATGGAGACCATGGTGCGGGATAGGCTGTCTGGGTTTCTGGGAAATGAACATACATTAGCAGACACCATGTTCGGTTTCCGCCCGCAGAGGTCCGCTCAAGATGTTCTGCTTCAGCTCGACCGAGAAATTCTCAACCCTGTCGAATATCCCTTCAACGAAAAGGCAGTACTCGCCCTTGACTTGAAGGGGGCTTTCGACAATGTCACACACGAAATCATCCTGCAACATCTCTCCCAAACGAACTGTGGACATAACACGTTTCAGTACATCAAGCAATTTCTCTCGGATCGACGAAGTTTCATCCGGATACAAGACGAAGAACACGGCCCATATAAACTGGGAACGAGAAGAACCCCACAGGGTGCGGTCCTCTCGCCATTACTTTTCAATCTGGCCATGATGAAACTCCCGGCTCAGCTGGCGAAGGTCGAAGGCATCCAGCACGCGCTGTACGCCGACGACATAACCATCTGGGCCAAACACGGACCGGTTGGAGACATTGAGGCCAACCTGCAGCAAGCGGCGGAGATCGTGGACGCTTACGCCCGCCGCTGCGGCCTTCAATGCTCACCGTCCAAATCCGAATTTGTGCACATTCGCCCGTCGCTTCAGTGCGCCACCAAAATTGAACTATCTCTGGCCAGCGGCCCGATACCCGAACACGATGAGATTAGAGTACTTGGTCTCCTTATCCACAAACATCGACGGGCTGATACCACACTAGCAAAACTGCGCAAGGTGGGGGACCAGGTGGGCCGGATGGTCCGCCGGGTTTCCAACAAACGCGGGGGGTTACGGTGCAGAGACGCTTTGCGGCTGGCGCATGCATTCGTGACCAGTCGAGTCCTCTACTCGACTCCTTACCTCCACCTGCGCAAGTTTGATGAGAACGCCCTCGAAGTGATTCTCAGAAAGATGTACAAGCGTGCCCTCGATCTCCCGATCACCACATCCAACCAGCGTCTCATGGGCCTGGGGATGGTTAACACATTCGCGGAGCTCCGGGAGGCGCACTTGACAAATCAATACACAAGGCTTTCAAAAACGCCGTCGGGTCGCCGCCTATTAGCCCGACTACACATCCACCACCCAACACTTACGGAAGAGCGCGTACGCATTCCTGAAATCTGGAGATACGCCCTGCACGTACGCCCTCTTCCGGCCAACATGACACGTGACGACCACAGTGGCAGGCGCCTTGCGCGGGCGGAGGCACTGTCCCGTCACTATGAGAACAAACATGGCATCTTCTACGTGGACGCCTCAGGCCCTCACCATGGGGGGTGGTACACGGCCGCAGTCGTCCACCAAAAAATCGCGGTGAATGGCCTAACGTTCCGAGTTCAAGACATAACACATGCGGAAGAAGTTGCCATCGCGTTAGCCGGCGCAGACCAGGAGTCGCGGCTGATCGTCACCGACTCAAGAGGGGCCTGCAGAAATATTAAACAGGGGTACATTCCTCTCTTTGCGCATCGCATCCTTCAAAACAGTAACTACCTCGGGGCCCCCGCGTCTCGAACGATTGTATGGGCTCAAGCTCATATGGGCCTCGAAGGCAATGAAACGGCAGACACCGCCGCCCGCGCGCTCACTCTCCGGGCAACGCCTTCAGACCCTTTGGATACGGATCCCGAACCCAATCCGGCCCTCACTTTTCGAGAAATTACTGAATTATTCCAATTCGGCCATGCAATTTATCACAAGCCTTGTAAGGGCCTCACAAAGGTGGAGGAACGCACACTCCTCGGCCTTTACACCAAAACGCTGCTGTGCTCGGCAGTTTTAAAACACTTTGATCCTGCCTGTACAGGAGAATGCCGACACTGTGCGGAGAAGTCTTCGGACATCTTTCACATGGTGTGGGCATGCCAGTCAACCCCGAACCTCGCCCCCAAACCCAACCCCACCCGGGAGGACTGGGAGGCAGCCCTGCTCGGCTGCTCGGACCTAGCAAGCCAGAAGGCCCTGGTCCACCGAGCCTGAGTCGCGGCGGTCGCCAATGGGCTCCTGTAATGAGGAGCCCACCTAGAGATTGCGAGAGGTTGCTCCGGCTACCTCAAGCTTCCTCCCTGAAATAAAGTTTTTCACACACACACACACACACACACACACACACACACACACACACACACACACACACACACACACACACACACACACACACACACACACACACACACACACACACACACACACACACACACACACACACACACACACACACACACACACACACACACACACACACACACACACACACACACACACACACACACACACACACGCACGCACACGCACACGCACACACACACACACACACACACACACACACACACACACACACACACACACACACACACACACACACACACACACACAGCGTCAATCCACCCACTTCAACCTTCCCGACGTCTCCACCCCCAAGTAGCCCACGGAGTACTTGAACGAAGAAAGAACGGCTGAATATAATTTACAGAGGCAACGGGAAGGCGATCATTGTAGAAATCTACGACCGGCACTGCGGTCGCATCACATCGTACGTATGACTCCCTGTGCATTTTTTCTCTTCGCTTATTTCATTACGTGATTGTGATCTTGTGACCCCTGCCCCTCATGCTAGGGCCCGGCGTCTCAGGGCCTGCAGTATATTGTAAATAAAAAAAAATGAAATAGCCTCTCAAAGCCGTCGTAGCCCTACTGCCGGCTAGCACGCCGACGCGCAGGATGATCGTCCTAGCCACGAAGGGTGACTGATGACGACAGTAGTGATTTCTTCCCTCACGCTTCGCGTCAATGTGGTAGACTTCGCCACCCATGCTTTTAGACCGCTGCCAGCTACGCTGAAACACAATCATGTGCAGTCATTGCGAATAACTTGACTCTCGGGAATAGTGCGATATAAATAGGGCTCCCTAATCTCTAATGGTACCTAATCTCTGGGCTACCTAATTCCTAATGTGTGCGGTTCATGTGCATGAAAAAGAAACTAGATTAAGAAGAAATGAATGGCACAGTAACTGTCGCATCCTCAATGGACATTCGAACAACACTGCGAAGGCAAGACTGTAACAGTCAGTCAAAAAAAAATACTGCGATGGCAAGGATGTTAGGGGCAGTGAAAAAAGATTCTCTCTCATCGATACTAGTTGTAAAATTTGCAGAAAAGGTGAAGCGCATTTTACGACGGCTTATAGGTCTTGGCAGCCGCACTCGGATAATGGCTAAGTCCTCTGCCTGCTAGATGTGAATGCCACTTTCGTTCACTTCTGTGCTCCGAGCTGGGCAGCGCGCATAAGTACCATTCGGCTGCTTTAAATTCGCTTCTTGAGGAGTCGCCACCATCAGCTGCTACTCTTGGTTGCACAGCGCGCGGCGTACCTTTCTGCTATTACTTCATTACGCGCCATACCACACACAACTCTTCTTCGACTTTATCGACGCATTTCTAACGCGTTGGCCGCCTTCCCACCTTCGTGTGCAGCTACGTAAAACAGCTGTTGTTTATATGACGGGCTTTACAATCTATTTTCTTATTTGACTGCATTGCATAACCACAACTATGTCGTTACTGGCGCCGGTCATTTGGAAGCACCGAACAAAAAGATAAAAGATGCAGACGACGGCGATTTAAGCTTTGGGAAGTGCTATGCATGTACCGCCCAAAACAGACAGCGCGGGACGGTGAGTCGATGGTTGAGTGGCCTGAGGTGTCGGGAGACGAAGCTGCTCTATATGCGGCAGGGCTGGCTCAAATTATACTAAGTATAGGTATAGTAAATTGTTACCAAACTCAACCAAACAATCAGTATGGTAAAAACTTCCCTTTCTGGGCGCAGGTTTCTATATAGGGGTCACCAAAGGGTGATCTCTCTTCGGAACGTTGTGCCCTGGAAAGGGAAGAACATGTCGGTAGCTAACTGTATATGCCATGCTGGCTCGTAGGGGCCTTGGATGAAGAGACACGATTTCTTCCGCAATTTGTCTTTGCATGATGTCTGTTGATTTAGGGTCTGTAGTGGTTTTTTTTTCTTTTGACGTGCCATAACAGAGGCTTGTGAAGAAATTTGATTTCAGAGCTTACTGCTCTAAGAAAGCAGACGAACAAGACTTAGGCTGCACGGATTATGACCTATAGTTAAAAAGAACTAGCAAGCTGCCTTAGGAAACGTTTCTAAGAGACCAAAGTAGGAGGGACCTCGTTCCGGCCGTTCATATAAAGGTAAACACGCCGATTTAGATGCACAGTTCACTCTACACCTTTACCAACCGGTGTTGTGCTGTAAGTGAGTGAGTGAGTAAAAACTTTATTGAAAGAAAGTGTAGATTCGTGGTCAGTAAGTGAGGTCCAGACAATGTAGGTCTCGTACCGCACAGGCCCATTCGACAGCCTTGACTTGAGTGCCTCGGTCGTCGCTGACCTTTACTGAAAGCCACGCGTCAGGTGAGGGAGCAGCCATGAGATCTGGGGGTGGGGGATGTGCTTTACAGTCCCAGATTATGTGGTCTAAAGTAGCTTTTGCACCGCAGAAGCGGCAGTTAGGGCTGGAGGTTGTAATAAATATGTGCGAGTACACATTTGGGTTGGGGAAAAAGTCGGTTTGTAGTCTTCTCCACGCCACCTGCTGCTCCCTTGATAGGGAGGGGTGCGGTGGCGGGAACTGCCTACGTGCGAGTCTAAAATGGGTGGTGTGGTCGTGATAGGAGGTTAGCGCTTCACCGGTTGCCTCCGGGTTCGGACCGTCTACTGCTCGGCCGGCTTTAACTCGAGCTTGTGCGTTGGCGGCCTCGTTTCCGGGTTTTTCGGCGTGCGCCGGGACCCATACCAGGTCAATGTCTCGGAGGGGGGATGTGTCTTTAACATTTTCCAGGATATTTCTGGCCGTAAGTGAGATGCGGCCTTTGGCAAAGTTCGCAATGGCATATTTGGAATCGCTAACGATGGCTGTAGCGTCCGTAAAGGCGATAGCAGCTGCAATTGCAGCCTCTTCCGCGGTTTCCGCGTTCTTGGTAAATACTGTAGCGGCCATGAGTGGAGTGGCCGGGTCCGGGTCCTGAGGATGAGATACCCCACAGATGGCGAATCTGTGGGGGCTGTCTTGGTAGTTGGCTGCATCGACGTAGATGACGTCTGGAAGACTCTGCAAGCGTTGATGCAGAGCTCTGGCTCTTCCTTCCCGCCGACTCTGTTGGGTTTGCGGGTTCATGTTCTTGGGTAGAGGTAATATTTTTGTCTTTTTTTCGGATATGGCTAGGAACGGGGCCTGAATGGTCCGCCATAGGCTCCCCTTCGATGCCAAATCTGTCCAGGATGATTCTGCCCGCTGCAGTGCTGGAGAGTCGAGCCGTCTGTGTTGTTAGGTGGGCTTCCTTAAGTTCAGAAAAGGTATTGTGAACACCCAGGGCGAGGAGTTTCTCGTTGGCTGTGAATTTAGGAAGGCCCAACGCCGTTTTGTATGCATGCCGTATTAGGGTATCGATCTTTTGTTCTTCTCCTTTCTTGAGATGGAGATAGGGGAAGGCATATGTAATTTTGCTGATGACGAATGCTTGAAGGAGTTTGTATAGGTCGTGCTCCTTCATGCATCGTCTCTTGTTGGCGATGCGCCTGATCATGCGCGCCACCCGGTGTACTGAGGTTTCGAGTCTCCGAGCTTCGAGGTTTCGAGTCGCCGAGATTACGAGCTCGTAAATTCTCCTAAAAAGGGCCAGAGTCGCAAATTGCTTACCATGTCTGGCCTAAATTGCTTTCCTGGCGTGATTTTGAAGGACTCAGGACTGAGTGCGAGATTGAGAACTATCAGTGTGTGCCCTGTGTACCCTGCAAGTAGTGGCCAACGGACATGTGGAAAAGTGATCATCTCCCTTTGTTCTCTCCTCTTTCTATCTCTCCATCCGTTCCCCTTCCCACGTATAGGGTAGCATACCGGGCGCTGCCTAGTTAACCTCCCTGCCTTTCTGTCTTTTTTTTTCTCTCTCTCTTGACGTGACTTGCCCTCATTTGGTTGTAGCACGCACTGAACAACTGTCGTCACAAAGTTATTACTTCTTCCATTTCACCGTACTGATCAGTGCTACTTAGTGTGTCTTAAATCTGTGCCTGCTATACCACCCTTTCGCGTGTTGCTAATAACAGCTAAGAATCATTGCGCTCTCACATACTGCGACGTTTCAGTGGCTCAGCGTTAAACGACGGAGGACCTTATAAAACCTGTAACCTGTCCTACAAGGGCATGTGAGCGGGCCCGTTTGAAACAGCAACAGCTCGTCTCACTACCCTGAATGCTCAGAAAGGTTATGTAAGCGCCGTGGTCAAGCGCCGTTTTTTCGCCCTTTCCGCGCGCTTTTTTTCGCCCTTCCCGCGAACAATGCTCACGTTGCTCTGTGGTGCAGACCCATTTTCATTGAGCACTTGCGCCGGTTCACTCGTCCGCCATACTTTTAAAAGTGCTGCTGTGCGCGCTCCTCGGGTTCTAATCTCAGCAATGGAGCAAATTATATCGGAGTTCGAAGTGAAAGTCACATTCAGATGGAAAGTATCGTAATAGGTTATCGCGCGCTCGGTGCCGGCAGCACAGCACTGCAGCTTACGGCAAGGAATCAAGTCGGGTCGCTCGCGGCAGGCGTCGCCTCCCAAATGGATAAGCGGGTGCGTCATCCGTATTCCAGTGCGCCGCCTCGCCATGGGTGGTGTGGCCGACGCGCAAGTTGAGGTCGCAGAAAGCGGCGCCCTCCGGTCATGACCTCAAACCCTATTCTACAGCGGCGGCGTCATCTTCACAGCTTTGAAGCCCGTCATATAGCTCGGTGCGCGAGAGGGACCTTCGACGGTCGCCGTCCGAGCTAAGCCGCTTGCCGTCGCCCGTGCTAGGCGAGTTGCTCTCGCTACTGTTGTGCCTTCCTGTCCCTAAAGCATCAAGTTGGGCTAGTTCGTATTTGCTTGCTGGAATAATTTTCTTAGTGGTTTAAAAATACAGACACTACAACTACGACGAAGCCACAGGGGACACCGCGTTCCGTACCTCGGAGCGCACGGTCTTCGTAAGGCGCGCGGAACCTGTGATGCAAATCCCCATTCTGGGAAATAATTGTCTCCCAGAATAATTGTTCTAAACAGTTTGTCATTGGCTTATTCGCAATCTTGCAAAAAGAAATAAATTACAGAAGATCAATGCGACGGATGCGGCTTTGATGATCCTCCGGACGGAGCACCCTCTGCCGATGACGTGTTAGAGCGTACGAGCGGGTGCCGTGACACAGTCCGTCAATCAGAGTGAGACACGTCGTACCCCTCTACCCCACCAGCCACTCGTCGGCTGCCCCCTATCTCTCTCTTTCTCCTCTTCTCTGAAATTGCAAGCGATTTTCCTCTCCACTTCAGATGTACAGCCGGACTAATGCCTTTGCATTAAAAATTTTGCATGTAGTACCTCCTGAGTGGCAGCTGCCCGCTTAAGGTGCGAGAAATTTGATGCACGCAGCTCCTGAGCGTGCATGATGTGCCTGTGTATGAGCGTTATCTCTGATAGAGGCGAAAGAAGTGGCTGGTATCCGCCGCTGGCACATTGGAGTACTGCGGAATTCCCATGCTGTTCTCAGCGCCGAGCGCGACTATCATGCCAACACTTTAATTGTTATCGATGCGGCAAAGAAAAGTGCGATCGAATCAGCCATCTTGTAGCAGTGCTACCTTTTCGCCACCGACTGCATGATCGGAAGCTCCTACCCGCCGGCTGCCGTCACCAGTTCTCCAACCACCGCCCGTCCTCCTTCACCGGTATAATCTATCCCATCTCGCCCAGACCAGACGGTTGCGTCATCATCTATCGACGAGCTCTACCACCGCCTCAATCAATTGATCGTTGGCAGAATATCTCGAGGTCGCAGTCTGCATCGCCTGCGTTAGGCGACAGCGTGCCACGTCACGCACCGGTCTCTATAATTGCCGTTCAAACTCACCATCCAGGCCACCACTCTGTTTTGAAGCGAAAGCTTCACTAAACTCGGTAAAGCCGATCGTCTGGCCGACCGCTAACGGCGACGAGCGGCCAAGGGCAGAAGCCCTGTCGCCCCTTCTAAATAACTAGCCGCCGCGGTGGCTGAGTGGTTGTGGCGCTCGGCTGCCGGCCCGAAAGACGCGGGTTTGATCCCGGCCGCGGCGGTCGAATTTCGATGGAGGCGAAATTCTAGAGGCCCGTGTACTGTGCGATATCAGTGCATGTTAAAGAACCCCAGGTGGTCGAAATTTCCTGAGCCCTTCACTACGGCGTCTCTCATAGCCTGAGTTGCTTTGGGACGTTAAACCCCTATAAACCAAACCGTCTTCTAAATAACTGACAATACCACCGGCACCAAAGCCCTCATTGATGCCATTGCTCAAGCCAATGACCTTTCCACTACTCGTCACTACTCTACTTCCACGCCGTTTACCTGCTTGCTCGCCGTGAACGGCACACGCATTCCTCCTTGGTCTGTACTTTGTATTTGCTTGCATCTAACATCTTCTGGTGGCCAGCACATTTTTCAGTGAGTACTTGCACCATCTCCGTCATTTTTTTCACCGACTCTCCGCCCACGGCTTCGTCATCAACAGTGTTTAGAGTGAGTTGGACTTACTGCCGCTTGAGTTCCGGGGTCATCATCCCCGAGCAAGTGGCATACGGTCTCTCATGTCAAAAGTCTAAGGTGAAAGGAATATTGGGTTTTCCGCAAACCGCATCGATTAAAAAGCTAAGCCGGTTCCTCGACCTGGTAAACTTAGTACTAACTCCATCTTATTCATAACTGTGCTGCTCTGCTTGAAGCTCTTGATCGCCTGCTTTCGATGAAACACTATGACGCATCCACTCGAATGGGACGGAGATCCACATACTTCATTTCTCGTCATCAAAGAAGGCATGGCTGACGCAGCCCCACTTGCACACCTAAGCCAGAGAATCCCCTCTAATCAATAAAAGACGTGTTTCTTCGCTGCAGTAATGATACAAGAATGCGACCAGCTAGCACAAAACCACGTTTTACTTCAGTACAGCAGTTAGAGCTGTTCTCCGACAACGCACCGATGGTGGCAACCACTCACTTCCTTTTCTGAGTGTATGTGCCCTACCTAGTCTCGTTGCAATGTGTGTACTTGGCCGGGAGTTGCTAGCCATGTGCCTGGCAATCTGGTACTTAAAACACCTCCTGGAGGGCCGTGCTTTCACCAGCTTCACGGATTCCAAGCCCTTGACATATGCGATTGATCGTCCCGACAGCCTCTGCATACCACGAGAGGTTCGACAGGTCGCGTACGAGTCTGAATACACACCGGATACTCGTAACCTCAGCGGCACCGCCAGTATTCGTGCTGACACTGTCATTCGTGTGCATGCTATCAATACGCTGTGCACTGTATACCTCTTCATGGCCTTACCGTTGCTCAGCGTACTCACTCTGCGCTGACGCATCTGCTAGCGTCTCCCACATCACTCCAACTCATGGATGAGCAACTGCAAAGCCCTACACTCATATGCGACAGCTCAGCGGGTGTTCTAAGACCATGTGTTTTTTTTCTTTTTTCGCAAGCTCATCTTCGATGCCCTGCACAACCTGGATCACCCTAGAATCCTCGCGCTACAAAGCTCGTGCTGTCTCATTTCGTGCGGTCGCGCATGGACGCTAATATTCGTGATTATGTTGAGCGCATGTGACCCTTGCCAATGCGCGAAAGTGCACCGCCACCCAGTTCCTTCAGCCACACCGTCTCTTCCTCTCGACGCACGCTTTGATACTGTCAACTTTGGCTTGGTAGGATTGTTTCCTCCTTATCAAGGCAACAGCTACTCAATCGCCTGCGTGGAATGGTACCCAGGTTAGCCGGAAGCAGTACCGCTTCCCGATATTTAGCCTCCACCGTCGCGGCTGCCTTCGTTTCTACCCGGGTGGCCCGCTTTCCACCTGGGTGGACCGCGGCAAACCGTTCGAATCGTCTCTGTTCGCAGAACTAGTTCGTCTTTTCGGCGCGACTCGCCTGCGTACCAGCGCATTCCACCTCACAGAAAATGGCATTGTGGAAGGCTTCAAATTACACCTCAAGACACCCTCACCACTCATGCCGCAACGGAGCCGGTTCAGCTAAAGTTCAGCGCAGACCGCAGCGGTGGCTTGGTGGTTTGAGCATCCGCCTCGCATGCGGGAGGTGCAGGGTTCAACGCCCGGTGCCGCCGGGTACACACCGGTGATACAATGGGTACAAGCTTTCCCCTGCCTGGAGCTCGGCTTCTTTATTGTGAAATGCTTAGGAAATTGGTATTTGACTACCCCTTGTGCAATGAAAGCTACCTTGTGCCATGGCGCTCTTCGGCCAAAGCTGCCCTTGCGCCATAAAAACTCATCAGCATCATCATAAATTTCGGCGCCTGCCCCTCATCTTATTTTTCATTCCCCGATTCTTCAAGCAAAGCCTCTCCGGCTCAACAGCTAAGCTTGTTTGCGGCACGCTACTTCGCATTCCCACCAATTTCTTCGTGGTTTCTCCGTCGCCGCGATTTGTTTCGGCATCATCGACCTCAACCATCGCGCACAGGATCAACTCGCACAGTTTGTATCACCCGAAACGGCCTTGTAGAACGCTTCCTCCGCCCTCTATAGAGCGCACTCACCGCGCATGCTACACCAGCGGACAAACACCAGATTTTTAGTCCGTCAAGCATTCCACCGGAGCCGTATTGCCTCGGGCCGTCTCGTGACCTTGAGGGCCGTTCGGCATCGTACACATCGATATGAATGGCTCCGCTGACTCTGTAGCCCTGGAGTTACTGAAGCCGAGCCTAGTTCAAAGCCTTCGTCTCATCTCATCTTCCTTCGCGTCCGTCCACTGCTACCAAGGCACCATACCATGGTCATAGACGCTAGCGCGCCTCTCTCGCTCATCCCCCTCGCTCCTCTCTGGGGTAAAGGAGGGGGGGGGGGGGGGCACTGTTGCAGGACCTCCCTTTCGTTACCGACTCCGCAAGCTAGGACGAAGAACAGTGAGAAGGGACTCGAACTGCTGGACACTTCAGTATTCCGGTGCGGGTTAGAACAAAAGGTTTCTCTTGGGTTCCGGCACACCGCTAGTACCGTTTTTGCCAAAAGGAACCGAGCAGCCGCCTCAGCGGCCGGAGCAGGCTCGCAGCCAAGCGGCGGCCGACGGCGTTGGGATCTCCGGCGCTGGCAGATGCTCCCCGGCTGCCAGTGTAATGTGGCTGACGTAAGTCTGCGACCTCGCTGAGAATCACAGCGCTCTAAAATTTGGCGTCACATTAAAACACCACCAGCCGCAGGTCGGCGACAACAGCCACTCTCAGGGAGAGTCACAACGAAACTACTAAGTGGATTGCACAGTATTGTAGGGTTCTCTTGCTGGTGTCTTTTCCTCGAGGATTACGTTTCTCCTTAATACATTTATACAGCGCAACTGTTCTTTGCTTTTGCGATTTATAATTATTCGATCTGTGATTTTGTGAGTGCCACTCATCTTTTCGAGGCATGCTCGCGGCGACGTCACGGAACGACTTTAACGTCAGAGACTTTCATGTGGAAAAGGGCTCGGCGCAGGTTAACGTGGCTGTTGAGTGACGCGTTGACGGCGGAGTCACATGGAGCTCGCTAAGATGATGTCACGGCCCTAGTCATCGCGTGACCAGCCGTGCTAGTTCGCAACGCCGACGGACACGTCGGAAATATTCTACTAACAGCTGCGGTATAAGCGTCTAAAGCAACTCATCGAACACGGCTTTGTCTTTAGCAGAGGCTTCTCTTTCCACACCGTAAACATGAATTGCCCCATTGGAGAATAAAAAATAATTAAACGTACTCTAGCGCACTCCTTAATATTGGTAGGGTATGCTGCCAAGCCCTGGGATAGATTTCCGTGCGGAAAAAAAAAATCGGGGGACATTTAAGCTCCGCTTTAATGGAATGACGCGATAGCCTTAACGAATCCCTTCAGCAGCCTGGGGGTTCTCTGTGCACTTCACTTCGCAGACAAGGACACTGTTCTTTGTTTTATTTCAATATTGTTTTTAAATTTATTATGTGCTTATTTGTATTTATTACTCTTAATTTACGGCACGACGCTCAAGGCCTCCCTTCATACAATGTCAAACGAACGTTACCGAGTGGTGAAGAGGTAGCGCGTCAGGCTCATGATCCAAGGGGGAACAGTTTGAGTTTCAGCTTGACTATTTTCATTTTCATCGCAATTGCTTTTCTTTCTTCAGATGCACTAAATAATGTTGATGGAATGACGTCAGGACCCTGTAAACCAATCAGGAATTGTACAATGACGTCATCACTGTTGTACTCTGTGATTGTTCTGGGACATTTGAATTACTGGCTCGAGGTCATGTGGTTGTGACGTCACCACGCTCTCGACCAATCCGGATTTTCTCTACCCAACGCTGATGTCGGGTTTTCGTTGAGCGGGACACTTAGCTCTGTAGCGTTAATTGGGAATACTTACGGTTAGGAACTAACGACGAATCCCTCTTCAGACCATGCGAAGTTCCTGCAGTTATCAAGATTTTAACCAGTTTCAATCTCCTCAAATATTTAACATCAAGACCTGTGATGCCGCGTTTAGAAGACTCCTTCCATTGCGAACTACGTCAAGTTGCCATGTTTTGAGGTGGCAATACGCCTATATTGCTAGGAACAAGGATTTCGTATGTTTAGTGAACGAAATTCACTCTGGGACTTCAGCAGCATAACCTACTGCCTTAAAAGGGAATGCTCTAGAGAAGTGCTTACTCCCTTTACACTCCCTTATAGGGTAATTTATGTTTGCTGTGCAAGATGCTTCCTCCTTAGCATGCACAGCCCACCCGGTGCGCTTGGACTGGCTGACTGTTCGGGGCCGAGTATGAGCGATTGAAGCCTCGAAGAGGGGACATCGAAATGTCATGTGGCTCATGCTGAAACACCGATAGAGATCATTACGTATATACAACGTTCACTTGCTGTGAAACCTTACGCAGTGACTACAACGTTTCAACAAAAGTACGGATCACCATACGTGAAGAGAACTTCACCACCATCAGTGTTTTCAGCAATAAAATATGAGCTAAGGTATAGTCGACCCTTCGCTTCACAGCCTGGTAAATCTCTATGAGACATCGTAATGCAGAGAGATGTGGAAGAAAAATACACTGCTGCAAGCTTCAGTAAACATTGCACTTGGAAAATATTCCGCGCCTGGTTGAAACTGGTCTGACTAAATCGCTCAACAAATACACGTTTTCAGCTTAGTAAGCACAGTAAAACACGTCCCGTATGACAATACCAATTATTCCATTTGTTTTCTTTATGGTTTATAGAGAAGTAAACTGATACGGTGCTCTTGGAATTTTTGATACTATATGGTCAAGACATATACCGAAAGGTGAGAACACATTTCTTTAACCGCGACGTGGAAAAACATAGAAGACACAAGCGAACACACATGCACACTGTGCGTGTCGTAATCTGTGTCGTGCACGCTTTTTCCGTCGTGGTTAAAGCAATGAATTCATCCGAACTCTCCCGAATAGCTGCTCTTATAAAGAAATATGGAAATACATACGAACGCCATATGACGTCATGTACATCATACAGAAAACATACCCAATATTGATGAAAACCGTGCGGAAATACAGCAAAATATTTGATTTTTATGTGTTCACAATGTCGCATGGACTCCGTATTGCCAGAATTCCGTATGCGCGTACCTGCAAGAATTCCGTATGCGCGACTCATACGAAAACTTTCCAGGTGGGAATGTTTTGTCATAGGACAATATTGACCGTTTTCTTACAGCAGCCTTGAAGACTACCGTTGTCGAAAAGAAAACACCCACCAACAAATGTGAAGATTTCTTTTTGCAACAACTCTCATCACTCTTAGCCTCCTGTAGGCAGGGCATACCAAGGAGATAATCAAGGCGGTAAGCTTATTTCACACACATTAAACTACATCTCTCAGAAGTCTGTCATCCTTCATGACTGTAGAGGCAGAATTCGAATTCGACAGAATGGCATAATTCTAAGTGATACAATGGTATGGTATAGGCTGTTAAACGTCCCAAATTGACATTGTGTACGTGGGAGCCTGAAGTGGAGGGCTCCGGATTAATTTCTGCCACCTGGGTTTTGTTAACGTGCACTGACATCGCACAGTACACGGGCTGTTGTGACGTCATTGTCATGGCAGAGCAGCCGAGTCCACGCAGCGGAAGGCTAACCGAACACATTCGATGTGGAAGCAAACGAAACGGGCTTTGTATACAATATTTACCTAGCAGTACAAATGTTCGGCAGCCAGACCGGCAGCATAACTGGTTCCCGAGACGGGCTCTCTCGAAGGAGTCCCGATGATCACTGTGTCTCGCTCTCTCCTCTCTTCCGACTTCCGGGCTCTGTTTATATCGAGTCGATGGCTGATCGACGGGTGCATCACTCGCTCCGCCAGGAGTGTGACTCATCAGCGGCGGTCCGTGCCGCCCGGGCTTATTTCGGCGAGTTTTCTTCTGACGTATGGCAGTGAGTCGAGCTTGCTCCTGGCCGATCAGCTCGACGACTGGTTTCTACTAGATGCCAACGGAACAAACTTCTGT